>NC_056739.1:350245593-350383093 GCF_019279795.1 Protopterus annectens
AAGTATTCCTAAAGAAAAATTAAGTGGTCTAAGAACCAAGCCAGCATGAGAATGAAGAAAGGAGATTTTGCAAATAGGGATGACTACAATTAGGGGTACAGAGAATGGGCAAGAGGGGTATGGCGTTTACTATAGAAAACTGGCAAAGAAACTGAGATATTGGGAGCAAATATCTAAAGAGGGAAAGGTAATATAATGGGAGGGAAGAAGGAAAGACAGTTGAACTGTAGGCTACAGAATGTCTTCTGTGTCAGAGTATAGGTAAAGAGAATGGGATAGCAGACTCCTAAGTGGAAGATCCGCTCTGAAAGAGGTTCTAATTGAATCTAGAACAGGAGTTGCTGTTAATAGGATAATTAATGGAGCATATAACATATTGGACAATAGCTATTGCAGTCAGTCAGAAGAGGAAAGAAAAGATTTTGGGGAGAGATTAGATGAGCAATTTACAAAGAAACAATGGGAAGACATGGCTGCAATTTATGCAACAAAGTCTAGAAGATTTAGGAATTCTGCTTGGAAGCGTTTGTTTAGGTATTTTTATACCCCAAGCAGACTCAAAACTTTTCCATAGATTGCAAATGTTGCAGGTGTGGTAGGCAAGAAAGAGTTAACTGGGAATATGTTTTGAGACTAATGAGTTGGCAAACTTCAGAAATTCCCTATAGAGTTCTCTGTTTGAAATATCGGATGAGCAAATGAGTGTAACTAAGGTATTTCTTTTAGCTGGGATACAGGATCTGAATTGCGTAGCTATAGTAAGGCCTTAAGTTTATTTCTTTTGGTTGCAAAAAAAAAATTACTAGAAAATTGGAGTCAGTCTAAACCAACTGTATTTTTAAGTATTGAAGATTGTAGCAGAGACATGAGAACTGGAAGTGTAATCTTTAGAAAAAGGTAGGAGCAAATTTTATATAAAAATGGAAATTGTTGGAATAATACATGCAGAATAATGTTTTGGAGGAGCAATGAAGTTCAAGTGAAAGGAGGACTTGATTAATTTATGCAATGTTGAACTGATAAATGCACAATATTTGTGATGTATAATGTTTGCAACTGGGAATATGTTAATATGGTTTGTTTTCTAAACCTATGTCTGCCCATGTCTTGCATGACAATTCAGTAAACGTGTTGAATTATTTTTACCAGAGAGGAATTTAAAAATTTCTCTCAACATTGCAGATAGCCCTTCACTGATGTTTGTATTCCATGAAATTGTCTAGGTAGAGCATTGTCCAGGATGATAATGCCATGTTGAATGTTTTCCATATCTGCAAGCCTGCCTGTGTATTCATCACTTCAGTAGTAGGCCACTCCGTAAAAAACAGAAGAGGATTAGTTTTTGATAAACTGCAGAATGTTTTGCGACTGTAATATTGGGGAAACTGTGTGCATTCTGCCACCCTGCAGTACTTAAGCGGGTTTTTTTTTCTGTCTCCTACATACTATTTTGACATCCTGGGGGCTCTAAATAATTTTTGTTGTCTGCATGTATGGCTGTGCTTTTGAACTCCTGCAGCTGCCAGAATGGTTTTGTTTTTTAGGTGTATTCCCTTCTCGTTGGTTGTGTAGGCCTGAAGGTCAAACAGTATGGAGAATACCAGATAGTTTGGTTCCCAATTCCTTCAGAAATTGCCAAGGCATTTGCTAAATGTTATGGTTATTTCACAGTTGTTCATCACTCGGTACTCTAGCTTCTGATTTGTTCTATTCCTTATTTTCTCTTTGAGTGCAACAGAATTTATTGAAGATCGTTACTATGCAGCTCTACAATCCCCCCCTGTGTTTTATTGAGAAGTACAAATATTATGCATCACAACAGTACATACGAGACTCCCTGGCTTTGTGATGTAGAGGGGCAAAGGCCTGACTTTGATTTAGCTGACCTAAGTTTGTGTCTTTGACATTGGTAAGCAGATCTGGTGGTGGTGGGAATGAGCAACTAGTGATGGCTTGCCCCTCGTGAAAGTAGGTAGCTTCGGCTGTCTGCTTGTATGACTACTAGAGGAAGCACTGTATGGTGTACCCACAGAGCACTGGCTGGCTAAGCACACACTGCTACTTTGCGAATCCACTGGCTGGGAAAGTTTGTCTGGAGGCATGCTTACCACAGCAGACAACACTCAATGGAGCTTGAAAGAGCCCCTCCGAGGGGAAGAGGTTTAAGCATGAGGGTAAGTCACTCTCAAACCTGCAAGCTGGCCTGCTGCCCATCACCAAGCTCTTGTCCTGAGGGACTATATAGGCTTGGCAGAAATGAGTATGTCTAAGGACTGTTGACAAGCCTAGGTATGTTAGTCACCCGACTGAAAAAAATGGGCCATTTGCTTAAGGGTATTTCAGTCAATGGGCAGGTCTGGTGGAAGTTTAAAAAAAAAAAAAATTACATCTGGTAGAAGTTTTCATTTAGTTGGTGGTACTTTGAGTCTGTGTCAAATTAGCTTGAATTTAACAAACTAGACAAATATAGCTGTTGTGCTTTGATCAAAGGTCATTAAGATCATCAAAAAGGTATGGGTAGGATATAGCTTGTGTTTCCAGTGACACTTCCTGTTAACATTCTGGTTTCTGTTTTTCTTTTCAGCAGACCCATGTATGAATCCGTACTGAATGTGATGTCCTCAGACTTGTTTGGAGTACTCGTGTGCAGCACTCGTATATTAAAAGACTGACTTCAAGAAGGGCCCACTGCCAGAGGAGACATTGCCCCATTACCATCATCTTTGCAGACCTGTTCCCTTAATGTTAAATACCACATACTTTGAGTATTTGTTATGTAACCTGTGTAGAATATCATTAAAATGACTGTAAGAAAGGGGGGAAAAAGTGTTTTGGCTTATTTTGCAATAGTGGAGTGTTGTCAAATGCAGTTCTAAACCCTGTGATTTTATGTAAATTCAGAGGCTGGTTCGGTGTGGTTTTGTATTTGCCCTACTGATGCTCCATTCTCTGTGCTGTTTATCTAGCCTACAAAGCAAATATCCTAACTACTGCTTTGAACATTTTCATCTATTGGTGTTGCACGTCTTTAAGTGGCATCTAGCAAGTAGTAGGAGTATTAGGCTGTCTTCGCAGATTGAATCCAGGTTGTCGTCTTTGGAGGAAGAAAACCTTTTATCTACCATTTCTGGTTTTCCCAAAAATGCTACTGTTGGCATTGCTCACTATGTGTACAGTGGTTTGGGGTGTTTTTTTTTGAATGCAGTGTTAAGCAAAGCCATTGCATAAAATGTGAATTAGTTTCTGGGTGTTCCATCAGACCTAATGGCCATGCTGCTCACTTCAAGATACTTGAGCAAGCTAGCAGTCTATGAATGTGTAACCCAGATTTGCTGTATAGCACACATCCTGTGACATACACCACAAATGGCCGAAAAGTTTATCTCGAGCCTCTTTTTTTTTTTTTTTTTTTTTTAAGCTTCTCTTTCTGAAAATTACTTCTAGTACAATCTAATCTGTTCTGTGACAAACTACACAGTACAGATAACCATTATCCTTCCTCCTACCTTGTTGTCACTCTGTATTTTGAATTCCTGCAATGTTTTGGACTCATCGGTAAGGCTGACCTTATGTGTAGTAACTTGACATTCTGCAGATGTATGTAACTTTATCAGTTGGCCACTCGTGCTTCTGCACTGCACGTACATTAAGAACCTTATCAGGAAGTTATTGCTGATCTCAAACAAGACAGGACTGGCCCAAATATAAAGGCAGACATATGTGCACACGTAGAATCGTTTGCAGAAATATTTTTGTCTATGCACCCACATATCTATAAATAAGAAAATATTCCGCTTATTCGCACTAGTTAGAAAATAAACTGACTCACTGTTAACACACAAAAGAAAAACTTGAAATCATAAGTGGAAAATCCTATCCACATGCCAATAACGGACTCCCCCATACCAAAGTTAAAATAAACTTCTAAACTAATATATAGTACCAATACTATAAAAGACTGCAGCAAAAGTACACCAAATACAAATTCATGCCCATTTTTTTTTTCTGTAAGTAAGTATGGTACAGCAGCTGAAGTCAGTGATACAATTAAGTTTGACAGTCTCTCAACAATAAAAAAAAAGCTACATACCTGTAATATTCAGCAGCTGTCTGGAATGAATCTGCTTAACTCTGTTTTTGGTAGCCATTAAAGTGAGCTTCTCAAAAACTGATCCAGCATGCATATAACAAAGTATGGCCATCACCCCCTGCACATAACTCAAAAGGACCATTCCCTCCTTTCACAATGCTAACACAGCCCATTCTTCAAAAGTAGTAACAGAGGGACTGCACAAAACTCCAGCTTTTCACTGACTGGTTTTTCAAATGAGCCAAAAGTCCTGAAGGAAATTCAGAACCTGCCTTACCACCTACAAAGCCATAACCCCATCAGTAATGGCTTTTGTACCACTTCTCATACACTGAACTTACAATCCCTTCAGGGTTAAATATTCATAGTAAGGTATTCCTCATACATACATACATACATACATAATGAATCTCCGTATCCACTGTCTCTTCAAGGAGAATGGGGACATTTTCGCCTCTTTTTCACTGCATCTCCAAGCTGAAAGAATTCTTCACCTCGTTTCCTTCCTACTGTGGCATTCTTTTAGCAATGAAAAGTTTTGTTTTAATTAAAACTTTAAGTGATTAACAAACTAACCCACAGCACAGAATTATGAAACCAAGTGAACAGCAAATTACTTAATTCTTGCATACTGTGGTTTTCTTACCATGTAGTATAACATTTTGTAGTAAATCTGACATTATTATTATAGATTTTATTTAGTGTTTAGGTAATTATAAAATGTTAGTCAGTGTAGGTAATTTTGTGAGCAGATTTGAGATTTTTCATAATAAAGTGGTCCTTACCATAACCACTGATGGTACAGGCTGACAAGACTACTTAACAGCAATTTGCAGACAAGCATATTTTCACTAGGAATCCAGGCATACACACACATGTAGAAACAAACGTATAAACACACACGCACACTAATTATTTATATATAAAATTACACATACATATGCATTCACAGACATGCATACACAGCCATATGTGCATATATCAATGCTCACACTTTTATACACATGCATACATATTTATATATATATATATATATATATATATATATATATATATATATATATATATATATATATATATATAATGTGTGTATGTATAAGCATACCTATAAATATATATACAGCACACATCTGTGTATATGTAATGTATGTATACATGTACATTACACACATGCATATCAGTATTTATTCATACACACGTGTGTGTAATATATATATATATATATATATATATATATATATATAAAAAACACACGTGTGTGTAATATATATATATATATATATGTATATATATATATATATATATATATATATATGTATATATATATATATATATATATATATATATATATATATATATATATATGCGGATACACCCACCTGTATGTATGTATGTAAATATATATAAAACCACACACAAAATCACACGTATACACTTAAAATACATATGCATGTGTGTGTGTGCACGCATGCAAATACACATGTACACAGATGACTGTACATGTATATGGGGACACGTGCATATATAGAGCTAAATATCTGCATACACATACGCAGACACACGCATGCACACACAGGTTCACTTTGGAATGTCGAAATAGTGAAATATCGAATTTCAGTATCTCAAAACCAAAGTTTTGAATCTGCAGTTGCGCGAAACTGCAGAATATTGAACCCGGAAATGTCGAACCTGCAGTAGTGATGGCTCATTAGGCAAGTGTAATGTTTTTTAAGGGTTTTGGGGAGGGTTTGTGTGTATGTGAGTGTGTTGGGGAGATGGGTGTGGGTTAGGGGTAGGTAAGAGTGCGAGTGTGTAAGTGTTGAGGTATGGTGGTGGTTGTTGTATGTGATGTGTGTTTGTGCAAGGGGGGGTGTAGAATGTGTGGGTTTTCTGTCTTTCGGTTTTTGGTGCGACCTCTGAGTTAGTATATATAAGTAGCAGGGTGTGGGGGGGGGGCTCAGTGTGTGTGTTTTTTGGTTTGTTGCAGTGTCAGGAGGTGGATTTATTTGTGTGGTGTGTTTTTTTGACAGTTGCGATTTTGAATTTCGCAGTTTTGAAGTTTCAAGTTTGAGAGTTTTCTGCTTTATACTCTCAAGATACTGAAATCTGACAGTTCAGTATTTCAGGATTATAAAGTGAATCCACACTTATCTGTACACACATACATAGACACATTTCCTCAAACAATCCCTTCAGTAGTTCACCCATGTATGCCCAAACACTTCACAGACACAAATGAAACCTTTTCCCCAGAAACCCTTTCTGTACTCTGTCCATGTTTGCATAAGTATTTCACAGACACCAAATGAAAGATTTCCCCTGAGACACCTTCAATAGTTTGTCCATGTATACCCAAGCACTTAACTGATATGAAACATTTCCCCCAATGACCCTTTCAAGAGAATGTCCATGTCTGCACAAGCACTTTAAGGATATCAAATGAAACTTTTCTGCTAAGGATCCATAACAGGCACTTCACTGTCTCTAACTGTAACGGTTCCCCAGTGACTCCTTCAGTAGTTTGTCCATGTATATCCAAGCACTTCACTGTCACCATATTAAACACCCCCCAACGATCCCTTCATAGGTTCATGGGTTCACAGGAGGTTATTAGGCTAATGGCTCTAAGGTCTTTACAAGTCTAGCCATGTTATACCCTTGTTCCCTAATTAACCATGGTTAGATGGTTGTTCGTAGAGCAAGTCCGTGATCAGCACGGACTGCCCCCATCCATGAGGAACATAGGTGCTACCTCCGGGGTGACTTTACGGTGTCTCATCCAATTTTCTAGGTTGTGCTTTATTAAATAGGGTCCTTGAGGAGCTCTGCTTCCATGTGAATTGGGAGTTTATTCCAGAGGAGCATCAGACTGTTGGAGATGTGTCTTTCCAGCACATTCTGTTAATGTCGCAGGCTAGTTTGAGGTCCCTGGAGTGAGTGACTCTTCTCACATTTGATTTGCGGATCTGCAGCATTTCCATTAGGGCAGGGTCCAAGACTGCTCTGTAAGCTAGGTACAAGTAGTCTCTCAACAGCCTGTAGGATACCCAGTACAGTGATGGGGCTTTGTCTTTCCGTGCAACTCATGTTTTGGAGGCCCTGTATTTTCTTGGTGAGAAACCTCTGTGGTCTCTCCAGCTGCTACAGGTGTCTGGTGAGGTACATGCAAAAGGGAGCATTGTTCACCTATTGGTGGTCTGATGAGAGTCGAGTACAGAGGAGTTAGGAGTTATAATACCCTTAGTCTTGGATGTGATGCTCTTATGAGATGCACAATGTAGAAGGCTTTCCTTACCATACATGGTAATGGAAGTTTAGGTTGAGATCAACCAGTGTTTCCAAATGTCATACCACTGGGTTTGATCTGGGGGGGGGGGTGCTGTCAGTATTGTAATTTGCAGAATTTCCTCTTTGCATTTAGTTTTAGGCCATGGCTTTGGCACCAGGAATTTGTCTGCATTAGCCCTTTATGTTACATGTTAACATTGTTGGGGGACTTAATTATTGCATCCAGTTTGCGATCATCAGTGAACTTGGTAAGCCACAGGCTGTATACTTTCACCTGGACTTTCGAGAAATAGATTCCAAACAGTAAAGAGTCCAGCACAGATCCCTGTGGTACACCACTGGCAACTTATCTACTTGTAGCAGTAGAATCCCCAACTTGCATTCTGACGGTGAGCCAGTTGGCTATTCATCTAATTATGTATGGGCTAATCCCCAATTTTTAATTTCTACAAGGCTTTTGGGTTTTTAATATCATGAAGGGAATGGCCTCCATTCTTAAGTCAAAGTATGATTAAAGTTCATGAAATTAGTATTGTTTGTCTTTGATGTTAGCCAGAAGTGCTCTTTGCAGTACGTGCAATGTGCCCAGTAATGATGACTCCTGCAATTCATATGGAATTTTATTTATTGGTTTGTTTGTCTTTTCGGCTTTTTCCCAGTTAGGGGTTGCCACAGCAGAACTCCGGTCCGCTAATGATTGGCAGTAGATTTTTATAATGCCGAGTTGCCAGCCCGATCTTCAGCAAAGGCACGCCCATTTACGCATGTCTTTCGAACGCCACTCGACCGTGGGGAGGACATGCAGACTCCGCACACAAGGTACTCCAGCTGAGAATCGAACAGGAGAACCTCTTGCTGTGAGGCAACAATGCTACCACTGCACCACGTTTTATGTATTGGTAACATTTCTAAATACAATTGTAAATTCTTTTTTTAAGACCCAGTGTTCCTACTACTATTGCGACTGTATTTGTATCCTTCTTCCAAATTGCCCTTGTTTCTATCTGCAAATCCTGGTATTTTGTGACTGTCTCTCACTGTACGTAGAAAGGCACTGTAGTCACTGGGTGTAGCAATTTCAAGGATCAGGGTTTCTTTTGTCTTTTTTTCATGGACTACTATATCTGGATTTTTCGCATCTATTTTTTGAACTGTTGTTGATGGGTAATTCCCATGTGATATAAACATTTTCTATAATGTTTTGTGGCTCATGATGTTCTTCATTCCACATTGCTGCAGTCCTAACTATTGGGTAGTCCGCTGTCCAGTCGGCCCGAATACCAAAGTATATGGCTGACGTCGGTCAGGGCGCATTAGACTGACGTCAGTACGTCAGGGTACTAATGCGCATGACCGACGTCATATCCTCAGTCTTTTTTGCCGCATGGTCCGATGCAGAAGCAATTTTGCGAGTGCAGGTTGGCGTTCTGAAAGTTTCTGAAGCCAGAGTTTCAGACCGAATCAAAGTTGGCTAAGTACCCCGTTGGGGAATATTTTGGTTTTTTCTTGCCTCAGTATTTAACCGGATGTCAGAAAAAGTGAATAACTGTATTTCTTGTGGGAAACAGATACCTCATAGGGATTACCATACTTTGTGTATACCTTGTTTAGGGCCTGAGCACGACGTTGTTGGATGCCGCTCTTGTGCTAGATTTAACAAACGCACTATTAAGAGAAGGTTAGACTGTGCCAGGTTAGTGTTTGGGAAGCGTTGTAATTATAAGATGCCGCCGGATGCTCCGGCCGCTTCGGCTAAAAAAGGCAAGGAAAAACACCAAAGCCTAGAGTGGAAGAACCGACAGTCCCAGACGTCGGTTCTTTAGAGGGCTCAGTGGAGCCGGAGGTTTTGCCAGGTGTTTCTTTGGAGTCTCAGGGAGAGACTTTACTGTTACAGGATGTATCCTCTCAGGAAGTAGGCCAGGCTGAGGGGGCTTCTCAGGTGGCTGTTCTTCCCTCTCTTCCTAAGGTGGTCAGCCTCCCCTTCTGTTTCCAAGGCTTCTTTGAGGGGCAGGCCGAGTTTTGCTTCAGTGGGGGTTTCTCCTAGTGCTTCAGGGTCTTTGCCTAAGAAACATATGCTTAAAATGGCAGAGGATTTGATTACTATGATACGGGGTTCTATGCCCCCTCCTGATAAGAGGCCTAGGGTGGAACCTGAGTTTGAGAGTTTTGAGCAATGCTCGGAGGCTTCTGAGTCTTCGGCTGAAGACTTGCAGGAGTACCCTCCTTATTCTGATTCTGATGTGGATGATTCTACTCCTTCAGCTTCCCTCCTGAGGATTTTTCTTTTCAGAGACTCTGCATTCCATGAGGGAGCATTTTAAATGGGAAGGTCAAGATTTCTCTGATTCCAGGAAAAGGCTTAGGAATTCTTGTTTTACCCCAACATAGGCCTTTAGCTATACCTCCTGTTTTGAATGTGGTGGAAGATGTTTTTGCAGAGGCTTCCTTGAATCCTGATTCTTTGCCTCCTGCCCCAGTTAAACCGGATAGGTACTATAGGGTGCCTGAAGCTCATAAGTATCTTTTTAAGAGTCCTAGGGCAGACTCGAAAACTGTCTCTCAGGGGCCTAAAGGTGTGAAGGCCTCAGTTGTTAAAAATCCTGTCCCTCCTGATAGAGGCAAGGGCTTTGGATAGATGGGGAAAGAAAGTGTATACTTCTTCCACTTTAGCCATGAGGGCGTTGAATTGTCAGTTTCACATGTTAAAATATCAGAATTATCTTCTTTCACAGTTGAAATCTAAGGTGGATGCTCTGGCGGAAGGTATTGAGTGTAAAGAGTTGCAGGATTTAGTTCATGTGTCTGAACAAGTGGGTAAACATTCCTTGCAATGTGGTTTTGATGCTGTGCAGGCCTCCTCCAGGGTGGCTGCCACTGGTTCTGTTCTTCGTAGGCACGCCTGGTTGAGAGATCAGAATTTAGCTGAGCATGTTAAGACACGGATTTTGGATGCTCCCTTGCAGTCTGATGTGGTGTTTGGTTCGCCTGTAGAAGCAGTTTTGAAGAAAATGGAGGACAAGGCTAAGTCTATGCAAACTGTTAAAGATTTCTTGCAGGTGCAGCCTCCAAGTTTAGTAGAAATTGGCCTGCTAAGGGATGGACTTATCCTGCTTATGATTCCCAGTCTAGGGGTAGGTCTAGACGTGGTAGGGGCAGAGCTCAGGGTTCTTTTAGGCCTAGAACAGGGAGTTCCCCTGCTCAGACTTCTGGTGAGGGCAGGGGTCAGTCCTTTCGTAAGCAGACCCAATGACCTGCCTTTTCAGCTGCCAGTTCATTCTCGCCTGGCAGCACCGTTGGGAGGAAGACTGTCTCTTTTCAAAGAAAATTGGGATTTAATTACCCAAGACAGATGGGTTCTGGATATCATTCACCACGGTTACAGGTTTTATTTCCATACCTTGCCTCCTTTCAAAGGCATGCCAGACATTCCTCCTCTACAAAGACAAGAGGCTCACAAGCAAATTTCTCAGTTACTCCAAATAGGGGCCATTCAGCGGTTCCTGTGCCAGAAAGGGGCCTAGGATTTTATTCTCGCCTGTTCCTAGTACCAAAGAAGGGGAACACGTGGAGACCAATTTTGGATTTATCTATCCTCAACACTTATCTGGACATTCCCAAGTTCAAAATGTTGACGTTACAACAGCTTTTACCTCTGCTGGGCAAAGATCACTGGATGGTAACTTTAGATCTCAAGGAAGCTTACCTTCATGTGCCTATAAGACTACGTTGCAGAAAGTATCTGCGTTTTCGAGCTGGAAATTCTCATTATCAGTTCTCTGCATTGCCCTTTGGCTTATCTACTGCCCAGAGTATTCACAAAGGTTCTGGCTCCAGTGATAGCTTACTTCAGGCTAAAAGGAATTCAAATCTATCCTTACTTGGACGATTGCCTGATTCTGGCTCAAGAAAAGGAAGACCTTCTACAGCATTTGGAATATGTCATAGCAGTGCTAAGATGCCTAGGGTATTCTGTGAACGAAATAAAGTCCAGTCTAGTACCCTCTCAAGACATGTGCTTTCTGGGTGTGAGACAGAATACAGCAGCCCAGATGGCCTTTTAACCCCGGACAAACAAAAGAATCTTTCCAGTTACTTCCATCAACTATCTCTTCAGTCCGGGCTGACTGCAAGGACAGTCCTTCAAGCCTTAGGGTTCATGGCATCTTGTATTCTGGTGCTTCCCAATGCCAAACTGCATATGAGGAAGCTACAATGGTATCTCAAAAATGTATGGACACAGCACTGCCAGGATTTGGACACTGTCATTCAAATAATACCTTGCATTCAAAAGGAATTTTTGTGGTGGGCTCAGGAATGTCACCTAAACAAGGGACTCTCTGTGACCCAGCCAGAGGCGAGTCAAATTCTAACGACAGATGCCTCAGACATTGCTTGGGAGCTCATCTAAATGGAAAGTGGATACAAGACAAGTGGCCTGCCAGACTACAGCATCTACATATCAACATGAAGGAGATGTTAGCAGTCCAGTTTGCATTAATGGCTTTCAAGGAGTTACTTCTTCCAGGGCAGGTGTTGATTCTAACAGACAACACAACTGTCATGTGGTACATCAACAAACAAGGGGAACACATTCTTACCCATTGTGCAGGCAAGCAATGATTTTATGGGAGACTGCGCTCAGCTTGCAACTAACTCTTCAGGCAAGGTTTCTGCCGAGCACAGAACTCCTTAGCAGATGTGTTAAGCAGACAAATCATGGATCCCCACAAGTGGAAACTGGATCTTCATGTATTTCAAAGGTTGACAGTGTCCTGGGGAACTCCAGACATAGATCTGTTCGCTTCTCCACTAAACCACCAGCTGCCAAAGTTTTGCACAAAGAGGTTTCATCACACAGCTTGGAAAGTGGATGCTCTTTCTTTCAGTTGGAAAAATCTTCATGTGTATGCGTTTCCACCTCTGCCTCTTCTTCCAAAGGTGCTTCTAAAGGTCAGACAAGACAAGCCAAGGATGATTTTAATAGCTCCAGATTGGCCTCGGCAGCACTGGTACCCATTACTGAGGAGTCTGGTAAAGAAGCCTCCATGGCCTTTGCCCTTGATTCCACATCTGTTGTCTCAGAAGGACGGTCGTCTACTCAATGTCAAGCTTCACTCTCTTCATCTAACAGCCTGGCATATTCTGTTTTGAAAGACAGCAGGTCTCAACTTCCTCAACAAGTTTTAAATGTGATTATGGAAGCCAGAAGACCTAGTACAAGGAAAGTGTACGCAGAAAAATGGAAGAGATTTTTATTTTGGACTGCAGCAAAGAATTTGGAGATTTCAGAGCCTAATTTGAGTGTGGCTCTTCAATATCTTACTGAGTTGTTGGACAAAGGTTTGTCTTTCTCTTCCATTAAGATTCATGCTGCAGCAATTTCAGCTCACTATGATTGTGACCCACCATTGTTTTCACATCCTTTGTTCAAGCAATTTCTTAGAGGGCAAAGAATATAAGACCCCACGTAGAGCTCCTACTCCTGCTTGGGATCTCAATTTTGTGTTGGAGAAACTTACTCTACAACCTTTTGAGCCTGCAGCTACTGCTGAACTGAAATACTTGTCATGGAAGACTGCTTTTTTGTTGGCCATTACTTCTGCAAGAAGGGTTTCTGATTTACAGGCCCTTATGGCGGTTGAGCCTTTTTTGATTTTTCATAAGGATAGGGTATCATTACGTACTAATCCTTCCTTTATGCCTAAAGTGGTTTCTAGTGTGGCTTTAAACCAAACTATTCATTTGCCTACGTTTTATGCAGATCCCCAAAATAAAGGGGAAAAGATTTTGCACACTTTAGATGTACACAGGCAATTGCGTTATTATTTGAGCAGGACTAAGGATTTTAGGCAGTCTCAGCAGTTGTTTGTTTCTTTTGCTTTGAGTTCTCAGGGCAAGCCTGTGTCAAAACAAACTATTTCTAGATGGATTGGGTGTTGCATTGCATTTTGTTATTCCCATCATGGCAAGGAGATTCCAGCTGGGATTAGGCCTCATTCCACTAGGGCTACTGCCACTTCAACAGCATTTCTGAGGGGGGTGGCAACTAAGGATATTTTGGAGGCAGCTACTTGGAGTTCAGTACATACTTTCTCTAAGCATTATCACCTTCCTCTCTACTCTAAGTCTAGGGCTGGTTTTGCCACAGCTATTTTGCAGGGCATGTTGTCAGTTCCTGCTTCCTTATGATTTGCCAGCCTCCCTTACCTCTGCTTTGGGATTCTACCCAATAGTTAGGACTGCAGCAATGTGGAATGAAGAACATAGTACAGTTTTGTACCTACCATAAATGTAGATGTTCGAGGATCCACATTGCTGCAGTCCAATTTACCCTCCCTCCTTCCCCTCTGTGTTTAGGGGTGGTTGTGTAGGTGAGGTTATATTCTGCTAATAGTGTATATATTGTATATATATATATATGTTTTTTGGTGCAGGTTTTTTGGGAGTTTTTGTTTTTGGCCTTATCTTTTCAGGGTCTTCTGACATCTGGGGCAAGAAAAGACTGAGGATATGACGTCGGTCATGCGCATTAGTACCCTGACGTACTGACGTCAGTCTAATGCGCCCTGACCGACGTCAGCCATATACTTTGGTATTCGGGCGACTGGACAGCGGACTACCCAATAGTTAGGACTGCAGCAATGTGGATCCTCGAACATCTACATTTATGGTAGGTACAAAACTGTACTTTTCCAATGTTTTTCAGCTACTTCAGTGTTATAATGATGTTCTTAGTGTTTCACTGTTGCAGTCATTACATTTGGGTAATCTGCTGGCAGGTTGCCCTCAGTTGGCCTGATTAACAAAGTCATGGGTCCTGCGTCGGTTGCTGTCTCCTATTCCATGACGTTAGGTCATCGGGGGTATAAAACATGCAGCAGACGCCATTACATTAGTCTTTCTTACCGCACGGTGCCCGAAGCAGAAGCAGTTCGCTAGTGCCGGTCGGCTGACTCCTGAAATTTTCATTTTCGAGTTTCAGATCCAAAGTCTTCAACTATAAAGCTAAGTACCCCATTGGGGAAACTTTTTCTTGCTCCTTACTGATGTCAGTAAAAGTTAATAATTGCATTACTTGTGGGAAGCAAATACCTCGTAAGGATTTTCATTTGTACTGTATTCATTGCCTAGGCCCTGACCATAACGTACCTTGCTGTCGGTTTTGTGCTTTATTTAATCAATGCACTATCAAACATCGGTACATTTTTGCTTCTAAATATTTTGGCTCACTCCTTAATTATCCAGCAATGTCTTCGGTTAGCAATCAGACTACCGGAATACCTAAAAAAAAACGCAAAGAAAAAGACCGAGACAGGCCCTTAAGGTCCAAAACTGTCTAAGACATTTCTCCTAAGCCAGTCGCCAGTTCTTGGTGCTCAGTGAGGTACTTTTGCAGCCTGATACCCGCTACTTCTGATTCGCAGGGCTCTACTGAGACCTATTCGTATTTCGCGAGATGCTTCAATTATGGAACCCGCAGATGTCGCCACCTTGGATGGGTCTGGAGCCGCTGTGTAGGCACCAGCTTCTGAGGGTGTTTTCAAGCGTACAGATTTGTATATTAGACCAATGCCATCTTCAAAACTAAGACTAAAATCTCGACTTATGCCTAAAAACCTGACGCCTGGGCCACATGTGCAGGCCCCTATGCCTAAAAAAACAAATTATCAAAATGTCTGAAAATTTAATTACTCTGATCAGGGGTAGCCAACCCCCTTCTAAGAGGCCTAGGCAAGACTTTCATTATGAATCTTCCGAACAGGATTCTATTTCTTATGACTCTTCTAATGAACAGGAATTGTCTATACCTACTTATGAGGACTCTGATGCAGAAGATTCCATTCCTTATGCTT
Source organism: Protopterus annectens (assembly GCF_019279795.1). Taxonomy (NCBI): domain Eukaryota; kingdom Metazoa; phylum Chordata; order Ceratodontiformes; family Protopteridae; genus Protopterus; species Protopterus annectens. The sequence continues at coordinate 350,260,825 of NC_056739.1, forward strand.
CTCCCCCCTGAGGATTTTTCTTTTGGAGAAACTTTACATACCTTAAGGGAACATTTCCACTGGGAAAGTCAGGATTTCTCTGAATCTAAAAAGATACTTAGGGATTTTCTTCTTCCTCAGCATAGGCCTTTGGCTATATCTCCTGTTCTACACATTGTTGATGATGATTTCTCAATCTAGTATGGCTCCTGATTCTCTGCCTCCAGCTCCTTGTAAGCCAAACAGATACTACAGGGTTCCTGACTCCCACAAATTCCTTTTCAAAATTTCTATTGCAGATCCTGAAAACATTTCTCAGGGCCCCAAGAGCATTAAGGCTTCTACAGCTAAAAATCCTACCCCTTCTGATAGAGATTCCAGGGCGCTGGATAGATGGGGTAAAAAGGTTTACACTTCTGCAACCTTGGCAATCAGGGCTTTAAACTGTCAATTTTATATGCTAAAATATCAACAGTATATCATGGGACTGCTTAAACAGAAAATAATGTTAATTTCAGACTGTGTGGAAAACAAAGATTTACAGGATTTATTGCATTCAGCTGAACAAGTTGGAAAACATACTTTGCAATGTGGTTTTGATTCTTTGGAGGCCTCTTGCAGGGCTGCTGTAACTGGGTCTGTGCTAAGAAGGCATGCTTGGCTCAGAGCAAAATCTGCCTGATCATTTTAAAGCAAAATTGTTGGATGCTCCTTTACAACAGGAACGTCTCTTTGGTAGTAAGGCTGAAGAAGTTTTAAAAAATATGGAAGATAAAGCTAAATCTATGCAAACGGTGAAAGATTTCTTACAGGTGCAACCTCCAAGATTTAGTAGGCACTGGCCTACTAAGAACTGGCCCTTTCCAGTTCCTTCGAGAGCTACTCAAGTCAAACCCAGACATTCCAAAGGTTCCAGGTTTCAGTCACAAGGGCCTTTCAGAACAATACAATGGGGTGCCTCCTCTTCCAAATCTGGAAACAACAAGACGCCTCCCTATGGTAAGCAGTCTCAATGACTTCCCTTTACGCTTACCAAGCACTTACCTTTTAGCCGCCCCTTTGGGGGGAAAACTGGCTCTTCATGCAAAAAACTGGCAACTTATAACCCAGGGCAAATGGGTTTTAAATATAGTATCCCAGTGATACAGATTTCATTTCCACACGTTGCCAATTCCAAATGGATGGCCAGACCTGCCCCCAAATTAGTGGGCAGAGGCCCAGAAACAAGTACTTTCCCTCATGAGCATGGGTGCTATTCAACCAGTACCAGAAGAGGAAAAGGGACGAGGTTTCTATTCGAGACTTTTCCTGGTACCCAGAAAAGTCAAATCGTGGCGTCCAATCCTGGACTTATCTACTCTAAACACCTTTCTGGACATTCCAAAATTCAAGATGCTGACTTCACCAGTTACTTCCTATGCTAGGCAAAGATGCCTGGTTGGCAGCTCTAGATTTAAGAGGCTTACCTGCATATCCCAATCGGGGAGTCTTGTAGAAGATACCTCTGCTTCAAAGCAGGCTACTTGCATTACTAGTTCACTGCACTGCCCTTTGGCTTATCTACTGCGCCCAGTGTCTTTACAAAGTGCCTGGCTCCAGTAATTGCATTTTGCAGGCAAAGAAATATTCAAATATATCCCTACCTAGACAATTGTCTAATTCAGGCAGAAAACAAGGACACTCTAATAACCATCTGGCGTTTGTAAAAAAGGTTCTAACTTGTCTAGGGTACACTATAAACAAAAAGAAATCACAACTGGTACCCTCTCAAAAAATTGCATTCCTGGGTGCAAGCTTGAATACAACTGCCTAGATGGCTTTACTTATGCCAGAGAAGCAAATTCATTTGGTGACTTACTTCAAACAGATGGTCACAAAAACTGTGCTTTCTGCAAGGCAAGCACTGCAAGCCTTGAAGTTCATGGCCTTCTGCATTCTTCTAATTCCATATGCAAGACTGCATATGAGGAAACTTCAGTGGTACTTAAAAAGTCTATGATGTCAGCATTGTCACAGTTTGGAAACCATGATTCCTATTATACCTTGCCTGCAACTAGAGTTCCTATGGTGGGCAGAGGCCTGCCACCAAAACAAGGGACTGCCATTCACATCACCCTCTGCCGCCCAAACCCTGACTACAGATGCATCAGACAATGCTTGGGGGGGCACATCTGGCAGGGAAGTGCATTCAGGGCAAATGGAGCCCAAATCAGATGCACCTTCATATCAATCAGAAAGAGATGCTAGCTGTACAGAATGCTCTGACCGCCTTCAAGGACTACCTTCTTCCAGGACAATTAATGATAGACAGACAACACCATGGTTATGTGGTACATAAACAAGCAGGGAGGTACACACTCCTACCCCCTTTGCAGACTAGCCATGGCATTGTGGAACACGGTCTTGACCTATCAAGTACAACTACAAGCTCAATTCCTGCCAAGAAAGTTGAATACTCTGGCAGACTAAGCAGAAATCTCATGGACCCACATGAATGGAAACTGGAACCACAGATTTTCAACATGGTGACACGCAAATGGGGGAGCCCAGACATAGCTCTGGGGTGAGGCAAAGAGATCTATCAGTTGGACACATTTTGCACAAGAACTCATCACAAAAAAGCCTGGAAAGTGGATGCTGTATCCTTCAGCTGGAAAAACCTATCAATCTATGCCTTTCCACCTCTGCTGTCCAAAGTTCTACTAAAAGTCAAAGGACAAATCAAAAATTTTGATTGTTCCAGACTGGCCTCGCCAACACTGGTACCCACTCGTGTCACACTTTCCACTGTGGCACCTGCCTCAGACACCTTACTTTTACTGTCTCAGCAGAACAACCAAATTCTGCACACTCTGCTCCAAACTTTGAATCTTGCAGCGTGGCTAATCACCTAAATTCATCCTTGGCATCCCTCAGCAAACCTGTGATGGATGTCATTTTGGAGGCGAGAAGGCCTAGTACTAGAAAATCTTATGCTGACAAATGGAAAAGATTCTGTGCCTGGAATCAGTCTCAAGATATAAGCACAGCAGTGCCCAACATTCCTCAGATTTTACAATACTTAACTGAGATGCTTCACAAGGGCTTGTCTTTTTTCTTTAATAAAAGTCCATGCCTCAGCCATTTCAGCTCATTACAACACAGAACCTTCCCTCTTCTCTCATCCTTTGCTCAAACAGTCTCTGAGGGGCCAAAAGCTTAAGACCACCCAGGAGAGCTGCAACCCCTGCCTGGGACCTCAATTTTGTATTGGAAAAGCTCACTCTCCCTCCTTTGAAGCCAGCTGCTACTGCAGACTTAAAATTTCTCTCCTGGAAAACAGATTTCCTTTTAGCAGTCACTTCAGCTAGAAAGATTTCAGAATTACAGGCTCTTATGGCAGTGGAGCCTTTCATCAGTTTTCATATGGACAGGGTATTTCTCGGGTCCAATCCATCCATCATGCCTAAGGTGGTATCCAGTGTGGCTCTCAATCAGACCATTCATTTGCCAACTTTCTTTCCCAATCCACAGAACAAGGGAGAGCGGATTCTGCATTCATTGTATGTACACAGACAACTTAGATTTTACTTAAGCAGAACAAAATCTCAAAATTTGAACAACTGCTGGTGGCATTTGCTGCAGGGGCAGAGGGGAAAGGCCATTTCAGAGCAAACCATTTCCAAATGGATAAGCCATTGTATTCGTTTCTGCTGTATGCACCATGGGAAAAACTATCCCCCAGGGGATCAGATCCCATTCCACCAGGGCTGTATCTACTTCTGCAGCCTTTCTCAGAGGTGTTCCTACCAGGGACATTCTAGAAGCTGCTACCTGGAGCTCAGTTCATACGTTCACCAAACATTTACCACTTTTCTCGAAAACCAGAGCTGCTGTCCTGCAGGGCCTTATAGCTGGTCCTAATGCTGTATAATTCCATCCACCTAACCATTGCTTTGGGAATCTACCCAAATGTAATGACTGCAACAGTGAAACACGAAGAACATAGTACAGTTGTGTACACTTACCATAAATGTAGATGTTTGAGTGTGTTCACTGTTGCAGTCCTGGTTACCCTCCCTCCAGCACCCTATTTTTCTTTGGCTTTACCTCTACTTTCTTTCACTATGCTTAAAAGCCCTTCTGGTGTATTTGCTTTTGGGATTGGAGGTATATATATATATTTTTTTTAATTTTATTTGCTCCCCATTTGGGGGGCACCTGTCATCTGGGGCAAGACAAAATGATGTAATGGCATTGGCTGCATGTTATATACCCCTGACATCATAGAAGAAGGGTCAGCAACCGACGCAGGACTCGAGACTTTATTAATCAGGCCGACTGAGGGCAACCTGCAAGCAGATTACCCAAATGTAATGACTGCAACAGTGAATACACTCTTAACATCTACATTTATTTTAAGTGTACACAACTGTACTTTTGCACAATCCCCAATGCAACAGTCTTGCCGCATTAATATGCCTTTCAGTATACTGTCCTCCTGCCATTTGTACAGCACAACCAGCAACATGTGCAAATGTATTTTGGTTTACAGAACCTACATTTGTCTGTTGCTCCCCCATGTTCAATAGACTTTGTAAACCAACATGTACTTAGTCCACTGTTTTGGACCGCCTCTGTTAACCTTTCGTCTTTTGGTTTAAATTCACCTCTCCTTAACCATTCTTTTGTTCGATCCTGATCAACATGAGGATGTTCCAAGAGTTTTCTGCATTTGGATCTGTATTTATGCATTTTCCACATTTCTTGCCTTCTCATCTGATCTTTCACCTTGTGTATAAATTTTTTTAATTTATTTTTGGCACATTCAGTTGCTACCTGATTTTTATCTACCTCTGGTTTGATTTCCATTCCTGCTTCACACCAATATGCTTCTATTAAACTAAGCAGGGAAGTCATCTTGGACTTATACACCTCATGTTTTAAAAATTTCACTACTTTTAGGTCTTGAAGTCATATATATATATATGTGTGTGTGTGTGTGTGTGTGTGTGTGTGTGTGTGTGTGTGTGTGTGTGTGCAGTTTTATGATTGCAGATATATGCATGTAATCAATTTCGAGTAGGCCCATACCTTCTTCAGAACAGGGAATATATAGTCTTGGTATACACTGATTTTTATAAGTCATTTGAGCATGAAGCATCCTTGTTTTCCTGTCCAACTGATCCAACACCTTTTGGGGTCTAATCCGCAGCTGGGAGAGTTTCTCAATGATAGCTGAGTGGGGGATTGTGTCAAAGGCCTTGACTAAGTCAAGATAGGCAGTATGTACGGTTTTGCTTTCATCCAGGGCTTCGGCAACATTCTAGAAGATGATCACCAAGTTTAATAAGCATGATCTTCCCTTAACAAAGCCAAACAGGGTCAGGACAAGAGTTTAAAGGTCACCTGTGTTCTTGTTGAGAAGGTCCATGATAAATCTTTCCATGGCTTTGCAGTTAAGGATGGTTAGGCTTATCAGTCTAAACTTCCAAGGTCAGTTGATGGGACCCCCTTTGTGCAAGGGGATTACTGATGCTGTTCTCCACACTGCTTGAATGAAGCCAGTTCTCTGGCTGTGGTTAGTGTGTGCCAAGTGATTCCGCTAGGTCTTGATTTACATTGTTTAGTAAGCAGCCTGGGATGTTATTTGCTCTGTGTTTTGGCCTTGGAGAATGAGGATATGCTTTGGGGTATGACTGGTGGAGACAGGGATGAAGGTTGCACCAAATGTGTCAGCTAGCAGGTTGGCAATTTCCTCAGGTTCAGTATGAGTGATGCCATCCACTATAAGTTCGGCACAAAGCTGGGCTTTCCCTTTTAGATGTCAGATGTAGCTAATATCCTTGGCTGAGCATGCTAATTTAACGTTGTAACAAGCTTTAGAGGACTTTACAAGATATCTGATTTGCTTGTTCAAGCTGTGTAGGGTATTCTTCCTCTCCTGAGCAAGTTCCCTTTTGTACTTGGATAGCAGTTTCCACCTTTTGTTATATAATCTGTTTGTACTTGATATCCACCAGGGTGGCTTATGTGTTTGGGAGAACCTGGTTTTCATTCACTCAGGTACAGCCAAGTCTATACATTGTTTAGGTGATTATACTGGCCTTCTGTGTAGGAGTCATTGGCTGTGTTAGCAGTGGGGTTTGAAACTTTTAATACTATTGCTTAGTAGGTTGTAGTTTGCTTTGGAGAATTTTTTTTTTCTTTTGCTCTGTGAGGGTGTCAGCTCTGATCATTACTTCGAACGAGACAAATTTATGGTCTGACCTTACCAGGGAGGACAACACACAGGGGGTAGTGCAGTGACCCCCTCATGTTGGTGAGTACTAAGTCTAAGACATTTGAGCCCCTTGTGGGGGTGCAAACTAACTGTTCCAAGGTATTTGTATTGACAAAGTCCAGGAACTTCGGGGTGAGTATGTTTGTGCTAGTGTATGTCGCCCAGTCAATGGAAGGATTGCTGGAAGCTCATATGAGTCCAGGTAGGTGGTGTGCTTCTCTTGGTTCATGGTGGGTTACGACTAGCTAGCAACTATGGTAAGGTGTTTTGCCTGTAGTTGGACCTGGAGTAGCGCGAGAGTTGTGCTGTTTAACCAGTTTCAAGGTGTATTTGGCTTTAATGAAAATGGCCACCCTAAAAGAAGTAAGAACAGCACTAAGGAAGATGAAGTCAGGGAATGCAGCAGGCTCAGATGAGGTCACAGCAGGTATGATGAAGATGTTGGGTGAGATTGGGGAGAAATGGCTCCTGAGGGTACTAATAGCAGTGTGGAGAGGGAGGCATTTCCCAGATGACAGGAGAATAAGCATACTCGTGCCAGTGTACAAGAACAAAGGGGAAATCCACAACTGTGGGCAGTACAGAGGCATCAAACTCCCTATCACATTGCATGAAAGTTCTGGAGAGGGTGATTGATAAATGGATATGCAGAGTAGTAGAATGTAAGATGGGAGATGAGCAGTTTGGATTCAGGTCATGATGCAGCACAACTTACCTGGTGTTTGCATTGAGACAGATACTTGAGAAGAAGCTAGAGATGAGAGTCTAAATGGGCGTTCCTAGTCTTGGAGAAAGCATATGACAAGGTCCCAAGAAAGCTGATCTGGGCAGTACTGCGGTAGTTTGAAGTCTCCAAACATTTGTAGAATTAGTGCAGGCTATGTACAAAGACCCAATGACTCAAGTACCAAGTGTTCGGCCTCACAGAGGGGTTCCCAGTAGGAGTAGGTGTACATCAGGGTTCAGCTCTGAGCCCACTGCTGCCCATACTGGTGATTGACTACAGTAGCAAACAGGTGTGAGGGGACAGATCAACAAAGCTGTTGTATGCAGATGATGTGGCACTACAGCCAGACTCAGAGATAGAGCTTCAGCAAAGGATAGGAGAATGGAATGCAAATCTGAAGGCACATGGGATGAAACTAAGCACAGATAAGATGGTGATAATGGCAGCAAATTGCGAAATCAGAAGCAGCTGAGAATAGAGATAGAAGGGAAGATAGTGGAACAGGTAAATGGCTTAAAGTATCTGGGAGGGGTAGTTGAGGAGAAGGGTAGTCTGAAGGGTCAAAGCTAAAATCAGAGGGGCTGCATCCAACTGGCATAGAGAGTCAGGTGTAGTCTGACAGAAGAATGCCAGAGAAGCTGAAAAGTAAGGTGGACAGTGGTGCGACCAGTGCTACTGTATGGTACAGAAACCTGGGCAGTAAAGGCAGAACGGTTGAAGAAACCAGAGGTGATGGAAATGAAGTGCCTGAGAAAGGTGGTAGGATGCACACTGTGGGACAGACTAAGAAATGAGGACATAAGAGCAGCAGCCAAAGTAGCTCCAATTGCAGAAAAGATCAAAGAGAACAGATTATGGTGGTTTGGGCACATGTGTAGAAAAGCAGAAGACAATCTGGTGAAGATTTAGGACAGACAGGAAGAAGATAAGTGGAGCGAGGACATTCAGCAAAGAGGTGGATGGACTGGGTGAAAGAAGATATGCGACAGTCGGGCATGAGTGTTGAAGGCAGGAGTGTGGCACTGAATTGAGAGAGTTGGTGACTTAACATGATACCCTGACCCAATGTAGAAAAATGGGAACAAAGGGGGCTGATGATAATGGCTATACCTTCACCACTGGTTCTTTCATGTTAATCTTGGGAGTCTGAATTTGTGGAAGGCATTGTCGCCTTGCACAGCCGGAGTGCTCTCTCTGGCCTTAAACCATGTCTGAGTGACTGCACAGACATCAGCATCTTCCAAGGTGAGGTGTGCTTCCAGGGAGTGCATTTTCCTGTGTAGGCTCCTAGCATTAAGCATAACCTTGAGTTTGTCTCAAGTGGATATTTTTTACGTCGGAAATTTTGTTTTGACTTTGTCTAAAAAAGGAATTAAGGGGAAGCAAGCATCTTTGCTAGTATCCAAAAGTCTATGGAGGATGGGTGAAGACCAACCCTGGCAAAGCAGCATGGTTTGTCAACCATGTTTCCCAGGCTGACAGATACTGGATCCTCCTGGATTGACAGCAGAAGCTCAGCCAATTGTTGGTTAATCATTTTTTGTCTATATTGTGGCATCATCCTGGGTGAAGGGAGACTGCTGCTTAGGGCTAGGGACATACCTACCTGAGAGTTCAGTTCCATCTCTCTTTGTATAGTCCAGAGAGGTACATTTCAAGTTATTCACCCCATATACTTTGACAGTCACAACACTAATTGTTCAGTGACTTGAGTGCGTGTGTTTTGATGGATCATGGCACCTGATACGCAGCAGACCGTGACCTTCTCCTTATTCATCCTGGTGAGAGGGGCATCTGTGTCTCACTATGGAGTTGTCTATGACCAGGATATTTGGTTTTTGAGGCATTTTGCCTTAGGCGCTTATTTTCTGAGACATTGCTGTGTGTTATTTGTAGTGGATTCTGTTTGCTTTGCAGTGTGTGCAAGTGGTTTGTGCTCTGGAGGTCTCTGACCTTTGGGTAGTCTTCTATACTGAGTACCTCTGCATATATTGGTTTGTGTTGTAACCTTGTTTAATGTGTGTGTCTGCACGCGCTGACCATTTGTTTGATGTTTGGTTTATGTGAGAGAATTTATTCCAAATTCATAGTGTAATTACATCTCTCCCATATTGCATTTGTTTTAGGACTAAGTGGTTGTCAGTATACATGAAGCAGTTGCTACACCTGAGGATGCACATGTGAATCAGGCTGGCAGGAGAATTGGTTGGAAACTGACCATGCATTACGGCAGGTTTTTACCATAACTACTATTCAGGGAGTGGGCTAGTTTGACCAGATTTTGCTATTAGATTAACAAAGGGGGCTTACTCTATTGAAGGCTAGGGGTGGAAAAACTATGGCACCACTTAGTGTGCAACTGAGTTGCCTGCAGTGCAGCAGGTAAACCTGGGAGGGTCCACTAGCAGATGTTTAGGGGAAAATCCTCTTTTGAGGCGTTTGCATCTGTACAGGGCAATGTTAAACTACCAGTGGGAAAGGACACATTGAGCTTTCCTCCAGTAATCTGTAACTCTGATAAGACTCTGAGAGCACACTTCTGCCACAAGGGTGCAGACAGGACCCTCCTAATGTAAGATGTCTGGAATAGTGCTTAAGTGTTAAAATACTGTCTAGATTCTGCAGATCTGAGTCTAGTCTATGCTATGTAAAGCACTATAACAGCTTTTTTTCTTAGTTTTTCCTTGTCTGCACCAGCTCTTCTCTGACACCAAAGGGAATGTTTCTCCCAGTGACATCTTCAGTAGTTTGTTCATGCATGTCCAAGCACTTCTGTGACACCAAGTGAATCCCCCCCAAAAAAGCCTTTCAGTAGTATGTCCATGTCTGCATAAGCACTTCACTGACACCAAATGAAAGATTTCCCCAGTGAACCCTACTGTACTTTATCCATATATGCATAGGTACGCCAATGACATCAAATGAAATACTTGTGCCAAGGTCAGGTTTTCACTGACACAAAATTAAACCTTTCCTCCAGCAAGTCCCTTCAGTAGTTTGTCCTTGTATGCCCAAGCATGTCACTGTCACCAAATTAAACATTTCCCGCAAAGTTCCCTACAGTATTTTGTCCTTGTCTGCACAAGCATTTCTGTGACACCAATGGAATATTCCCCGGATAATCCCTTCAGTAGATTGTCCGTGTGTGCCCTCGCAATCCACTGACACCAAATAAAAGATTTCCCCACTGACTCCAGCAGTAGTTTGTCTATACCCAAACACGTCACTGGTGCCAAATGCAACATTTCCACACCCGATCCCTTCAGTAAATTTATCCATGTATGCACAAGCACTTCATTGATATCAAATGAAACATTTCTGCCAGAATCCCTACACAAGTTCTTCACTGACCCCAAATGACACATTTTCCCCCAAAAATCCCTTCAGTATTTTCTCAATGTAAGCCCAAACTTTTCACTTGCACCAAATAGAATATTCCCCCAATCATCCTTTCAGTAGATTCTGTTTCATTGGCGCTTACTGAAGTGTTTGTGCATTCTCCCAACAACCCTTTCAATAGTATGTCCATGTGTGCACAAGCATGCCCATTTCTCCCAGTGACCTTTTCAGTTCTGTGCCCATGTCTGCTCAAGTACTTCACTGACACACAGTGAAATATTTCCCCAATGACCCTTCAGTAGTTTGTCCATGTACGCCCAAGCACTTCACTATGAAACAAAACCTTTCCCCCAATGACCCTTTCAGTATTCTGTCTACGCAAGCACTTCACTGACTTCAAATGAAACTTTTCTACCAAGGCTTTCTACACAAGCACTTCACTGTCACCAAAGGAAACATTTCCCCAAATAATCCCTTCAGTAGTTTGTCAATGGCCTCCTTTCTGGAGTACTGGTAGGAGCTGTCCATGAAGAAATCCCTCTTTCCTTTAATTCTGTGGGCTGCGTCTTCCATTTATATTTCCACCTGCATCTGGAGGAACTGTCTCCACGTGTATCACGGAAAAGACCCTGGGATTTTTTTGAGCCACATTTTCCAATTACCTCATTGATTCATAGAAAAGGTTCTTTGAGGGTTGATAACATGGGCTCACTGCAGAGAGGGTCTTGTCATCCTGTTCCTAACTTGGTAGTGTCTCCTTCACTTTGGGGCCAAGCAATGAACTTCTGTACAAAGGAGCATTGATGAAGGAAGACTTGAAGGGCTCTGCATAATCACAAGCGCATTCAGGCAGGTCTCCTAATGAAAATGCCTGAACCCACTGGTATTAAGGTACCTTCAACTGCATGTGAAATAAGTGAGTCTCTTGGATGAATTTGAGATGGAATGTAGGGTAGCCAACTGTGAAGCAATGGAGGTCTGTGTCTCAGCAGTTATTGTTCCTGAGAGGGATTTGGAGAGTTCTTTAGTCAAATCCCTCAAGTCTGGTGAAGTATGCCAAATTCAGCAACATAAGTGCAGAAGTTGCTGAAGTATAAACATGCTTCCCAAATCTAACCAATGCCCTAGATTCCCTCTTACGGGAGTGAACAGAAGAACTCTGCTCCATGAGTTCTTTTTGTGGCCGCTACTATAACCATGGCATCTACTGGTACTCCTTTGCTCCAGAACTCTTCCCTTCAGTTGTGCCAAGATCCTGTCTGGTCTCTTAGGAGCCGGCTCAACAGAATCAGGTTTCCTACATGCCCACCGAGAGGTCAAATCAATGAGCTCAACAGCAGGCGGAGTCACCTAGGAAGTAATGGGCCAGACCCAAATGCCTCCAGGTATGCAGATTCCTCTTGGGAAGGCTTATCATTAGACCAACCATCCCTTTGCTTAAGGCTGTCCAAAATGTCTCCAAAGGAGATGTCAGGTGGTGATCTTGGAGACTCTTCCCCTTCATCAAAATTGGTGTCTTCCTTGACCAATATTCTGAGAGGAGTCTAAGCACCTCCTCTTGCACTTTCTCATCCTAGTGACTTCTTCGGTAGGATGCTCCGGAGACGTACTGGAAGATACGAGTATAGCTTACTGGGTAGCTTGGAGACTTTGGGCTGGCTATCCCTGTGGAGTAGAATGTTGAGGCTCAAAGCACAAAGACATATGGGATCCAGAAGGAAAATTTGAGGGGGGGGGGGGGATTGTCTATCCTCTAGAAAAAAAATGCACAGTTTACCACCTCAAAAGCAGAATGCCCCAGGGAGAAGGATGGCAACGGAGCCAAGAAGACATGCTTCTGTACCATCTGCTCCCTCTCACCCAAAGGCAGTCCACTGAGGCAGAAGTCTGAGCTAAGCCATCCAATGCAGAGGTTCTGAGGTACAGTGACAGCTTCAGAGTTGAGTGCATCACCTTGGATCTGACAACAATGCTTCAGCTCCAAGTGTCATCCTGCTCCAACACACTTGGTGCCAGTCCAGTCAGAGAAGATATCAGAGACAAAAATACGACAGTCTTAGGATCTGATACAGGTGGTCCTGGAAATCACAGATCCAAGTCCTTCATAGCCAAAGGACAGATTGAAGGAACCAAGATGGGTGGAGTAATACTGATAAAGGTCTCTGGACCCAAAGGGGTAGGAGCCAGAACTGCCATCTGGATCTGTGCTAAGAGGAAGCTTCATCATTCTATCCACATCTGCCTATGTAAGACTTCTGAAAGAACAGGAAGAAGAGGCCACTGAAGGGGACATAGAGTGACTGCATCTTTCTAAAAAGGGGGATGATAGCTGAGAAGGGGACAGGGTCCATAGAAGATGCATACCAGGTCTGGAGGAGTTTTCACTCAAAAAGAACTGGATCTGATGAGGCAGACCTTGCATCTGAAAGTCTGATTCAGAGGATTTGGTCTTCAGATCCATTTTTCTGAGCTGGCTCCATGGTTGGATCGGAAGAAGGAATGTAGGATCCAGTCTGCTTTGGAAGGTTGAGCTTCAGCCAGTGATTCAAGAGTATGTTGGAAGAAGTCCTTTCAGTATCAGTTTGTTTTTATGGTCTATCAATGCCCTGGGCTTTAAATCTTTGCAGATGTTGCAGGACACCTTCACATGCTCGGGCCGTAAACAATACACACAGGAGTCATGGGCATCAGAGAGAGGGATGTTATACCCACACTCTCTACTTTTGAAACTCTAAGGTTTTTCTGCCATTTCAAACAGTACTATAGAAAAAAAAAAGGACAGAATTTTTTTTCTAAAAGTCAGAAAAATTGCCACCAATGGTAATATAAGAATTACTGTAAAGGGGAAAGAATGGGAAAAAATAACTAAGTTGGACTGAAGCAGCATAGGATAAGGGATGGAAAACATAGTTAAAGTAGAGAGAAATTTAAAGATGGCCAAAAGTGAAAAAAATTTTTTTACTTGTTTCTATGGATATACTAACGCTCGAGAGGTGACAGCATCCACGTCCGTATGCAAGAGAGATCTGAGGTTTGGAGTGGGACTAGAGGATTATGGGTAAGGGATGAGTCTCTAGTATTCTCAAGCTGTAAAAAAGCAGCCGAGTTGGATCCGAGCCCACATGTTGAGGAACAAATGTAAATTGACATTGGATCTAATTTTGTGAAATCACAATTCATAGAAAACTTGAGAGAGAAAATGTATTTCTGAATGGTTTATTTTGCTGTGGGTCAAACCCTCCTGCACTATCTTGTTGGGGGAGCTTGAATCCCCTTATTTAACTATAACAACTCTACTGCTACAAGACTAGAGAAAAGGGCCTACACAGTAAATCATTACTTTTTAAGGTTGTCAGCTGTCCTGGTTTGAAGAATGTTCCTGTCACCCACTAAAGGAAGCAGTAGGACTTAAAAAAAATAAAAAAAAAAAAAAAAAAAAAAATCCCACTTTTCCAACTCATTGAATTGCCATAGAAAAGCCACATGCACTTCCACTTTTTTAATGTGATTCAGTTATATCACCAACCCAGACCTGCTGGCAGAACTGTCCCTTGTAGGTCTAAATGTGTAAATTCATGCAATTCACTGGGGGGGAGGGGAGGTGGTTACACTAGCAAGAGTTTGTATAAAGCTCACAGCTGTAGAAGCTCTTATAAAGTGAGAGAAGGATCTTCTCTATTAAAGAAAAAGGTCCAACCAGCCAGCACAGCAAGGAAAGCAGGCAGAAAAACAGCCAGCCAACTTTTTTTTTTTTTCAGGGGGATGGGTGGTGCATGTACTGCATTTGGCATATTACTAATGGATATTAGCATAACTGTTGCAGGAGAATAGCTTGCCTTTACAGGTGGAATGTGTGTATTTTATTTATTTTTTAATGCTATCTTCAAGACAAGGTCATAACAAGGCCGAAATATGCATATCCATAGCTAGTGGGGTTTGGCCTGAAATTGTCCATTAAAATGACTTCAAACGTAAAAGTCATGGGCAATCAGTATTGCCATATAGTTAAAACACCTGATGATCATAAGGGTCATTTGCATATATCCCATGTGCCTCTGTTACAGGAGGTTTGGGAGGTCACTCATTGGAAGTTCTAGCTTGGCTGGAGTTTTCATTTAGTGTTTACTGATTGTTTATTCTCACTCTGTTTTAATTTGTTAGCTGGGATATTTTGCAGTCACCCTAATGATATGGACATCAGCTGGGTATAACAACCCTGTGTTTCTAATGCTTAGTCAAACACTCCTCATGTGCTATGCTGATGAGGTCATAAGGCCAAAATATGCATATCCATAGCTAGTAGGGTTTTGTTTTATTGGCCTGAAATTGTCCATTAAAACAACTTCAAATGTAAAAGTTATGGGCAATCAGAATCACCATATAGCTGAAACACCTGATGTTCATAAGGGTCTTCTTTAGGCTTTTCCTGCTTTGGAGTCGCCACAGTGGATTACCTGTCTGTTCATGATTGGCAGTGGAGTTTTACAGTGTCTAGTTGCCAGCCCGGCACCCAGCCTTTCACAGAAGGTGCACACACACACCTAGGGCCAGTTTAGAGTGTCCAATCCACCTACTGCATGTCTTTGGGTTGTGGGAGGAAACCAGAGCACCCAGAGGAAACCCACGTGACCGCAGGGAGGACATGCAGACTCCGCACAGAAGGCACCCCAGCCAAGGATCGAACCGGAGAACCTCTTGCTCTGAGGTGACAATGCTAACCACTGCCTCCACCATGGCCGCCCACCTGATGTTCATAAGCGTCATTTGTATATATCCAATGCTCCTCTGTTACAGGAGGTTTGGGAGGTCACTCATTGGAAGTTCTAGGTTGGCTGGAGTTTTTATCTTCAAGGAGTACAATTTTGTGAATTGGTTATAGTACCATTAGGTGTTGTCATGGCTGTGCTGTTGTTGGGGCATCTATTTCTTTCCCTTCTTTGTTCAGGGTAAATTAGTACTTAGTTAATACTTTAAGATAGTGGTTGTCCTGTTCTGCTGCTCTTGTGGTGAGTATAACTAGCATTTTATTTTCTGACTTAAAAGGTGGAACTTTTGTCTTATCTTTTTAATGGGGTCTGCTTCCATTGTAATCAATTTTATAGTGTCTGTTTAGGGATTATTTGCAAAAAGTAGTTTTTAAAGATGAAATTGTATATGTGTATATAATTTTATTTGGAGGGGGGGGGGGCATGGCCAGAGGTAAACTTTAGTGCATTTGGTGCATTGCTGACAGATTATGGTTGTTTCAGGACAGTATGTTTTTACAAGTGGATATGTGTGTATTTTATTTATTTTAAATGCTGTCTTGATAAGTAAAATGTAGGGCTTTGGTTATAGTCATAATTTATTTCATTGTGTGTGTGCTGCAGTTGTAGTGTCACTTTTTCTTTGCTGTGTGGGGTAAATTAGTACTATTACAGGGTTGACGTTTTAAAATATCTTTTTTTTCTCGTCCTGCTTAGATGTTGAGTGTAATGTGGGCAAAAAACAAAACTGGTAGTTTTGTTTTAAAGTTGATGGTTTGTAAGGGTGCTTTTTATATGAGTTTTCTTTGTACAAGTCTTTTCCTGCTACAGGGGCATACAACTGCTACCAGCTATTGATGTCAATGTTTTTAATGCTGCCTCCCCCCCCCCCACACACACACATGTTTAGTTGTGGGATGTACTGCACTGTTATGTTGTTAACCATTCTACATTTTGTAATAGTTTGCATAAGTGTTTATCTAATAAGGTGTTGTTTTTACTGTTGTAGCTGCATAATTTAAATGGTTTGTGAAGGGGATTTCATTATGCTGTAACTTCACACTGCCATACCTGTAACTGCTTCATCTTTCACCACTTGTATGGTGACATGCTTGGCCACATCCTCTACCCATGACAAAACCCACAGTGATTCCATATATTCGCCACACTCCCATATCAGCCCGCTGAAAAGGTGGATGGTACACATCCTACCATAATGTTAGTCTGAATTGCGATTCAAGGAAATATCTTTTCAATAAATAAGGTTTCATTGAATATTTAAGTAAGATTCTATAAAATGCATGGTAACTACAGATAATGTCATCACAAAAGTAAAGAAAATGTTAAGCCACCAGTAATGCAGCTGAAGTAATATGGTTGCTCTTTTCTTCCTTGTGCAATTCTTCACTCTGAATTTTGTTTTCTGTTTATTTGATGTGTTCATTCATATCAAATGGGGCTGGACATTGTATTGTCCATTATGCAGAGATCTGAACGCCTGGCTTATGTACTGATACCATTGTCTGGTATCCTGTTCTCAATAATGTAGATTTAATAAACTGATCAAGTTTGCACTTCTATCAGTTTGTTTATTTCAGGGAACATAGAATAATCTCGAAGGTGCATATCTTTTTATTGGATCTGTGCCTATTTGACTTCATGGTTGATAGAAGTGTATATTCGAAGATCCTTTTTTTTTGGGGGGGGGGGGGTTGTTATGGAATGCATTGCACAGCTATGCCCTTGACCAAACATATTTCAGTTTTCTACTGCCAAATGTGATTCATGTACTGTTTCAGTTGACTGTGAATTATCAGCTTTAATGTTAAGCTCTGGGCAAAATTGTTTTGCTTCAAAGATGGAAAAACAAGACTGACTTTCTGTGATGATTATGCTCCAGCCATCCTTTCAGTGTAACATATTTGAGTGACTGCATTTCTAACTAAACATCAGTACACCTCTGAAGTTATGTCACTTCTATTAGTCCAAATAAAACAGCAGGACTCTATGGTGGCTTCAGGTTCCAGTATCACAATGTTTAATGAAACTAGCACTTTCCTAGGTAAACCCCACTTCTTTAGTCTTTACAAATCAATTAAAATCATTCCCACATCTCAAATCACGATACACTAATTAAGGCATCACTCACATTTAAAGTTATCAGTGCCATAAATCAGCATTAAGCATCTGTTTTCATAAAATTCACAAATAATTTATGAATCAACAGATTAAAAAAACATAATTCCACTTATAAAATACAGCCTTACATAAAACTTAGATACTACCATACATTACCTAAACAGTGGACTAGATTTCAATTTAGGCCATATTGGGGACATGTTCATTAAGCCCATAACCAGTATCTGCTCTTAACTTCACTATCCACTTGGCTTCTAACTCCTCAGTGGCATTGTGTAAATCACCCCCTCTGATATTTTCAAAAGTCCTTCCTATGCCTAAAAATTTAAACGTATGTTTCAGATCACTACTCATGACATGCTTAGCCAATGCATTTACTTCATGGAGAAAAGAAATATTTAGCATAATAAAAGGCAAAAAAACCCTGAATTGTAAAGAACATATAAAACTATTTAAAACAAGTATTTACAAGGCTGTCTACTAATAAATATTAGAAAAAAATACAGTTCCAATTCTTCAAAGAAAAGCAATCATTGTTTATTTAAAAGTTCACTTAGTCCCTTCCAAGGGCTGTATGAGAAAGTGATTCTTGCAGATCTTGACTTTATTGTAATAAGTTCCAAATGGCAAACGTCAGAAGCAATATTCAAGAATTCGTTGAAGCAGGGAGTGAATTCATTTTCCAGTTCCTTATTACCTTCCTTGTGATTGTCAGTATACCCACAGAATTGGATACTTTAGTCTTGTAACAGACTCAGAGATTGGAGTATTAAAAAGAACCAATGATTTAAGATAAATTTATCAGAAAATAGGGCCTGTAAAAAAAAAATAATTTTCCTTCCAATACAGTTTAATTACATCACATTCAAAAATGTATATTTTCCCATTCAGCTTTAATATCCAATTTACACATTTAACAAACTGGCTTTGTTTTGGATATTCTATTTTATGTGGTGTAAAGAATGACTTGTGTAACTACAATTTCCATTTAAGTAAAGATGTGGTTTGGATGATAGCAGGAATAGTCTTATCTTCATCATTAGGAGGTTTGTTGTTTATATGTTTAAAATAATTCCAATGGTTTTCTTTAATATATTGTAATTCTTCTCTTATTTTATAAATTTTGGATAATAGGCATTTCCCAAATACTTTTTGTTGCACAAAAAAAAAAAAAATAAAAGTTCAGTAAAATTAGGTACACTGATGGGTGTATAACTTCATTTCTATGTTCTATAAATTGTACACAGTTTTGAACATGAAGCCTTAAATCCTCATCTATATTAAACTTCTTAATTATATATTGGGCAAAATACAAGCTTTCTTTATTTGATAACTGAGACTAATATATCAGATTATTTTCCTTAAAAGTAGTCATGGATCGATTTAAAGAAAAAATATTATTTTGAGTATAAGCTGTAGGAAAGATAAGAAAAACATGCTTTATAAATTGGATTTCTATAAATGGAATTTTTCAGAGCATTCACTATAATAGTAATATCAGAATTAACTGTTAGATTAAGATTATTTATGAAATATTAATTTAATAACCAGTACAGAGAGTTGAAGTTAAATATTTACTAAAATGTCTCAAGAAGCTTGATTGAATCCAGAATTTTCCTTGAATGTTTTTTCCATTTAGCAGTATAAGAACTATTGTTTTGATAATAGATGAGGAATATAATTCTAATTCAGGTAACCCAATACCTCCAAAGGACCAGTCTCGAGTATGATTACTTAAACCTATCCTAGGCTTATTAGCATGCCACAAGAATCTTAGACTTAAACTTTTTTGTAAAGATTTTAGGAGATTGCACTAAGATTTTTGGGAGAATAATCATTTTAATTATGGAAAGTCTCATCCATACTAAAAAAAAAAAGTATCTATTTCACTTAGAGATTTTCTACAGATAGGCTAATATTATAATTGATATTGATATCTATTATTTTGTTAATATTTTCAGTGATAGTTATTTCCAAATAATTGAACAGTTTTCTTGAACTGTAATCTTTACCCATGTCCTTAGTACTATAATTTATAGGCAGTATTTTTGTTTTATCTTCATTAAAAGTAAGTAGTTTTCCTTTGAAAGGTTTCTATAAGAATAAAGATGATTGAAAGTGAGTGATTATAGTCATTTAATGTCAAGAATATCTGCAAACAACTGGATTTTAACTGTTAAATTCTTATCTTTATGAACACCTTTAATGTCTGGATGTGATCTTATTAAATTAGGAAATGCCTCAATAACTAATGTAATGGTGAAAGTGGGCATCCTTGTTTAGTTCCTTTAGAGATTTTGATTCCGACATGAATGAACATATTTTGATATACGCACACAAGAGTTTAAATATATTAAGTTGTACAAATGTTAGAAAAGTTATTTCCTTCAAGTACTAATGAGAGAGTTCTGCTTTATCAAATCAAAAGCACAGTTAATATTTAGACTTACTATAGTTAAATTTTCTTTTGTTTTATTTGCAAAATCAGTCAAAGTTGAAATTCTTTTAATATTGTCATAGGAATTTCTATTTAAAATAAAACCAGTTTGATCAATCAGAAGTGGAAGAAACTGTTTCAATCTATGATCATCAATCAGAAGTGGAAGAAACTGCTTCAGTCTATCAGCATGTTTGGACAAGTTGTAGTCTATGTTTAACAAAAACTGGTTTACAAGAACATCATTTTACTGGGTATCTGCTTCTAAGACTGGGGAAATAAGTATTTCAGAGAGGGGAACACTTTCTCAGTTCTAAAATTTTTACCATGTTGAAACTTTAAGCAGTATGTTCAATGGTTCTTTTGTCGTTAACTTATAAAGTTGAGGAATGATGCCATCCTTACCAGGAGCTTTGTTTTTATATATGAACTTTTAATTCACAATTTAAAATAGGACTATTACGATTAATTTGATCTACACAATTTCTTCTTGGCATATTTCTTAATGAATTTTTTAAACATTTTTCTCGAGAGCCCATTAAATTATTACTTTGATGTCAATCTTCACTTTATCCTTGACTGTGGGTTCTGTTCTGTATATTGGAACTGACTCAGCTTTTATTCCAGCTCGCACCCCCCAACACTCTCAAGCTAAGCTTTATCCGTAATGCTCCTCAAAGGATTACTTCAGATCTTATTTGCCACTTTCAGTGCCAGATGAGTCTATCAAACCAGCTCTTGAGCAAGCTAATTCTTCCTTTTCTAAGATTTTTTTTCTT
Source organism: Protopterus annectens (assembly GCF_019279795.1). NCBI lineage: Eukaryota > Metazoa > Chordata > Ceratodontiformes > Protopteridae > Protopterus > Protopterus annectens. The sequence continues at coordinate 350,281,232 of NC_056739.1, forward strand.
TAAATCTCTTTTTAATGACTTCTTTCCTTATACCCAGCTCCTCTATTACTGCTTTCATTTCTTAACACAAGTATTGTTTTCTTGTCATACCATCGTTGGTATTTTTTTCTCACTTACCATTAAGCTAATTACTTGTACTATTGTTGGTACAGTGGATATAAAAAGTGTACACACCCCTGTTAAAATGCCAGGTTTTTGTGATGCAAAAAAAATGAGGCCACAAGAAATCCTTTCAGAACTTTTTCCACCTTTAATGTGACCTATTAACCTGTACAATTCAATTAAAAAATCTGTTAGGGAAATAAATATAAATAAAAAATGTACAATAAGCTGCTTGCATAAGTGTGCACATCCTTAAATACTTTGTTGAAGCACCTTTTGATTTAATTACAGCATTCAGTCTTCTTGGGTACACACCTGCCGTCAATTAAGGAGACTGTCCTAGTAGGATTTTCCTGACATTTGCTCAGTCTGCTACAGCAAAAGCCATGGTTCACAGGGAGCATACAAAGCATCAAAGGGATATCATTGTTGAAAGGCATCAGTCAGGAGAAGGGTACAAACAAATTTCCACAGCATTGGATATACCATGGAACAGTGAAGACAGTCATCAAAAAGTGAAGAAAATATGAGACAACAGTGACATTGAAAACAACTGGATGTCCCTCCAAGATTGATGAAAAGACAAGATGAAAACTGGTTGGGGGGCTGCCAAGAGACCTAGAGCAACACTGAAAGAGCTGGTTGTGTACTATGTGACAACAGTCTCCCGTATTCTCCATATGTCTGGGCTATGGGGTAGGGTTGCAAGGTGGAAGCCTTTTCTTACACAGAAAAACATGCAGACCCAGCTACAATTTGCAAAACAATACATCAAATCTCCTAAAAGCATGTGGGAAAATGTGTTATGGTCTGATGAGACCAAGGTTGAACTTTTTGGCCACAATTCCAAAAGGTACATTTGGCTCAAAAACAACACTTCGCATCACCATACCCACAGTGAAGCATGGTGGTTGCAGTATGCTTTGGGGTTGCTTTTCTTCAGGTGGAACTGGGGCTTTTGTCAAGGTGGAGGGAATTATGAACAGTTCCAAATACCAGTCACTTTTGGCCCAAAACATTCAGGCGTCTGCTAGAAAGCTGAAGAGGAATTTCATCTTTCAACACAACAGTGACTCCAAGCATACATCCAATTCAACAAAAGATTGGCTTCATAAGAAGAAAATTAAATTTTTTGAATGGCCCAGACCTAAATCCAATAGAACACCTGTGGGGTGACCTGAAGAGGGCTGTGCACAATAGATGCCCTCGCAATCTGACAGATTTGGAATGCTTTTGCAGGGAACAGTGGGCAAATATTGCCAAGTCAAAATGTGCTATGCTGATAGACTCCTACTGAATGTTGTAATTAAATCAGAAGGTACTTCAACAAAGTATTAGTTTAAGGGTGTGCGCACTTATGCAACCAGCTTATTGCACATTTTTTTTATTTATTTTTTCCCTCACAGAATGGTTTGTTTTTGCAATTGAATTATACAGGTTATAGGTCACATTAAAGGTGAGTAAAGTTTTGAAATGATTTTTTGTGACCTCATTTTTGTATATTACAAAAATGTGGCATTTTAAAAGGGGCACATACCCTTTTTATATCCACTGTACCTTACCTTTCATTTCCTTCTTTACCATTAGGTAAATCTTTTGCATCATTGTTGGTACGAGTTTTCTTTAAAATAATAAAATCAAAACTTTAAATCTTAACTTGTTTTTCTGCCATCTTTTCTGTCTGTGTAGTTTCTTCTAATGGCTGAAAAAAAAAAAACAAGAGAACTTCTGTTTGCAGTAGATGCCAGAAGTGTAAGCATAAATTACCCAGCTTGGATGGGCACTCCTTACGTGAGTATTGTTTGGGCCCAGTGCACCTTCAGGAAGACTGCCATCTGTCATGGCTTCAGTCACTGGGCCCTTATTGATAGAAAAAAACAATCTCATTCATAAAGGCCTCATTAAATCTTCTTTCAGTGAGGACATATTTGGTTCTCCAAAATCAAAAACCGGCATTAGCTCCCCATCTTCATCTAAACGTGGAGCAGCTTTGTGCCAACAGTATCTTTGGTACCATTATCAAAAACGCCTAAGACTTCCCCGGTTCCTATAGTTTCATTGGAACTGACTGGGGAAAAGACTTTACCTTCAGTGCTGTTGGTGCCCATCTCTGCCCCAACAGCGTTGGCACCTACTGTTTCAGATCAGATATCTTCGAAACCAAAGGAATTCTTCTTTAAAGATAGACCACATACTAAGTATTCCCCCTCACTAGAGCCTTTCATAGACCAACCTCCAATCCCCTTCTTGGAAAAACCCATATCCTCTTTGATCCGTTCCACCAAGAGCTTCACAGAATCTAATATTTTGAGGCTAGTGGACAAGCTCTTTAGTTAATAGTCTATCTGGTACTGGAACCTTGCCTATCTCGACTCCAGTGATTGTTCCTCCTCTGACACCAACTGAGCCTTCAGAAGTCCTGGTTTCAACTGTCTTGGTGCTAGTCAGAGCTACTTTGGTGCCAAACATTGCCTTGAGCTGTTCGGTTCTCTCAGAACCAGAGACCTCCCAGGGACACAGCTTTGTTGCCAGTTCCGGGAGGTGTGGATCCACTCTGGTATTGTCGGAGCCATCCATGCCCCTAGCAGCATCGGCACATTAGCGCTACACTGGCTTCAGCGGCAGCCTCCTTAGGGCAGGATGGGACCACAGTTTCAAAACAATCTATTTCAGTTCCAGGCTCCTGTTCCTCTATGGGGGGGGGCTGCTTTCCAGGCCATGGAGAGGGCCATGTCCACTGTGGGCATACAGTTGACACAAGACACAACTTTTGTTGGACCAACAGCCCCATCCTTCCCCTAGCCCAGTGCTTCCTCCATCCTCTACCTTGGGACAACGGGCACAGAAGCCTCAGAATCCACCTATAGTGGTCATGTCCTCTTCAGAAACCTTTCCAGCCCATCCCACCGAAGAGGTACACCTGAAGAGGAAGAACTTAGACTCCTCTAAAGAGTCTTTCACTGAAGATACCAATTTCGATGAATAGAAAGGTTCCCCAAAGTCACCCCCAAAAGATGTCTTCTTTAGAGACTTTCTAGAGATCCTGAAACAGAGGGCTGGCTGAACTTCCCTTCAGGCTTCCAAAGAAGAATCAGTACACCTAGAGTAATTCCTTGCTCGACACTCTACCGCCTGGATCTCTCTGCCCACTGGCAATCTGATTAAATTGGTTGCACAGCAAGCTTAGAAGTTACCTGATTCTATTAAGCCAATTCCAAAGAGACCATACTATATTTTGTCAGCTCCTCAGGATCAGCCGCATTGGGAAAAAGGAATACCTGTAGATGCCATGCTGGTAACGGCAGCCACCAAAAAGGAACTTGCTAACAAAAGTCCTACTATCCATCCTCATAATAAAGAGTATGATGGATAGACTTGGGAAGCATGTATGCACTTCATCAACCTTCACACTTAGGTCCTTGAATTACATGGCACATTTAATGAGACTTCATTGAGGTCTGATAAAAGAACTATCAGATACTCCGACAGGAGCAGTAGCTGAAGGGGTTAAAGAAACGGTAACTTCTCAGCTGGCAACCCTAGATTCTGTTTGCAACTCATCCATGAGGCTTATTGCACACACAGCCAAAGGGACGATGAGAGCAGCAGGTTTGGGCATAGCTATTAGGAGACACACCTAGATGCACTTATGTAAATTCATGGAGCCATTTCAGACTTCTTTTATCAATGCTCCATTTGATGGAACATCCCTTTTTGGCCCCAAAGTTAGACACCCTTGCCAGATGCGAGAAAGATGAAAATACCCTTTCTGCCATGAGCATACGCTTTTCCCACTCCTCAGCGGTCTTACTCCAGAAACCAGAGAAGTGGGAAGCTATGGTTCAAGAAGTCCCAAGGACCTTTCCACAACTCAATTGGCAATGAATTCCCTCAGGGCAGAGGGCGGTGTAACAATGGAAGACACCATTCATGAAGCAGAGGTGGCCTGCAAAAACAGGGTTCCAGGGATTCTTTCTCTGGTAACTCACCAGTGGTCCTGAATGGAGGACAGATTGCCATCCTATGGAGGCAGTTGGGGGACGATTATCCCTGCACCTAACTGCCTGGCTGAGTATAACATCAGTGACAATTGGGTGCAGAGGATTATAACCAGAGGTTATATCACTTTCTCTGAAGAAGCCAGAAAATTTAAGAGAATCCCAGATGTTCCACCCAGTTACAGGGATGCAGCAGTCTTAGAAATTCAAAAATTGCTCGAAGAGAGAGTCATCCAAGCAGTTCCATCAGACCAGGTAGGATCTGGAATTTACTCTGTTTTTAGTACCAAAGAAAACAGGGGATTGGAGACATATTTTGGATCTCAGTTGAACAAATCAGTTCAACAAACCAAATTCTGGATGGTCACAGTTCAATCTATACTTCCATTCTTAGGAAAACATGATTGGATGTGCTCAACAGATCTTCACGATATATATTATCACATAAAAATGGACAAGTGATCCAGAAGATTCCAGCACTTCCAGCTGGGAGCCAGTCAATATTTCAGAGACCTGCTCTTTGGTCTCTCCACAGCCCCCAGGGTGTTCGCTAAATGCATGGCTGTGGTAGCAGCCCACTTCAGACTGTAAGGATTCCATCTGTTTCCATACCTCGACTAGTTCCTCACCAGGTGTCTACTTTGTTAAAAACAAAACAGGCAAGAAACTACATTCTTTAAGCTTGTTGCTCGCTAGGGATCACTATAAACTATGAAAAATCCCATCTTAGAATTCATAGGAGCAACGCTAAACAAACACAGGCATCACATCTCTTCCCCCAAAAAGACTTCAAAGAACAAAATCTCAAGTCAGTCAAATTATTCGCAGCAAAAAGGTGAATGCAAAGCTGTTGCTACAAATTCTCCATCACTCTAGTTCCCAGGATATCACATGCGGATTCTTCAATGGCTGTTGGCATCCCAATGGTCATTACCAAATCAGCCAGTGTCCCATCTGGTATTAATTACCAACTTATGCAAGAGAGACCTGAGTTGGTGGCTTCACTCTAACAAAATTTTGTCAGGCAGATCCTTTGTCTCTCTTCACCCCCAAGCCATAGTGACCATGGATGCATCCCAGATAGGGTGGGGGGGTCATTATCTAAGAAAGACAGTCCAAGGCACTTGGTTCCAGCTAGAGGTCAGTTTGCACTTCAGTGTTCTAGAGATGAAGACAGTGTACTTAGCATTGTAGGCATTCCAAGAAAACCTCCCTTCAGGAGCGATTGTGATTCAGACATGTCAGTAGTCTGGTACATCAACAAGCAAAGGGGAACCACAGCACTCAGAATATGGCAATGGGCAATTTCATCCAACTGGTTTCTAATTGCAACGCATATTGCGTGAGCTCCAACATGATTGTTAATAAATTGAGCTCATGACTGGTCTCAATCCATTGATGGCGGAAAAGATATTCTGCCACTCGGGCCAGCCCTGCTGCAGTCTGTTTGCATCCCCCGTAAACAAGTGCATCAGATACTTTGCCATGATCCGCCCTCCAGGGGAGTCACTAAGAGATGCTTTCTTTCACAACTGGCTTCCCAGTCTATTGTATGCCCATCCCCAATTCCTCTCCTATCCCAGTTTCTAAAGAAAGCCAGCAGGTCAAAACAGGATAGTTTTTTTTTTTTTGCTCCATTCTGGTCTCAACATATGTGGTTTCCCTTCTTTTGGCCTCATCTAATTCTGAAGCCTTGGACACTGGACCCAGCTCCAGATCCATTGTCCCATCCAGACAGACTAGTTCATCTGAAGCTTCAAAATCCCAAGCTCATTGCATGGCTTCTGCAGTTCTAATGATTGCCAGACATGCTACTGTCACTTCCCCAGTTAAAAGAATTGTTCTAGTCTCCCACAAACCTTCCACTTGAAGGTTGTACTTCAGCAAGTGGCAAAAATTTTCAAAATGGGCTTCAGAGACTAACCTTGATCCATTTTCAGCACCAATTGATAAGGTCCTAGAATTTTTCACATTGCTTTTTGAAGCAGGATCATCTGCCTCTACCATACAAGTGCATCTAGTTGCAATCTCAAATTTTCAGAATGGTTTTAATGACAATGTTAATGCTTCACAAACTTTGTAAAGCCTTTCTAAAAGGAACTTTGAAGCTCAGACCCCCATACAAAGACCCTTTCTGTACCTTGGAACTTGAATCTGGTACTTCAGTCTATAATTAGTTCCCCTTTTGATCCTTCTGCAACTTGCGATCTGAAGTTTTATCTTGGAAAACATTTCTGATAGCTATTACTTCCTCAAGGAGGATATCTGAGCTACAAGCCTTATCTTGCAAACCTCCATACATTATTTTCCATAAATACAGGGTTTCCTTGGGAACAAATCCTTCCTTTCTACCAAAGATATTGTCCAAAACCAATATTAACAAGACTATTCAATTTCCAGTTTTCTACCCCAACTTTTCAAACAAGGGTGAATATTGTTTACATTTACTAGATATGCATAGACAACTGTGTTTTTACCTTCACAGGACAAAGGAAATCAGAAAATCAGACCAGTTTGTTTCTTTCTCTTCTACTATGGGAAAATCTGTTTCTAAAGTTACTCTGTCTAAGCGGCTTAAAGACTGGATAACTTTTATTTATAATAGAAAGGAAGTGCAACTACTGGGACCTGTTAAAGCACATTCAACAAGGGCAGTAGTCGCTTCTGCAGTCTTTCATTCCAGAACTTCTATTGATGATATTTGTGCAGCGGCTACCTGGATATCTCCTCATACCTTTGTTGCATATTACAAGTTGGATCTGGTCTCTAGAGGACGACTGTCATTTGGCTCGATGATGCTCAGAAATATTCTTCTGCGAGACCTCCCAAGATTTAGGTAGCTGGGGACTCTGTCCCACAGTCAAGGATAAAGTGAAGATTGGCAGCATCAGATGAAGTTATGTCTTATAATGTTCCATCTGTGTTGTCGATCTTCACTTATCCTTAAAATCCCCACCCTCCTTCCCTCTGCCTTTCAGTTTCCTGCTGAAACACATTTTTCCCAAAAGATTGGCTTTCCCCTTTTTAGGAATACAGATATGATCGCTGCTATGTTACTTCCTGTCACTATTTTATGCAAACTCGATCTGAGGTAATCCTACAAGGAGCATTATTGGTAGTTTAGCTTGAGAGTTTTGGAGGGCACGAGCTGAAATAATGGCAGAGTCAGTTCCGATATACGTAACCAAACCCACAGTTAAGGATAAGTGAAGACTGACAACACAGATGGAACGTTATGGTAAGACACAACTATTTTTTTTTCATTTACTTTGCTAAAGTAATCTCTAAATTCTTTTAAAATGTCCTCTAATTTAGTAATTCTCTCTTTTTTTTTTGAAGAGGAATATATTTCTTTAATATGATTAGCTTTATTATATAGTTTAGTTCTGATAGCTATTTTTTGCATGTATTTAGGATTAACTGAGTGATTAATAATTTTTATCCTTTTCAGATTGATCATTGTTTTATGATTTAGAATTTCTATGCATTTACCATTCAGTTCATCTCTTTTATCATATTTGTATTTTGACAGATTTTAATTTATCTGTTTGCTCTTGTAATTTTTATCAGTTTTTTATCCCATTGTTCTTTTCTTTGAAGTATACTATGATATAATTCTGCCATATAAATATGCTTTTAAGGTGTCCCACAACTATGTCATAGATGTGTTTTTCATACAGTTACTAAGGATAAAGTTTTCAATTTCTTTTAAAGAGTACTTCTTAAACTCTTTCAAATTAGTTATATAAGAAGGTATATGTTTTATAGGATTACTATAATTTTGCTTTAAAGTTTGAAAAGTTATAGCGTTATGCTCAGTGTGTGAACACATTACAATCTTAACTTTAATCTGGTAAGTCAGTGGATATGTATACTGTTAGATGTTCATCATGTTTTACTGTTGCAGTCCTAACCAATGGGTTATCCAGTTCCCGGTAGCCCTTGATTAGTCAGAATACCAAAGGAAAGTAAAAATGACGGCTGTCGTGAGTTGTAAAGGACGTCAGGGCATCTGATACAAAAGGAAGGCAGCCGATGTCACTTCCTCAGTCTTCCTTGCCGTGGAGCCCAAAGCAGAAGCATTTCTTTCATGAGTGCCAGTCGGCAGTTTACCTTTTGTGTTTCAGACTACGAAGTTGACGTCAACTACAGCTAAGTTACCCCATTGGGGATCCTCTTTTCTTGCCTTAATGAATGTCAGAAAAGGTTAATAATTGTCTTACCTGTGGAAGGCAGATTCCCCATAGAGATTTTCATTCCTATTCTATTATTTGTTTAGGCCTTGACCACGATGTTCCTAATTGTGACCTTTGTGCTTCCTTTAATCTGTGTACTATTCGTCATCGGGCTAAGCTTTTAGCTAAGCATTTTGTTTGGCCTAAGTTTTTCAGTATGGCGTCCACTGGTCTTCAGGCTTCGGATATCCCCAAGAAGCATAAGGATAAGGACTGCGAAAGGCTTCTGAAGGTCAAGTCCTCGGATGATGTTAGGTTGGTCATCAGGCATGCGGTAGCGAGTGAGGTGCCTTTGCAGTCCCTGCAGCCCACAGATTTTCAACTGCAGGCCTCGATTGAGACCATTTCTGAGGTCCCCAGAACTTTGGCATCCATTTGGCCTTCTGACCTTCCACCTGTTTGCCTCTTCAGCTGGATCCGGAGCTGTGAAGCTGACTCTGGTGTCCGAGACCTCAGTTCTTCATTCAGACAGCAAGCTCTTACCGACTTTGGCTGCAACTTCGGCGGTTGCCAGGCCTCCGAGTCCTTTAGACTTGCAGGTAAATCTTCCAGTCGTAAGCCTGTGAAGAAGCAGGCTCCAGTTTTCTCTTGTTCCCCTCATTCTCAAATGGTTAAAATAGCTGATGACCTTTTGACTCTTATTAGGGGTTCACAGCCTCCTCCTTCAAAAAGATGTAGGGATGTCGCTCCTGAGGCTTTGTCCTTTTCAGGTTCGGATACTTCTAGTATTTCTGTGGATGAAGAAGTTTCTCAATCTTTCTCTCCTTTTGAGGATTCAGATCCAGAGGAGGCCATCCCTTCTGCTTCTCCTGCAGAAGATTTCTCTTTTGGTGATAGTAAGTCTCAGGGAACATTTTAAATGGGAAAGTCAGAAAAGGATCAGGGAGTTTTTGGATTTGCCTCAGCATAAGCCTTTGGCTATTCCTCCTGTGTTGGAAGTAGTTGATGATGTTTTTCTGGAAAATTCCTTGACTCCAATTTTGGTTCCTCCTGCTCCCAGGAAACCAGACGGGTACTATAGAGTTCCTCATTCTCATTTGTTTCTTTTCAGGAATCTGTTGGCTGATCTAGATGTTATTTCTCAAGGCCCTAAAGGAGTTAAGGCCACTGTTACTAAAAATCCTGTTCCTTCTGACAGGGAATCCAGGAACCTAGATAGGTGGGGTAAAAAGGTTTATTCCTCTGACACTCTTGCTATTAGGTCTACTAATTGTCTTTTTCTTATGCTGAAGTACCAGCAGCACACCTTAGAAGCTATTAAATCTAGGATAGCAGGTGTGCCTCAGTTGGCAGAGAGTAAGGATATGCAGGATTTGCTGAATTCTGCCAGTCTAGTCAATAAGCATTCTTTACATTGTGGTTTTGACATTCTAGAAGCCTCCTGTAGGGCTACAGCTACTGGCTCTGTTATTAGAAGGTAGCAGCCCCTAGTTTTTAGATGTACCTTTGCATAAGGACAGTCTTTTTGGTAGCAAAGCAGAGGAAGTGCTCAAGAAGATGGAAGACAAGGCCAAGTCTATGCAGACAGAAAGACTTTCTGCAAGTTCACCCTCCTTGCTTTAGCAGGAATTACCCTTCTAAGAGTTGGACATTCCCTGATACTAGCAGACAGAACCATTCTAGGACCAGAGGTTACAAATCTTCCAGGGAGCTACCCCTCAAAGGTCTAAGTGTTGGCAGGCTTCCTCTCTAAGGCGGGAAGTTCTAAACCTGCATCTCAATCTAAACATTCTCAATGACTCTGTCCAACTTCTGCCTGTTCTTGCTTGCCCAGAGAGTCCTTTAGGGAGAAGGTTGACCCTATTTGCAAATGTTTGGGCCACTATCATGGATGACAAATGGGTACTCAAAACTGTATCCCTAGGGCATAAGTTATCTTTCTATACCTTTCCAGTACCCAAAGGATTCCCGGATGCTCCTCCAAACCACAGGGCAGAGGTAGAAAAGCAAATTTTGTTTGTTACATTTGGGAGCAATAGAATCAGTTCTTGCTCAGCGGGTAGGCCAGGGATTCTATTTCAGACTTTTCCTAGTGCCAAAAAAAAAAGAAGGCACCTGGTGTCCTATCCTGGATCTATCCATCCTGAACACTTTCTTGATAATTCCAAAGTTCAGAATGCTCACTCTGCATCAGTTACTGCCAATGTTAGAAAATGATTCCTGGCTGGTAACATTGGATCTCAAAGAAGCTTATCTGCACCTCCCTATCAGGGAAAGTTGCAGGCAATATCTTCGTTTCAGGGTGGGCAAGCAACATTATTAATTCTCTGCACTGCCCTTTGGCTTATCGACTGCTCCAAGAGTTTTCACAAAGTGCCTGGCTCCAGTCATTGCTTTTTGCAGGCAAAAGAAAATTCAGATTTATTCATACTTGGACGACTGTCTAATTCAAGCAAATTCTCAGGAACAGCTGCTAAAGGATCTAGAATTTGTAAAGACTCTTCTCTGGGTTACACTCTCAATGTGGAAAAATCAAAAATGGTGCCATCCAAAGAGATTACATCATTCCTGGGAGTGAGTCTGAACACAGCCGCCCAGATGATATATCTCACCCAGGAGAAGCAGACATCTCTCAATTTACTTTAAGGATTTGGCAAGCCTGTCCCAACTCCCTGCAAGGAAATACCTGCAAGCTCTGCGATTCATGGCCTCTTGCATTCTCATGATTCCATATGCAAAACTGCATATGAGGAAATTGCAATGGTACCTCAAGAACATTTGGTGTCAACACACACAGGAGCTGGATGTGATAATTCCTCTGCTTCCATGTCTGCGGACAGAGTTTCTTTGGTGGGCAACAGCCTGTCTACAGAATAAAGGCATGCCTTTTCACCCACCCCCGGCCACTCAAGTTCTTACCACAGATGCATCAGACTACACCTGGGGAGCTCAACTGGATGCCAGATGCATACAGTGAAGTTGAAATGCCTAACAGATGCACCTGCACATAAATTTAAAGGAGTTGATGGCAGTCCAGCAGGCTTTACTAGCTTTCAAGCATCTTCTTTCTCCAGGGATCCTTCTTGTCAGCTCAGACAACACCATAGTCATGTGGTACATCAACAAGCAGGGAGGGACTCATTCTTATCTCCTGTGCAGACAGAGCACGAGTCTTTGGTCCATAGCAGCATCCCTGGGCCTGCATCGCCTAGTTTAGTTTCTTCCAGGAAGGCTCAATGTTTTGGCAGACCAGTTGAGCAGACGGACCGTGGCTCTTCCTGAGTGGCAGCTGAACAGAGAAGTTTTTTACAGCATCATTCAATGTTGGGGCACTACGCAAGTGGATCTCTTCTTCTCTCCAGACAACCATCTTCTACTGTTTGAACCCACTATCAAATTTAGTAAGAGCTGGTTCATACTCAGCAACTTGTAGAATTAAGGCCTTAGGCAGTAGGACCATGCATCATACAGTACATTCCTATGCTAAGTACCTTCCTCAGTTGGATAATGCTCTCTTTCTCCTTTTCCAGATTTTCATTGCTGCAGTGGTTCTGATGACTCCATAAATGAGACTGAAGTATTTTTTTCCTGATATTTGGGTCTTTAGTTGTGGGATTGTGAGTAAATCACCATTTTCCTTTCTCTGTGTCCTTTACAGTTAATTGCACACTTTTTTTGTAGATGTACTCATTTTACAGGAATTTTTGTCAGGAGGAAAAAAAAAAGTATTTTATATATATATATAGCCTAGGTCCTCCATTTTAATAGCATTTGTCATTTTTGTTTAAAAAAAACAAAAAAAAAGGGGGGGGGACCCCTTTCCAGGATAGATGTGTAATTTTATATGGGCATGATGCACAATACCTCCAGGTGTTCATTTGCAAGTTCTTACTCTGCTGTTAGGCATAGGAAGAAAGAGTTGCATTTATAGTTATATAAAAAAAAATGTCAATACAAATATCTTGGTTATTCAAATAAAGCCTATGCCTTCTGCCTGGAATCATATTAAAGACAAAAAGCTTTCTATGATTTGTCTTGAGCTTCCAAGGTTAGACATCCAGAGTCCTTGAATGTTCAGTTAAAATTATTGGAAAGGCCATCTTTCCCTTGCTAGTCGAGACTAAATCTCCAGTCTTAGTTGTTTTGGCCAATTCAGAACTAGGAAAATAAGTCTGTCTATTTTACATTCTGAATTCTCAATGCACAGACAAGATCCTGTTCCAGCTGTGATGAAGATAAGTTTGCTGTAGCTGTTTACAAAGTTTATTAAGCAATAAACCATGAACTGCTGGAAGGATGCTGCAGAAAGACACACACAACAAATGTTCAACTAAAAGTTTAAAACATAAGCGCTTTCCATTCAATAATATAGAACTTCATCAGACATTAATTAAAATCAATGCAGTTTAAATACCTCCAGGTCCTTTCCAATTGACCACACTAAACACCTCCTCCTCATACATATTAAAATCCACTCACATACAATCTTATATACATGTGTATAAGTTTGTCATATCCGCAAGTCAGTTCAAAACTATTGAATAAAATAAAGTGCCATCAACAACCCACTAAAAGTTATCTCTTATAAAGCAGAATATTGCCTACCCAATGCTTTCAATTTCAGTAAACATGAGATGGAACAATATTCGTTAATGCCTGGCCACTTAGCGGCATTTAACTCAATTTGACACAACTCCTCCCCCCCCAAAGTAAAGGTTCCACGGGACCCCAAGTCTGTCCTCCTCGACTTTATAACCATGTATTTAAATTGATGGTTTGGATTATTATAAACATGTTTGGCCAAGGCATTCAAATTATTTTTTTTTTATGCTGTACACATAGCCTAGTACCAACCTATGAACCTATCAGCCCTAGGGCCTATACAAGCCTAGCCATAACAATTCCCTGGCTATTTCTTCCCACATTATTTACTTTCCTGGACCCCTGTCTAGCAGGGTGACTGATGTGATCCCTGGGGTGAATTTCCTTTCTCCCATCCAATCGTCAAGGTTCCTCTTGAAGAGGTCCAAAGAGGCACTCTGCTTGACATGTATGGGCAATCTATTCCAGAGTCTGGGGAGTCTCTGGGTCAGGAACCTATCCCTCCAGCATGTTTTGTTTATTGTGATGACAAGGTTTAGATCCCTGGAGCGTGTAGCTCTGAGGGATTGGGATTTCTTTAAGTGTAGCATGTCCAACAGCTCTGGGTTTGACATGGCCTTGTATGTTAAGCAGAGATCGCCTCTGAGTAGACTATATGCGACAGAGTATAGCTGGAGTTTTTTAAGGCGGTCAGCGTAGGACATCTGCTTTAGGCCTGTGATTCTTTTAGTGAGGTATTTCTGAGGCCTTTCCAGTTGTTGCAGATGTCTTGAGAGGTACATACCAAATGGGGCGTTGTATTCTATAATGGGTCTAATGAGGCATGTTCATATATTCTTGGATTACATTTCCTGTCCATTTTGCCCATGTAAAAACCTGGGCAAACATTACAAACTGTAATATAAACCACTCCTTCTGTGACACAAATATCCCTCTTAATTTATATTCAATACCTCTTATTTTAAAAGATGTTCCTGTATTGATCTTAAAACAAAAATGACAAGCCCCACATTTTTTCATACCAAAATTTCATTGTGGTGGGATCTCTTTACTCCTTTCAAATATATTCTTAAAGTTCTGTCCCTTCTGACAAACTGTCAAGGGGTATTCCCCCACTTTATTTCTAATGAAGAGGTCATCACTCAAAATGGGACAGTTCTTATATAAAATCCATTTAAGAGCCATATGATCACAGTTATAAGTAGTAATAAAAGCATTTTCAAAACTACTTGTACATGTAATGTTAAGTGTATTTGCTACTCTTTGCTCAAATTGCAAACCTGGATCATATATAGAATAGGACATATTCTACTATATAATCCACCAATTCTCCCCCATTAAAATGACCAACCATTATCTGTTTAAAGGACCCAGTAGCCCTCTTTGTACTTCCACCAATAATTCACTTAATAAACCAGTAGGGTACCCTCTTTTTTGAAACATTTCCATCAGGGAGGTACATTCCTCCTGGAAGTGGGTATCCAAAGATGTCATTCTGGTGGCCCTCACCAATTGTCCTTTGACCACCAATCTTTTCTGGAGATCAGGATGGGAACTTGTGAAGTAGATGAAGCTATTCAAATATATTTTCTTTCTGTGGATTCAGGAATTCTATTTACTGGTCCTATCTTTGATAAGTAAAACATCCAAGCATGTAATATACTCTGTATTTAACTCAAATGTTAAAAACGTGTAGTGTGATTTATATATTCAGTAAACTTTACCATGGAATCCTGGGATGTTTTCCATGCTATGCATATATCATCCAGGAATCTCATATATATATATAAACAAATGTGATTCCTGTATGTACTGTTAAAGATGTACTTTCTTTCCCAATTTGCCATTACTATGTTTGTGAATGCACCCCATATGGTGACCCCATAGCAACTCCCCTGTTCTGTAAAAAATATTTACCATCAAAATAAATATAATTATAAGTACCAATTCCAATAGTCCAACCTGTAAATTGATTTTATCATGTGGAAGCCTTGCAAAACCTAAAAATTCAGTTACCCATTCCAACCCTTTATTTTGCGGTATAACCATACATAGAGCTTCTACATCAGTAGTCAATAATATATCAGAATAATATTCCATGTGATTAACATCTCAATGAAACTCCAAGAATCCTTGCATATTTGCTTTTCATTTGTCAAAATTTTCTTAAACTCATACTCCAAGTGCATAGTACAAGCAAAGGTTACAGAATTCCTCCTATAAACTATAGGGTGCATGGGATGATCCTCCATACTCATGTATTTTCAGGACCCCCCAAAAAAAAAAAAAATGAGAATCCTAGGTGTAATAACTAACAAATACTGTTCCATCTCATGTTTATTGAAATTGAAAGCATTAGGTGGATAATACCAGGCTTTATAAGAGATCATAACTCTTACTAGATTGTTGACAACACTTTTTAATTTTATTCAGTAGTTTTGAACTGACTTATGGATATGACAAACTTGTATACATGTGTATAAGATTATATGTGAGTGGATTTTAATATGTATGAGGGGGAGATGTTTGGTCCAATCACCAATTGGACAGAATGTGGGGGGGGGTATTTAAACAAGTTTTAATCAATGTCTGATGTTCTATATTATTAAATAAAAGACCTTGTGTTTTAAACTTTTTTTAGTTGCATATTAAACATGTTGAACATTTGGTATGTGTCCTTCTGCAGCATCCTTCCAGCAGTTCATGGCTTATTGCTCGATAGACTTCATTTCTTTTTGTTTTCCATGGTTGTGAGTTTGAGCTATGGCAGTTGGGAATGAAGCTGGTTCCCCAGGACTCTATTCTCAACCAGAGAAGGATGAGATGGATAGGAACATTGTGAACCTGACACTGTTAATACAGCAATTAACACAAAGGGTGGATCATTTACAACAACGGTTGGGTCAGCTTCCTTTACCTGCATCTTCCAATTTAATACCAGACAATAATCAGGATAGTATTTGTACACTACATTCATTTCCATTTTCAGGAATGGAGCCAGTCAATGGTGGAATTTCAGCCACCAGCTACAATACAACAGAAAATTATTCACTGCAGAACACTGTTCCAACAAATTATCAGCACAAACCCCTAAGGATTTTTCTATCAGCAACAATGCTGGGAGGGAAACAATGAGGTACCACTGTGTAGGTGATGTTCCAATCCTAAAGCACTGATTACAGACAGGTTTCAATTTTCCTGTTGGTCAGGAGACTCAAGCTACAGCTTTGGATGGTAAGTTAAATGATTATAAACTGTTGAAATATAGGAAACTACACCTGGCAAATGCCTATTTACATGAATATGTATCAGACTGAAAATCATGCCCAAGGGATTAAGGTTATGGTGTTTTCCCACAGGTTTGGTGGAAAATTCCTCCTTACAGATGGAGCTTAAGTTGTTTGATAGATATGGGGTTGAATTTTTTGGAAATTTTAATCAATGTTTGAAAAGCTAAACACTGAATTGGAACTTTTGGCTACTGCTATACAACAAGATTCTAGTTATGAAAATTATAAATAGGAGCTTCTCTATCTATAATAGTGTTGAACAGCATGTTAAACGTAAGATCAATGCACTGAACAAAATGAGTCTGGGCACTATTGAGTATGCTAATGATAAAATGTATCCCAGGCCAGCAACCTCTCAAACCTGGAGTAATAAACATTTCACTACCTGTAATGTACCCTCCGTTTATCACAGAACAGTGGAAGGTTTTGGTTTGGAAACCGCTGAGGGTACAAACATTGATGATAGTAGTAATATAGAATTACATCAACAAAACTTCCCAGTACTCAGATGTTTGGGAAGAGTAATACAATACCATTAAACCAAACTCTGTTTTTTCACCCACTCTCTCAGGAACAACCAATGGGAATTGCAGAACAATCCTCAGCCCCCAGACTATCACCAGCTGTGGCAGAATCAGTGATGAAAGAAATATTGAGCAGGTTGAAAATCACGTAGTAACCTCATTCCTTGTTGAACAATTTTAAATGTAGAGTCATTTGTAACCATGACAATGACTTTAAAGTTTATAATTTTTCTCAAATTGATTTTGATGTTACAATAGCAGAACTATTATCAAAGGGTATGACTTTTGTACCTAGCACTCGGTCGAACATAAACATTATTGACTTAAAAATGTACTTAAAGAAAATTAATTTCAAATTGATGTATGAGGAGACCGTGGTTGAAAATAATGTAGATAAATTATCTGCCAACTCCAACCCCCCCTCCTTTTAATGGTCTGTGAAAAAAAAAATGCAAATTAGATTTTAGAAGGATCCTTGTAAACAAAAAGGAAGTCACATGAATGAGTCAAATTCAAATAGTGATGAAAGAATAACATTAAAATATTTGCAAGGACAAGATTTAATGAAACCCAATAAAGGGACTAGGGTGGTGATTATGGATATTCATGACTGAAATTTTGGAGACAGTAAACATCACTTATCACAAAATTTACTCCCAACTGAAGGACATTTTTTTAGAGGGGTGCATAGATTTAAATCTTTATAATTACTTGAATGTTATTACACCTAGGAGTCTCATTTTTGGGGGGTCCCCAAAATACATAAGAGTATGGAGGATCCTCTCATGCACCCTATAGTCGGGAGAAATTCTGTAACCTTTGCTTGAGCTAAGGACTTGGATTATGAGTTTAAGAAAATTTTGATGAAGGAAAGGCAAATATGCAAGAATTCTTTGAGTTTCCTTGAGATGATTAATCAGATGGAATATTATTCTTATGATATATTATTGACTATTGATATATGCGATCTTTATACAGTTATCCAACAAAATAAAGGGTTGGAATGGGTAATTGAATTTTTAGGTTCCATAAGGCTTCTGCAGGATAAAATCAATTTACAGGTGAAACTGTTGGAATTGTCGCTTAATAATTATATTTATTTTGATGGTAATTCTTTTTTACAGAAAAGGGGAGTCACTTGCATCATCATGTGGGGCTACATACGCAAACATAGTAATGGCATATTGGGAGAAAAAGTGCATCTACATAGATCACATTCATTTATATGCGAGATTCCTGGGTGATATATGTATATATATTTATTTACTTATTTATTACATTTGTTAACCGGGTAATGTCAGACTGGGCCAGGAGCCCATTTTCAGTGGAGGCCCAGAGAGAAAAACTCCAAAATGTACATAGAGTACAATAAATTTGTGTGTGTGTATATATATATATATACAAATGCAAGTAATAGTGAACACACACGCACGTGCATATATATATATATACACACACAAAGTAATAAAACAGTGCTGAACAAGGTAGTGAATAATAACAGAGATAGTTGGAATTTACATGTACAGATTTGTGAGCATACTACATGAGAACCCATATCCAGAACAGTGGAATGGAGTTGGATGCAGATGGAGTTCAGATGGCAAGGGTGATGAGAGGAGTATTAAGTTAAAGGAACTGAAGAGATTAGCCAGGAGAATGGCAGGAGCAAAACCAATGAATAGCTTGGTAGTCATTTGAATTCAGGATGATTAGGATTTTTTGTTATGGATTGCAGAAGAGTGTTCCAAAGCTTAGATATTTTGTAAGAATAGAGGGAGTCACCGTGATAGTTGTGGGAGTGGGTAACCTTTAGCAAAGTTTTTCTGAAGATCTGAGATTGGTACTAGTTTGTACTACATTGGACAGGGCAGGTGTTGGGATGAACTATTTTGTAGGCCATGATAAGTTGATTGAGAGAGAAAATGTTAGGGAGTTCCAGCCAGTTTAGCTGGGAGAGGACTGTGCAGTGGTAGGTCCTGTGTAGATGATTAGTGGCAATTTTGCTGTGGCAGGATTCATACCTCTTACAGCAAGAAATCTGGATAAAGCTATAAATAAAAGTGGGACAAAGGCCCAAAATAGCTAAATTTATAAATATTGTGCTTACAAACTTAGAAAGTTGGTAGGATAAAAGGTATGGCATTAGCATGAATTTTCTGAAGGGTATGAAGTCTGAAATTCAAATATCTATTATTTTCCAACTTCAATCTTTAATGATTTTCCACTAATTTGCCAGAAAACCACAATTTTATGAAAAATAGACCAAAAATGTGAGGCACAATTTTGGACATTCTGTGAAAATCTGTACAGTTGAGAGTTATGGCAGGATTCTAGGTTGTTGAGGTCTGTCTTTTTCAGGTTAGTGAATGTGAGAACTGCAGCGGAGGGAGGACAGCAGGTGTGATCGAGCTGTGGCCAATATGGCACTTTGAGTTAGGTATTGTTTGGCCCAGTAGAGGGTGCCAAGTTTGATATGGACTTTTTTGATTGACAGAGAAATATGTTTATCAAATTTTAGATCACCTATTGCGACACCTAGGAGTTTAATCTGGTCTGTGGTTTCTGTCTTGGTTCCATTTGAGAGGGGGGGGTGGGATGGTTTGGTGTTTTTGCTTCTGAAAATAAATTAATTTTGATTGGGGTTTAGTATTAGTTGATGCTTAGTGAGGTATTTTCTATATCACATAGAACAGTTTGCATTAAGTTCCTGGGGTGAGGGGGCGGAGCAGATAAGTGTAGCATCATCGGCATACTGGACAATGAGGCTAGTTGAGTTGCAGAACGAAGGTTGTTAGTAAACATAATAAAGTGGAAAGGACCAAGTATGAAACCTTGAGGAACATCGACTGAGATAGGGAGTAGGGGGGAAGGCTGTTCAATTTAGTGGCTTACTGTTGATTGGAAAGATAGCTATGGAACCAGGTTAGGGATGATGGACCGAGTCCATAAGAAGAGAGTTTGAGTAGTAGTTGGTGTGAAAGTGTCAAAAGCTTTGAACATATCAAGAAATATGGATGCGACAAGTTGGCTTTTGTTCATGAGATGATTAATGGTGCTAGTGAAAGTTATTAGGGCAGTGCTAGTACTATGTTCAGGCCTGAAACCATGTTGGGTACAGGATAGGAGATTGTGGTTAAGGAGTTGATTACGGATGCATTTTTTTTCTAGGACTTTAGCTGGGGAAAGGATGGCTATGGGATGGTAGTTTCTTTAAAGGGTCCTCATTTGTGGAGGGGAATGATGTGTCATATTTTCCAGAGAAGTGGGATGTATTGTTCTGATATAGAATGATTAATTAAGATAGATATGGTGTAGATAATAGATGGAGCAGCAGTTTTTAGAAATTCATTAGGAAGTTGGTCAGCTGCAAGACAGCAGGGTTTAAGCTTGGCGAGGAGTGTTTTTTATGTAACTAGTTTGAACAAGAGCAAAGGTAAAAGGGTTGGGATTATCTGGAGTGGGGGAGTGAGTAAGTGCCTGAATGGGCTGACTGCCTAGTAGACATTATAGTATTTATAAAGTGAGAGTTGATTCGATTTCCAATAGAGTAAGTAATGCTTGAGGTAACTGGAGTTGGGGTAGGAGTAGGTCCAGGGCTGAGAAGATAGTTAATATTTTGCAAGAATATTTGGAGGCTGTTTTAAGTATTTCTTTTGACAGTTTAGGAAGCACATTTGTCTTTTTTGATTAGTTTCTAAGCTAGATTTTGTAGTTGTGGGTAAGCTACTAGGTTTCCTTTATCTTTGGTGGTCTGGTAGGCTGACCACACTATCTCTGTGTTTACATCTGAATATGGAAAAAGTATATACCAATACACAGCAGAAACTCCGGTTTCACCAATTAGCGCTGAAGTCACCAGCAACCACAATGGATAAAAAATATAAGTTTATTATATCCATATAACGCCAAAACGACACACGGACTAACGACAACAAAAATTAGAGAACTGACAATACACTGCGAAAAACAAAGTGACAAATACACAAAACAACGCCAAATTAATCCAACAGTTTAGCGCTTTCAACCAGCGTCTCTGGTCTTCATCAGAACTGTTGCAAATTAGCTCACAATAAGTTTAAATAAATTATTTGGCGCCAAAAAAATTCTTTCCTTTAAAGATACAGTGTAAAAACTCATTGCAGGAAACTATGCGTACATCAATAAAATTCTCCCTGAATCTGCAAGTTGCCTCCATTATATGCATAAACTGTCCAAATAAATAAATAAAAATGCTTTAAAGTGCTTTGAAAATGTTTAAACATCTTTAAAAATCTTTAAATCCTAAACCTAATTACTAAACCCAAATGGGGGGCACTTATTAAGACTTACTCAGCTGTTGCTGAATCTAATTACAACGATAAGGGTAAGGTGTTTACCTCACGACCACCAGCTAGACAATTATCTGACCCTATGCATATAGGGAAAGAAAATCGTAGTTTATTTAATCATTTTTTGACTTTTGATTTTGCTATTGACAAAGCTGAAGTAATGAACAAAGAAGTCCATGTCCAAGAAGAAAGAAGAATAGAGACTGGTAGTTTAAGGTCTATGATTTATTTGTTGGGCAAGAAATTGAAGACTATTAATGGTCTTAAAGCGGACAATATGTATTTACAAAAATGTTTAGATGTTAAGATCGTTCCCAAAGGGTTAAGATTTTTTAAATTACCCATGGGAATTGATTTGAATGATGTTGGTATAGAGGAATTTAACAAATTATTTGATGAATGTGGTTTTAATTATATAAAATTATGATGAGAAATTATGTAATTTAATTCAGGAAGTGGATAATTTAAACACTAGTATAGTAAATGATTTATTATTTAAGGATTGGGAGAAATTGTACAACAAACAATATTTAGAAGCAGAAAAATGGGCATTAACGTTGTGTGAATGGAAAAACAATAAAATGAAGAGGGATAGGGAACAGTATCAAAAACAATCGGCATATATTTGGCCCAAGAATCGTCCTTTGTCACCTGTTGAGCACAATAATAGAGAGAGTTCTAATAGACAAAGGGGTAATTATGAAGGTCCTGTTTACAATGACCATCATGATGATGGAGGACAGCCTGAGACACGGGGTTTTCAGAGGTACCCGAAGGACAATCATCCACCTTATTACAACACATACCAGAAAACATACCCACGGGGGAATCACTGGGTAAGGAAAACGTACAATCATTACTAGCTAATGCTCATGTTGACACTAACACAATTAAAACGTCCACACATCCTGTCAGTGGAAGTACAAGTTCACCCACAAATTCAGGCGATCAAGAAATAGTTATTAATGGGAATATTTATTCATATCATAATTTTAACATATTTAATTTTTCTAATATTAGTATTGATAAAGTACATTTTGGACTATTTGAGAAAGGTGTGAAATATGTTCCGAACCCTAAATTCCAATTAGCAGAAGTGTTG
The DNA here is from genome assembly GCF_019279795.1 of Protopterus annectens. Classification (NCBI taxonomy): domain Eukaryota; kingdom Metazoa; phylum Chordata; order Ceratodontiformes; family Protopteridae; genus Protopterus; species Protopterus annectens. Next base: position 350,303,353 of record NC_056739.1, read on the forward strand.
ATTGATTTTAAGAAATACATTAGAAAAATTAATCTTGATATTTTTTTTAAAGATAAGACAATAAATAATAACAATAGTGGTTTTGATAGTGTTGGATCTTCGTTTAAAGTTAAAAGTAATTTCACACCTGTTAATAACCCGACAATTGATACCTTTGATAAGGTAGTAACTAGGGAAATTTATAGTGAGTATAAAAATTTGAAAAAAGTGACGAATATAGAGAATTTTACCTATGACAAAACTGTTTTATTACAGACATTAAGGGAAGATTCTTCTATAAGAATTATGAAACCAGATAAAGGGGGAGGTATAGCCATATACGACAATTTGATATATACTCAGAAAATGTATGATATATTATATACTACAGGCAATTATGAAACTATCTCATTGAATGAATTACATATAGCCTACCAAAGAATAGATTCGTATATTGAAGAGTATTTATTAGAAGGAAGGATAACTGATGAAATATATAAATTTATTAGAGTTAAGTATCCTAAGATAGCAACTATTGTAGGCATACCTAAAACACAAAGATTCACAGGATCCCCCCCATGAGACCTATAGTATCTGGTAGTTATTCTAAAACCTTCCAAATAGGTAAATTTATTGATATAAAATTAAAAAACATTTATATTATCATTCATCATATGGTCAAAGACTCATGGTGTTTTCTCTCCAAGTACCCTGTAAATGACATATTGAATAATAGTCCCTTATATGTTGTTACAATAGATGTGATAGACCTGTTTTCATGCATACCTAAGGTTGAAGGGTTAGAAGCCTTTACAAACAGCTTGATGAGACATACTGATTTGGACTGGGACACCATCTGTTTGATAACTGAAATGATGTCTATAGTACTCAAAAACAATTTTATATATTTTGAGGGCGAGCTCTTTAGACAAACCAGGGGCATTGCTATGGGAGCAGCTTGTGCTCCCATTTACGCCAACCTGGTTATGTTGAACTGGGAAGATAGTATGTTATTTAAATGTCAATTTTTTAAGAAGGTCAAATACTATTCCAGGTTCTTAGATGACATTTACATTCTTTGGCAGGGAGGTGTAGATGAATTGTTGGAATTTATGGATTATGTTAACAGCAGCAGTGAATATTTGAGATTCACACATTCTTATGATTTGAAAGGTTTACCTTATTTAGACACATATAACACACCATGAAGGCAAAGTGAGTTCTAATATACATAGGAAGACCACTTTTTCCAACAATTATTTAGATTATTCCAGTTGCCACCCTCCTAAGGTGAAATATAATGTCTTTAAGGGTCAGTGTATCCGTGCAGCTAGAATGGTGTCTGACTTTGATAATCTGCTCTTAGAATTGGATTTCATTAAAACATTATTTGGACAAAGGGGGTACCCAGTTGATATGATGGATGATGTACAGTCATACATTATCACAAACTGGGGTACAAAATTTAAACCTCTCTTAGGTTCAGGTGAGATAGCCAACAAACTTAATAATGATAATTCCACCATGAATAGCATTGGTGTGAAATCCAACTTTTTTAGAGCTTGTATAATACCTTACAGTTTAGGGGCAGATGAAATTAAGAGAATTATTTTTAAGTTTTGGCATTTGATTAGTAATGAACCAGTCTTAGTCAAAATTTTAGGTACCAAACCGAGATTTGTCTATAGAATGGGAAAGAATTTAAAGAAATTGTTTGAACAACAAAAAGTCCATCAACCCAAAAGACTAAGGAGTCGAAAATGTGGATTTTGTAACCAGTGTAGATATATGTCAACTGAGGACAAAATTTTATTGCAGATTGGGCATAAGAGTCTAATAATCAGTAAGGAAGGAAATTGTAATATGAAACAAGTGATTTATTTGGCTAAATGTTAGGTTTGCCCTGCATTCTACATTGGTCGAACTGAACGATGTTTGAAAAAACGTATATATAATCATATTTACTGTATCAAAAACAAGGATAGAACTAATGCATTGTTTAGACACGTAGAATTACTTGGAGATGAACACACTTTCAAATTTACTATATTAGAAGTCATTTACAATGACCCTAAGGGAGGTGATCTCAAAGGAACATTGGCATTTCGTGAAACATGGTGGCAATTATATTTGGATGCCACCAGTCCACCAGGGTTAAATGAATTTATATCTACAAAATCGCTTTTATTTTGAATTTTGGTGTGAAATTTCAGTGATTCTTTGTTATCGAAAGCTATTGTAGTTAGTGATATGTTTAACATTATAATACATGTAACAGAATACCAACATTATATTTTTATATCAATTTGCAATCCACTTTTGTTATACCTACATATATATTACAAAATGCTTTTTTAACTGAGTAACATGTTTAATACATTAAACAATGAGTATATTTACATTTATATATATTTATTGTTTACACATAAGTATTTTCATTGGGACATTAAATTTATCAATTACGTATTAATTCTGTATTTTATACATATTGTTTATAATACTTTGCACTAGTTACGTTTTTTACATACATATATTTGTTCAATTTTTATATTTTTAACATATTTAACACTTTTAACTATACTCATGAAATGAAGATTTATTTATTCATTTATTTATATATTTGATGCAATTATCCACTTTCATCATTGTTCTAATACATATTTATATTATGTTTATATTATATTTATCATATTTATCATATTTCATTATATTTGTTATACATATATATATATTTTGATACTTATATATATCTTACACATTTACATCTAAGTAATACAGGTAGTTTATACTTGAACCTGTACACAACATTTATTTATATAATAATACGATAGGAACATCTACTACATTGTGGTTAACTACTTGTACATATTTATTCATTTATTCAACATTAAAATCATAGACAGCACAACGTTTTTAACAGTTCATATAGTACATACTATATATTATATATATTAACAGCGCTTAAAAATCTATAAAGTTGTGGCGCTTATTTTGGTGTCTTGTGTTTTCTTAAACAATCTTCAGCATATGCACAGTATCACAGCGCTGAGTAGAATTTGTTAGTATACTATTTCCTGGATATTCTTTGTTTGTTTATTTCTACATTAATTGGGCCAGTACAGGAGATGATTTTATGAGAAGATTTTGAGATAACTTCATGTATGTCAATAATACTTGGCATATAAATAGTTTTTCACTCATGCTTTGTCAATAGCGTTTGGCATTTGACTTACACATTATAGCATAGACAGAGTTTTGATAACTTGGATGGATTTAAAGATTTTTAAAGATGTTTAAACATTTTCAAAGCACTTTAAAGCATTTTTATTTATTTATTTATTTGGACAGTTTATGCATATAATGGAGGCAACTTGTAGATTCAGGGAGAATTTAATTGATTATTGATGTACGCATAGTTTTCTGCAATGAGTTTTTACACTGTATCTTTAAAGGAAAGAATTTTTTTGGCGCCAAATAATTTATTTAAACTTATTGTGAGCTAATTAGCAACAGTTCTGATGAAGACCAGAGACGCTGGTTGAAAGCGCTAAACTGTTGGATTAATTTGGCATTGTTTTGTGTATTTGTCACTTTGTTTTTCGCAGTGTATTGTCAGTTCTCTAATTTTTGTTGTCGTTAGTCCGTGTGTAGTTTTGGCGTTATGTGGATATAATAAATATATATTTTTTATCCATTGTGGTTGCTGGTGACTTCAGCGCTAATTGGTGAAACCGGAGTTTCTGCTGTGTATCTCTGTGTTTAAGTAGCAGTTTGGGGTCTTTGGTTAGGCAAGGTAGGTGCTTGGCTTTAGAGCACATTTTCCTAATGGGGGAGAGATTATTGAGTGTATTAAGGAAGGTATCATTGAAGTACTGAACGGCTTGGTTTAACTGAAGGATTTTAAGGGGGTTGCAGTCACTCTTAAGGAGTAGAAGGTTAAGTGTCGTAGGTGAGAAGTTTTTTTGGTATGTATGTATTTGTAGGTGACATTGCTCTGAGTGTGGACACTTTTTTGTATAGAAAAGTAGGAGAATGGTCACTGAGGGAGTCAGGAAGGCAACCAGATAAGTAGGTTAGGTTTGTTAACATACAGTCTAGTGCCGACTGCTTTTTGGATTATTTATCAGTGTGAGTTGGACAGGTTATGGTTCGGGTGAAGTTAGAAGAGCAGGAGTGCCAATCAAGGTTAAAGTCACTGAGAACTATAGTTTCTTGGCTGAAATTGGTAGATGCCCACTTTCAGTGGTGGGAAGGTTATTGCCTGGAGGTAGGTTGGTGGCTATGATAATTATTGATTTGTTTGGGTTGATTTCAAGCCCAGTAGTTAAGATTTCAGAGTTGGGTGTAGAGTATAGAAAGCATCCCAGGATTCCATGGTAGAGTTTATTGAATAAATAGCACTACAAGTTTTTTAACATTCATGTACGAGTTCAACACAGAGTACATTACATACTTGGATGTTTTACTTATCAAATACAGGACCAATAAACAATATAATTCATGTATCCACAGAAAGAAAACTTATTTGAATAGCTTCCTCCACTTCACAAGTTCCCACCTTGACCACCAAAAAAGATCAGTGGTCAAAAGACTTTATTGAGGGCCACCAGAATGACATCTTTGGATACCCACTTCCAGGAGGAATATATCTTCTTGGTGGAAATGTTTAAAAAAAAGAGGGTACACCACTGGTTTATTAAGTGAATTATTGGTGGAAGTATAAACAAAGAGGGATAATGGGTATTTTAATCCAATATTGGTTGGTGATTTTAATGGGGGACAATTGGTGGATTATGTAGTAGAATATGATAATCCTGGTTTGCATTTTGACCAAACAGTAGCAAATACACTCAACACTACATCTATAAGTAGATCTGAAAATACCTTTATTACTATTTACAACTGTGATAAGGCTCTTACAGTAGAGAGTTGATTACCCAAACATCAATAAGCCAAAACATCACTTATCAGAACCAGCTTTCGGTAGGAAAAAAAAATCAAAACCTGAATATGTAAACATTATACGTATTTGTTTGAGGATATTTTTTTAGCTTGTAATAAAGCTCGTGTGTGAAAAATATTTTTTATTGGCCACCGGAATCAATGAATGCAGAAAAAAAGATTTTGGAATTTTTTTTTATCCAGTTCAATTATATGCTTGATTATCCAAACTATCCTTGGTCCCAATTAGTTCAAGTAATCAAGACTGTGCTGAAAATGGATTTTATATACGAACTGGCCCATTTTGAGCAATGATCCCTTGATTAGGAATAAAGTGGGGAAAATACCCCTTGCTAGTTTTTCAGAAAGGATGGAACTTTAAGAATATATTTGAAAGGAGTTTTAAGATCAATACAGGAACATCTTTTAAAATAAGAGGCGTTGAATATAAATTAAGAGGGGAAATTTGTATCACAAAAGGAGTGGTTTATTTTGCAGTTTGGAATGTCTGCCCAGGTTATGTGGGCAAAATGGACAGAAAATTTAATCAGGTAATATACAAACATGAGTATAGCATAAAAAATGTAATTTGAATAATCCCTTGGCCAAACATGTTTATGATAATCCAAACCATCAATTTAAATACATGGTTATAGATAAAGTTGAGGGGGTCCATCAATTTAAATACATGGTTATAGATAAAGTTGAGGGGGTCCATGGAACCTTTACTTAGGGGAAAAAAAAAGTAAGGAGTTATCATGGCAAATTGAGTTGAATGCAGCTAAGTAGCCAGGCATTAACAAAGATTGTTCCATCTCATGTTAATTGAAAGCATTGAGTAGGTAACACCAGGCTTTATAAGAGAGAACTCTTAGTGGATTGCTGACAGCACTTTATTTTATTTAATAGTTTTAAACTAACTTACGGATATGACAAACTTATACACATGTATAGGATTGTGAGTGGATTTTAATATGTATTGGGGGGGGGTTTAGTCCATTCTCCAATTGGTAGAAATGTGGGGAGTATTTAAACTGCATTAAGTTTTTAATAAGTGTCTAATAAAGTTTGATATTACTGAATGAAAGCACTTATGTTTTAAACTGTTTTAGTTGCGAATTAAACTTGATTATTTGGCATGTGTCTTTCTGCATCATTCCAGCAGTTGATGGTTTATTGCTTGAAGTTTTTTTTTGTTTTCCATGTTTACAAAGTTTGTTGGTGCACCCCCCCCCCCCATTTCAGTGTGCACAATAATTAACCACTGTCTGTTTTCACCAGTCCTACTTTTATAGCACTGGTTATGACACTGCTGGTGCCAACCAGTATGGAATTGCAGTTGATGCTACAAGCTTTATTGATAGTTAAATCTAGATTATGTCAGTGTCTCAGCTCTGACATTGTCAATCTCGACCCTTTCATTGGCAGTCCTGTTGTCTAGGCGGCCCCGGTCTTGATGGTGGCATTTGAATTGATCTCAGGCTTGAGCCATTGGTGCTGACCTTAAACATGATACCAGTTTCAGAGCTGCTAGGTTTGATACTATTGTACTCACCAAAGGTCATCTTGAGGCTAATACAGGTTTTACCATCTATCTCATTACTAAACCAGGAACCATTGATAATAACAACCAAAATCCCAGTGGAATAAACTTCACAAGATAAAAAAGCACAGATTCCATGAAAGTGTTTTTACACCGAGGCACTAGAATAAATCTGTGCTTTTTTTTATCTTGTGAAATTTATTCCACTGGGATTTTGGTTGTTTATTATTTTTCATACTTCTGGTGGTTGTGATACACAGGAACCATTGATTGTTGTGCTGCTGCCCAGTAGCAAACCTGGCTTTGATGCTGCCATTAATCTTAGCACCAGAAAGACTTGCTGTTGAGCCCATCGTTGCAGAAGAATGACCATAAAGGGCAGAGCAAGGCCATTCTGTCACATATTGGGGCTGTTTTGGCTAAAAACTACTTTTCTGCTTCTTCAAACTCTCCTCCAAAGAAACTCAGGAATGCCATGGTCAAGAAGCATGTGGTTTACCTGCCAAATTATACTTGGACTTGTGTTGAGGAGAATATATTCCACTTTCTATCTCTTCCTTATGTGTCCAAAATAGGGGAAGCCCTGGAAGTGAGTTATCAGTGGGGAGCTGGTGACAGAATCTGTATTCTCCATGTACAGGATACATCAGAACATCTTCAGATACACTCATTTAATCTTCCTGGGTGGTGCCACCACTAGTGCAAGGGATAACTAATTTGTGGTAGCTCCAGTCCCCAAGAAACAGAGCCATGGCCTGATCCTTCATAGACAGTGGAGCATCTAGTCAGACACTCCCAAACTGGATACATTGGTCCTTCTTTCAAGAGCTTCTGTAGTGTAAAATTCCACACCCAGATAAAGATTCTTGAACAGTGGACTAACTTAGGAAGCATACGTTTCATGTTATTCTTTTGTTTGAAGGCACTTATCAGGCTCACATGGATTTATAGAGGGGCATCTCTTTTGGAATGCACCATACCATCATCTTGACAAATGGAAAGTCCCACTCAGCAGAAGGGTCAGTGGTGACAAGCCTTATTTATGTACACTGCAACACGAGCAAGGGTTCAGCCAAGAGCTCTGGCATAGTGATCCACTGGTAAAACTGTATCTGTTTAGCAACTTTTGCCTACTTTCTGTCCCTTTTCAAAGACTAACATTACTTGGGCATTAAGTGAAGGCACACAGGAAATGTGAAGTAAAAACAACACATGACATAATAGCTGTCAGTGTTAGGTTCCAACAACATCAATGCCTTTTCTCTGGGGCACATATGAGCTGTTACTAAATGTAGACAGCAGCCAGAAAAAAAGCAATATCTAGAAAGAACCCTTATTCTCAGGTTATTTTGCAGAGAGGTCACAGGCAAGGGATTCTCACCAGTCATCTGTGAGTTATGGACCTCATCAGTAATCAGCAGCAGCCTAGTGGCATTCTGCTCAACTGTGGATGCAGATGGGATTGGTTCATCTTTTCCATCTGTCAGCATGGAAACAAAACCCAAGACATAATTGATTTAAAACAGTAATGCCCAGGTTTCCTTTCTTTGTCTCCCTCCCACCAGAAGGCAGTGTAGTTTTTAACCTCTGAAAACTGTTAACAGGTTCAAATATACTGGAAAGCATTAGAAATATTTTTTCACATTCTTTAATGCCAAAATCAAAAGCAGTACTCCAAGCCAGTGTTGGAGCCACATGACCTAAATACATTAATCATCCAAGGAATATTTTGCCTACCATCAATCTCTGCTTGTGTTGTACAAAAAGACAAACTATTCCCCATGGACTTCAGAACACTTATCTCTGTATCAAAATCCAAAAGCAATCCAGTTAGCAGCTCTACTAGTTAGTAATTTTCAGGTCTGAACTTCAGCCCAAGTACATGCTTGTTGTAGCTCACCTGACACTGCAGGGATAGAAACTGTTTTCACCTGAACAACTGCCTTTACCTACCTGGCCTGCCTGTACAGCAGTTACTACATTTCATGTGAATGATGCAGACTATGATGAAGCCACACCTGCTTATTTTCACAGGCTTCAGTTTAGGCACAGTGTTATACCGAACAAATTTCGCCACAGACAGAATCTGACATTTACCAACTAAAGTTATATGTGTTTTTAGCTTCTAGCACATTTTTATCCAAGATGGTGAGAATCATGATGGCAACCATTACCATGGTTCATTATGCTAGATACCTCATCAGAGTTCTTTAGTGGACCCTTTAGACCAGTATTCTCTTAATGCAAATCTTAGTGTCACATATAATGAATATTTTCTCACTCTGCATTCATCATGACAAATGGATCAGCCACAGAATGGAGGTGTAGTTCAATGGGCTGACAGTTCAAGTTGTAGGGATCTCATCAGAACTTATCCTTTCATACAAGACTAGGCTTGGTGATGCTTCATTCATTTCTGTACCCCTGAAGAGTTTCCTGCTGTCCATGTCCCAGGGGGAGAATATTTCTCTGTCAGACAAACTCAGCAGGTGTCTGCTTACTGTTATGGGAGCAGCACCATAGTAAAGTATAACTGTGGAAAACTATGCAGCACCTCATGTGCCTGGCTAACACCATGTGCAGCAATAACTTCAATTCCCTCCCTGAAGTGGGCCACCTTATAGCCTCTACACTATTTCCATTTCCTGTGATGATGAGATTCATTCAGAGGCAAAACTCCATTGTGCTCTCCTAGCTCCTTTAAGGGACCCATCAGATTTAGTTCCCCGTTGTATTTCCTTATCAGGAGAAGCACCTATAAAAGCATTTACTCACTTCTCAAGCAACAATTATACAAACTCACTGTGGCTGGCTTCTTCACTTGCAATAGTTTGCAGCAAATCTTTCAGAAAAGGTGGACATAGCTTTTTCTGTTTGGGCTAACACTACAGGATTGGCTTCCCTTTCTGCTCCTATTCCTGCTACTCTGGACCTTCTTGCAGGTATTTTTGAAACAAGACTACTTGGCAGCTTGGGAAGTGTGTTACAGAGGATGAACCTATTTTTCCAGATGTAGTGTTATGGTTAAGTAGATACTTTTTACATCACCTTTAGATGCCTATGCAACTCTCTAAATACTAGTGCAGTAAGAAACTAATTCAATCTGGAGCCTGTACCTTCCTACAGCATATTAAATATACACAATTTGAAGCTTAGCTCATCTCATTTTTATCTCCTAGAACCCCAGGGTTGCATGTAGTACTAAAAGTAAAACATCAATATTTGGCAAGACCACTCAAACCAGAAGCAGAGAGTAGTACTACCACTTTAGCCATTATGTTAGCACAAGTGTGTATTTTGTGCTACATTAGTAAGCAACTGTGTTCCTGTTGGCCGTAATTGCTTCTTTGTAATATCTAAGCATTCCATTCAATTTGGAAAGCTACATGTACTGTCCTGGGAATGTGTCTCAGTGACATAGCATCAGGTTTTAGCTGTATACAATAGTCTGTCAAAATTCCTGGGTCTGTAAATAAATCTGCATAACAATGTAGGACATTACTGGTGCCTATCTGAGAGGTCTGTCTGACATTCTGTAAATGTGCATGACCAGTAGCATTGATCATTGAAACTACTACACCCATTGATTACAGTATCCTGTGTACAAGGAAGACAGCAACGAAATACCAGGATTTGCAGGCAGAAACAAGAGCAATCTGGAGAGAGGATATCCAGACAATTCCAATAGTAGTAGGAGTAATGGGTTTCACAAAAAATAATTTACAGTCATATTCAGATATGTTACCAATACATGTAACTCTGAATTGAAGAAGTCAATGGTGGGTGTTCCAAAGAGCACTTTTTGCTAACATCAACAATTGAAAGAATACTAATTGTAATATACTAGACTAACTTTAATCATACTTTGACTTAGGAACAGGGTCCATTCCTGTTATGGTATTAGAAACCCCAAAATCTGAGTGATTAAAAAAAAAAATCACTGGGCTGACTTTGTACATTACCTGAGGTGTCTGTCTCACTGTACTCATGACAGATGATACAAAGAGTTAGGAAAATTAACCTAATTGCTACTGTTCAACAACTTTGATATTTTTCATTTTAAATCCATGGCAGCAGGTCTTGACTTGATGACAGCCATGGGTTAGCAATACACAGCTGTCTAGTACAAAATAGATTAAAGGTATTTTTGGGCATCATAGTGCACACTGCATCTATTCTGACAACCGATTTTTAGTATTCTTTAACAGTGTAACTTGCTTTCTCCGTTTCATTTTATCAAAGCTTCCCTTCCACAGTACCAGCCAATGGATCATATTCAAGTTTCTTTTTCAAGCATATTTATATATTCTGAGCTAACTACACTGACCTAGGACAGATCCTGAAAGCCACATGTTCATGTCTTGTTACAGCCAAACTTACTGCATAAAGCCCAGTTTTTTTTCTGGCCTCCAGTTTGAATTTTAATATGGCTTTGTCTGCACATAAAATGTGCATGTCTCTCTCATTTCTGCCTTACTTGGTTTACTTTTTTTCTTGCCCACACTCCTTCCTCTCTTATTTACATTAATATTGATAATTACTAAATTAATTCACTCTTTAAATAACCACAGCTTTTGTAAGGCCAGGTCTGTTTCAAGCCTGCCCTTATGCCATCCTTAGAATGGAATAGTAAATTCTCAGCATGCTGAAATTTTTGTCTTCTCTTTGAAATAAAGTAAAATGGTTAAATCTCTCTCTTGGCTTCTTCCACAACAACATGCAGGAAGAGTTGCACGGTTTACTTTTTTCATGCCTCTTGGTTAATCAGGTTGTAATTAGGAAAAAAAAAAAATTAAACTCCCAGCAAATCTTCCACTTTCTTGCAAAAAGTTGTACTCCTCCTGCACTTATGGAAAGTACTTATTCACTGCAAATATTGTTATAATGCTAACAGCATTCCTGTTCCAAAAGGTAAGATGATGCATAGAATACAGTCGTTACATGCAATAAAATTGGAACAAGTGTGCACACACCCTATCCCCCCAAAAAAGTCTAGCTTAGCCCAGTGGTGTAGGGAAAAAACCCATGCAAGATAATCCTTTAGCACTGGTGCTGAAGTGCAGATAGCAACTCACCCATCATGCTGTGGAGTGAAGTTATCTATCAGAAGATATGTAGGTGACCACTTTCAACATTGAGCAAACCCAGACTGCAAGCAGTTAGGTCCACTTAACCACACTGCTGTCTCAGAACATGCACACACTGCTACACATGCAGTCTATAGAGCTTACAAATGGTTTGTGAGGAGGGAATTTGGGAATCCCGCAAGACTGTCCACTTCTCCTACCAGCCAATTCTTGATTTCAAGAGGGGAACAGATGGAATGATACAGTCGATAAGCAGGGTCAAAGGGGGTGAACTTGTATGATTTTGACCACAGTTTAAAAAGAAAAGATTGAATTAGACACTAAGTAGAACAAAGGGAAGCAGGAAAAGAAAGTCTATGCAAAGATGTTTAAGATGCATTAAGGGGACGGTAGGCGATAGACTATCTGGGTTACATTTCCAAAACAAAAATCTAACATGCTGTTTACATGGCACCTACACTACTTCTAGGTCTTCATATTCCAACTTCCATTCCCTGTAATGATAAACTCTGAGAATCAAGGTCTAACTTTTCCCTACACTTTACTGCCTGTGTTCCCTGCCACCTCCTCTGTTTATTCATAGTAACCCAATTATGTCTAGTGGGTTTCATCTTTTACATTAGTATCCAGACCCCCCCCCCCCAAAAAAAAAAACATTCTCAAATGAGAATTCTAACTGCTGAGTAACTAGTCTTGGATTGTCTGCTGCAGCCTGTTGGTCATTCTTGAGCTAGCCTGACACCCTCGTGCTTGGTACCACTAGAACCAGATGCAGTACTCATGCTGTAGTCAGATTAAGCATTAATGGTATAGTTCTGGAGTACACTACAAGGTTGCTGAGCTACAACTGATCCATTCCTGTTGTCATATCTACTCTAACTATACCTTGTCTTCCTTTCTCATCTCGTCTACTGCTTCCTTTCCTCCTCCCCCAGATTACAGCTATGTCCCTCTCCTCACACCTTTCTCTATTTCCTTGTCCTCTTCCCCTCTCTGTAATCCTGGTCTCACACTGTTCTTTTCTCTCTCGCTATCATTTTCTCCTCTATAACTCCCTCTTCCCCCTGTGCTGCTCCCCTGCCATGTCAACTCCTTTGTCTCTCTTCCCCCTGTGCTGCTCCCCTGCCATGTCAACTCCTTTGTCTCTCCATTTCCCTCCCCACCTCTTTCCCTGCCTTCCTGCTGTCTCTCCACCTTGTACTCCTGCTCTAACTGCCCGCACCTACCATCTTTGTTGGTTCCTTAATATCCCTCATCTCCCTTGTTTCTTTCCTGCCTTTCGCTCTTTCCCCTACACACCTCTCAACTCTTCCATCACTTTTTATAACTTTGCCCCTGTCCCCAACCACTACTTCATCCTTCAGTTCTTCTCTCCCTTCACTTTCCCATCTCCTTTCCTTTGGAGTTTCTTCATTCCCTTTCCCTACCACTGCTCTTCATCTTCCTCCTATTCCCATTAAAGTTTCCTTCCCTGATCCCCTTTTCATTCATCCTTCCCTCCCATCATCCTTTGCTGTTTTAACTTACTTCATCTCTTCTCCAGTTCCCCATATCTTCTTTCCATCTCCTTTTTATCCCCTCCTTCCTTCCTCTTTATTCTCTTCTCCCCTCTCATGTTCCCCCACCTCTTCACCAACTCCCCTTCATAACTCTACCACTTCTCTTTCCCCCTTCTCCCTTTCCTTTTTCTATTCCAAGCTCCTACTCCCCCACACACAAACTATGTAAAATATACTAGTAGATATCTATGCACATACATACAATATATGTATACATATACATGTAGTAAATACACAGGGGTATATATCTACACAAATATAGATGCATGTATCCATATAAGTACATATATAATCTATATACCCACACCTATGCATGGAAACAATCACATAAGTACATGCGTGTGTATTTATATATGCACAGACATGTCTATGTTTGTGTGAGTGAATACATACATTTATATATCCACATACATGCACTCACTATACAAGTTACATATACAAATGCACACAGATATACATTTCATGCACATATATAAATATACACATATTCACGCGTGTATATATACACATAGACAAACTCATGCGTGTGCACTCACATCTAAGCACACTGTTTATGTATATGGGATGTGTACACACAAATAAAGTTATACGCAAGCACACCTACATGTAGATATATATATATATATATATATATACACACACACAAGTATATATATATATATATATACAGATATATGTGTGTGTGTGTATATATATATATATATATATATATGCACACACACACACATATATATATATATATCTATCTACACCTACATGTACAAATAGATAAATGTGCACAATTATAAATGCACACGTGTTAATGTATAAATCTATACCATTGCAGGGCTAGCTCCCCAGTAGTGTAAACCTTGGCTCTAGCTGACTGTCACTGTTGAAGTAACACCTAGACCCAATGTGCAGAAATGGGGTAAGGATGGATATAAATCTACAAACAAATGCCACATATATATATATATATATATATATATATATATAGTGTACATGTATATGTTTGTACACACTGTGTATGTATAGACATACATCAATACACACATGTATAAAAATCTATGTGTGTGCACCATTTTATATATGTGCATGTATGTGTATAGATCTATACAAGCACAAAAATATACATTTATATAAATAGATAAACACAAGTAGACATATACAAATATAAAGATATGCATCTGAACATATACAGATCTTGTGTATGCATATATCTATGCATGGACACATATGCACGTACAAACAATACACATCTATACAAATAACTTTATGTATTAGAAAATGTATCTACGCAGACACAGTCTGTGTGTGCATGCACACCAATATATGTTTAGTAATCTGCACATATTTGTGTGTGTAGGTATATATACCTCTGTTATATATATGTGTATACACACACACATGTATCTACATATGCACACAAACGTCCTTATATATGTATCTGTACACACATACATTTTACATATGTATATATTTCACATCAATATTCATATATTTATGCATATTACATATACACATATTAACAGATAGTTGTTTTCTGGAGATGCAAACACCTTTGTCTATGCTGACTCCACCATTTGTGAATTAGGTCCAGGAAAACCTACCAGTGTAGCATCCACTTGTGAGGGTCTGATTTTATCCTGTTCAGATATTCTTCGTGTTTCACTGTTGCAGTCATTACATTTGGGTTATCCGCTTGCTGTAGCCCTCCATCGGTCTGATTAACAAAGTCTTGGGTCCTGCGTCGGATGCTGTCCTCCTTCCATGACGTCAGGGGTATAAAACATGCAACCGACGTCATTACATCAGTCTTTCTTGCGGTGCGGTGCCCAAAGCAGAAGCAGTTCGCAAGTGCCAGTCAGCAGACTCCTGAAATGTTCGTTTTCGAGTTTCAGAACCAAAGTCTTCAACTAAAGCTAAGTACCCCATTGGGGAAACTTTTTCTTGTTCCTTACCGATGTCAGTAAAAGTTAATAATGGCATTACTTGTGGAAAGCAAATACCTCACAAAGATTTTCATTCATACTGTATTCCTTGCCTGGGCCCTGACCACAACGTACCTTGCTGTCGGTTTTGTGCTTTATTTAATCAGCGCAATATCCATCATGGGTATAGTTTCACCTCTAAATATTTTGGTTCTTGGTTTAATTATCCAGAAATGTCGTCAGTTAGCCATTTGACTACTGCGAATCCGAAAGAACACAGAGACAGGCTGCCTAGGTCCAAAGCTGCCAACGATGCTTCTCCTAAGCCATTTGCCGGTACTCCGTGAGGCACTTTTGCAGCCCCTGATACCTGCTACTTCCATTTCGCAGACCTCTATTGAGACCCATTCGGAGTCTGGTACGCCGTGAGATGCTTCAACTGTGGAACCTGCGGATGGGTCCAGAGCCACTATGCAGGCACTGGCTTCTGAGGGTGTATTCAGGCCTACGGACTTGCATATTAAACCGATGCCTCCTCCTTCATTTAGGCCTAAATCTCGAACCATGCCTAAGAAACAAGGTCGCATGCTCAGGCCTCTATGCCTAAAAAACAAATTATAAGAATGGCTTAAGATCTTATAACTTTAATCAGGGGAAGCCAATTTCCCCCTTCTAAGAGACCTAGGACTGAAGTTGTTTATGAATCTTCTGACCAGGATTCTGATTTTTCTGATCTGGATTTGCCCTTATCTACTTATGAGGATACTGATGCAGAGGACTCTATTCCCACTGCTTCCCCTCCAGAGGATTTTTCTTTTGGTGAAACCTTACATACTCTAAGGGAGCATTTCCACTGGGAAAGCCAGGATTTTTCTGATTCAAGAAAAGAGGCTTAGGGATTTCTTACTCCTGCCTCAGCATAGGCCTTTAGCTATACCTCCTGTACTTCCTTCCCTGAACCCCTTTTCATTTTAGACATTGCTGATGATGCCTTTTCAGAATCTAGTTTGGCCCCTGATTCTTTGCCTCCTGCTCCCAGAAAACCTGACAGATATTACAGGGTTCCTGATTCACACAAGTGTCTTTTTAAAAATCCTATTGCAGATCCATAGTTTATTTCACAGGGACCCAAGGGCATTAAGGCTTCTACTGCTAAAAATTCTACCCCCTTCTGAGAGACTCCAGGGCAGTGGATAGATGGGGTAAGAAGGTTTACACTTATGCAACCTTGGCCATTAGGGCTTTAAACTGCCTGTTTCATATGTTAAAGTATCAACAACATGTTATTGGGCTGCTTAAACAGAAAATTATGTTGATTCCTGACTGTGCTAAAAATAAAGAATTACAGGATTTAATGCACTCTACTAAACAGGTTGGTAAACATAGTTTGCAATGTGGATTTGATTCATTAGAGGCCTCTTGCAGGGCTGCTGTTACTGGGTCTGTGCTCAGAAGGCATGCTTGGCTTAGGGAACAATTTTTCCCTGATCATGTTAAAGCTAAACATGTTGGATGCTCCCTTAAATCAGGACCATCCATTTGACAACAAAGCTGAGGAAGTTCTTAAAAAGATGGAAGATAAAGTTAAATCTATGCAAACTGTTAAAGATTTCTTGCAAGTTCACCCTCTTAGATTTAGTAGGCATTTGCCCTCTAAGAATTGGTCCCTTCTAGGTCTTCTCAAGCCAAACCCAGACACAGCAGAAACCCCAGATTTTAGTCCCAGGGGACACAAGACTAAGCAGTGGGGGATTTCCTCACCCAAATCTGGTAGTAAGACTCTCCCCTATAGAAAACTGTCTCAATGACTTGCTTTTAAAACTTCCAAGCACTTCCCAACTGAATGCTCCTTCAGGCGGAAAGATTTGTTTACAGGCCAAAAACTGGGAACTCATTACCCAGGACAAATGGGTTTTAAATATAGTGTCCCAAGGATACAGATTTCACTTCCAACACCTTACCAACACCAAGCAGGTGGCCAGATCTACCCCCAAATCAGTGGGCAGAGGCCCAAAATCAAGTTCTCTCTCTATTAAGCATGGGGCTATTCAGTTGGTACCAGAAGAGGAAAAGGGACAAGGTTTCTATTAGAGACTTTTCCTGGTACCCAGAAAAGGCAATACATGGTGTCCTATTCCTGGACCTTTCTACTCTAAACACCTTTCTGGTGATTCAAAAATTCAAAATGCTGACTCTTCACCAGCTGCTTCCTATGCTAGGCAAAGATGCATGGTTGGCAACACTAAACTTAAAAGAAGCATACCTGCACATCCCTATCAGGGAGTCTTGCAGAAGTTACCTATGCTTCAAAGCAGGCTACATGCACTATCACTTCTCTGCACTGCCCTTTAGCTTATCTACTATGCCCAGGGTATTCACAAAATGCCTAGCTCCAGTCATTGCATTTTGCAGGCAAAGAAATATTCAAATATACCCATACCTAGATGATTGTCTAATTCAGGCAGAAAGCCAGGGCATACTTTTGAATCATCTGGCCTTTGGTTCAAAGGTGCTGACTTGTCTGGGGTACACCATAAATGAAAAGACATCACACCTGGTACCCTGTCAACAAATTATATTCCTAGGAGCAAGCTTGAATACAACTTCCCAGATGGCTTTCCTCATGCCAGAGAAACTGATTCATTTGACAACCTTCTTCAAACAAGTGGCCACAAAAACCCAGTTATCTGCAAAGCAAATACTGCAAGCCTTGGGGTTCATGGCCTCCTGCATTCTTTTAATTACATATGCAAGGCTGCATATGAGGAAACCACAATGATATCTCAAAAGCCTATGGTAACAACATTCACAGGATCTAGAAGCAAGGATTCCTATCATACCTTGCCTACGCCTAGGGTTCCTTTGGTGGGCAGAGGCCTGCCACCAAAACAGGGGACTACCATTCACACTACCCCCCTGCTGCCCAAACCTTAACAGGCACATCAGACTATGCATAGGGGGCTCACCTGGCAGGGAAGTGCATTCAAAGCAAATGGAACCCAAGTCAAATGCACCTGCACATAAATCAAAAGGAAATGTTAGCTGTACAGATAGCCTTCAAAGACCACATTCTTCCTGGACAACTAATGGCAAAGACAGACACCACCACTGTCATGTGGTACATAAAGCAGGGGGGTACACATTCTTACCCCCTCTGCAGACTAGCTATGGCATGGTGGAACACAGCCTTGAGCTACCAAGTGAATCTACAAGCTCAATTCCTGCCAGGAAAACTAAGTACACTGGCAGACAGACTAAGCAGAAATCTCATGGACCCACACGAGTGGAAACTGGAACCAAGGATTTTCAACATGTTGACAAGCAAATGGGGGAGCCCAGATATAAACCTGTTTGCCCCCTGCCCCCCCCCCCCCCCGAACCATCAACTGGACAAATTTTGCACAAGGATTCCCCACAAGCTAGCTTGGAAAGTGGATGCTCTATCTTTCAGCTGGAAAAAGTTTATGCCTTTCCTCCTCTGCTCTCCAAGGTACTACTAAAGATCAAACAGGACAAGCCAAGGACGATTTTAATTGCACCAGACTGGCCATGCCAACACTGGTACCCCCTCTTGTGCAGTGCTTCACACTTGGCCCCATGGCACCTGCTTCAGATTCCTTCCCTGTTCTCAGCAGGCGAACCAGATTCTGCACCCTCAGCTGCAAACCCTGAACCTAACAGCCTGGTTAATTACCTAATCTCTCCTTCACCATCCCCTCAGTAAATCAGTGATGGATATAATTTTAGAGGCAAGGTGGCCTAGTACTAGAGGGGGTACCAGTGTTGGCATGGCCAGTCTGGTGCAATTAAAATCGTCCTTGGCTTGTCCTGTTTGATCTTTAGTAGTACCTTGGAGAGCAGAGGAGGAAAGGCTTATGCTGCAAAATGGAAAAGATGTTGTGCCTGGAATCAATCTCAAGGGATGAGCCCAGCAGTGCCAAAGTTACCTCAGATTCTACAATACTTGACTGAGATGCTTCATAAGGGCTTGTCCTTTTCCTCCATCAAAATTCATGCCTCAGCCATTTCAGCTCATTATAGCACAGAGCCTCCCCTCTTCTCTCACTCACTGCTCAAGCTGTTCCTCAGAGGGGCCAAAAATTTAAGGCCACCCAGGAGAGCTCCAACTCCAGCCTGGGACCTTAACTTTGTCTTGGAGAAACTCACTCTTCCTCCTTTCGAGCCAGCTGCTACTGCAGATTTAAAATTCCTTTCCTGGAAAACAGCTTTCCTTTTAGCAATCACTTCTGCAAGAAGGGTATCTGAATTACAGGTCCTTATGGCAGTGGAGCCTTTCATCATCTTGCAGTCATTACATTTGGGTAACCTGCTGGCAGGTTGCCCTCAGTCGGCCTGAATTCCAAAGTCTTGGGTCCTGTGTCAGTTGCTGTCGTCTCTTCCATGACATCAGGTCATCAGGGGTATAAAACATGCAGACGCCAATTTCTTTAGTTTTTCTTGCCCCAGATGTCAGGTGTCCATAAAAAGGTAGCAAAAATATATATGTATATACACATGCATCAGTATAAACTTTACCTTCATCTACAAGCAAATACACCACATAGGTTGTAGAAGATAGAGAAGGAACGATAAACTCCAGAATGACAGGGGGATGGTGGGTGGGTAATCTGGACTGCAACAATGAATACACTCGAACATCTACATTTATGGTAAAGTGTACACAACTGTACTATGTTCTTCGTGTTTCACTGTTACAGTCATTACATTTGGGTAGAAGCCCAAAGCTATGGTTGGGAGGCTGGAGCTAAACAGCATTAGGTGCGGCTATAAAGCCCTGCAGAACTGCAGTGGCAAAACCTGCCCTGGACTTAGAATAGAGAAGCAAATGATAATGCTTTGTAAAGGTGTGAACGGAACTCCAAGTAGCAGCCTCTAGAATTTCTTTGGTTGGTGGTACTCTGAGAAAGGCTGCTGAAATAGCTGCAGCTCCGGCGGAATGAGACCTAATGCCCTTGGGCACAGGTTTACCATGATGCAAGTAGCAGAAATAGATGCAGTGGCTTATCCACTTTGAAATTGTCTGCTTTGAAATAGCGTTTCCTTCCGATCCTGCAGCATATATCACGAGAAATTGCTCAGTTTTTCTTAGAGCTTTAGTCCTGCTCAAGTAGAATCTTAGCTGTCTGTGTACGTCCAAGGAATGCAGAATTCTCTCCCCCCTTGTTCTGCGGATTTGGATAAAAGGTTGGCAGATGAATTGTTTGGTTAAGAGCCACACTGGAAACCACCTTAGGCATAAATGTTGGACTTGTCCTCAGACACACCCTGTCTGGGTAAAATATGATAAAAGGCTCTACAGCCATGAGGGCCTGTAGCTCTGAAACTCTTCTTGCTGAAGTAATTGCTAATAGCAGAGCTGTTTTCCATGATAAGAACTTTATATCAGCGGTAGCAGCTGGTTCAAATGGGGGCAGGGTGAGCTTTTCCAACACATAATTGAGGCTCCATGTAGGTAATGGTGATCTTCTAGGAGGCCTTAAATTTTTGGCTCCTCTAAGATACTGCTTTAGTAAAGGATGAGAAAAGATTGGTGGCTCTGTATTGTAATGAGCCAAAATGGCAGAGGCATGGATTTTAATTGAAGAGAAAGATAGGCCTTTGTCAAGCATCTCAGTTAAGTATTGTAATATCTGAGGAATATTTGGTTCTACTGTATCAGTTCCTTGTGCTTGATTCCAAGCACAGAATCTCTTCCATTTATCAGCATAAGATTTTCAAGTACTAGGCCTTCTGGCTTCCAAAAATGACATCCATCACAGCTTTATTGAGAGGTGTTGTTTGTATAACTACATGCACAATAAAGAAACAAATTAGCGTTTCCAACAAAGTAAATACCCCCTCAGCTCAAAATTAGTACAAAAGCAATAAGTCCAAGTAACACGGCTAAGAGGTAACCAAGGCTGGTCAGTAAATCAGGCATAAATTATCCACAATGCAGACTGAAACGTTCGTTTTCATAAAATAAAATCTGTTTTTTATTGTATACAAAGAGGTAAGCGCTTTCACATAAGCTTCATCAGACCGTTGAAATTTAAAAATCCTTATTCAGCCCTTATATATATATATATATATATATATATATACACATCACATGTCTAAGTCTATTAATCAATCCCACTTTTAAAGTGATATTCAACTCACTTTCCATAAAAATAATGAAGAGCTACTTTGTTAAATAAAGGACTAAAAAGGACAAAATATTATCATAATATTTTGTTGTTCTTTTTAGTCCTTTATTTAACAAAGTAGCTCTTCATTATTTTTATTTTTATGGAAAGTGAGTTGAATATCACTTTAAAAGTGGGATTAATAGTCTTAGACATGTGATGTGTGTGTGTGTATATATGTATATATATATATATATATATATATATATATACACAAGGGCTGAATAAGGATTTTTAAATTTCAACGGTCTGATGAAGCTTATGTGAAAGCGCTTACCTGTGTATACAATAAAAAACAGATTTTATTTTATGAAAACGAATGTTTCAGTCTGCATTGTGGATAATTTATGCCGGATTTACTAACCAGCCTTGGTTACCTCTTAGCCGTGTTACTTGGACTTATTGCTTTTGTATAACTACATGATCAGCCATGCTGCCAGGTTCAGTGTCTGGAGTTGATTGTGCAGGATCTGATTGTTTTGCTGGGACAGTAGTTGAGGTCTTTAAGGTAAGGTCCAAGCTGGGTATTGAGACAAGTTCCTTCGGACTGGGTACCAGTATTGGCGGGGCCAGTCCGGGACAATTAGTATCATCTTTGGTTTCTCTTGTCTGACTTTTAGGAGGACCTTGGGAAGAAGAGGCCGAGGAGGAAAGGTGTAAACTGATAGGTTTTTCCAACTTAAGGATAGGGTGTCCACTCACTTTCCATGCTTGTCTGTGACAAGTCTTTGTGCAGAATCTTTTCAATTGATAATTTTGAGGAGAGGCAAATAGATCTATGTCTGGGCTCCCCCATTTCTCTATTATTATGCTGAAGACTTGTGGATTTAGTTTCCACTCATGAGGATCCATAAGGTTTCTGCTTAAATCATCTGCCAGAGTATTTTGCTTTCCTGGCAGTAATTGAGCTTGAAGATGTATTTGGTAGGTCAAAGCTGTGTCCCACAGTGCCATGGCTAATCTGCAAAGGGGGTAAGAGTGTGTGCCCCCTTGCTTGTTTATATACCACATGACCGTGTTGTTGTCTGTCTATCAGTAGTTGGCCTGGATGAAGTAAGTCCTTGAAGGCTGTTAGGGCATTTTGAACAGCTAGCACCTCTTTCTGGTTGATATGTAGATGCATTTGTTTTGGGGTCCATATGCCCTGAATGCATCTTCCTGCCATGTGGGCCCCCCAGGTATAATCTGATGCATCTGTTGCTGTTTGGCTGGCAGGGGGTAGAGTGAAGGCCTGTCCCACATTTTGGTAACATGCCTTTGCCCACCATATAATCTCCTGTTGTAGGCAGGGAATGAGAGGAATCATTGTTTCCAGACTGTCAGAATGTTGACTCCATAAACTTTTTAGGTACCATTGAAGTTTCTTCATATGCAGTCTTGCATATGGAATCAGTAGGATGCCATGAAGCCCAAAGCCTGCAGAATGTGTCTTGCAGATAACTGGATTTTTGTTGCCATCAGTTTGAAGTAAGTAGTCAGTTGCCTTTGCTCTTCTGGCGTGAGATAAGCCATCTGGGCAGTTGTATTCAAGCTTGCACCCAGGAATGTTATCTTTTGAGAGGGTACCAGTTGTGACTTCTTTTCATTTATTATGTACCCTAGAGGCATGTTAGAAGCCTTTTCACAAATGCCAGGTGTCGAAGAAGAATGTCCTTGTTCTCTCCTTGAATGAGACAGTCATCCAAGTAAGGGTATATTTGTATACTTGTCTGCAAAATGCAATTACTGGTGCCAGGCACTTTGTAAAGACCCTGGACGCAGTAGATAAGCCAAAGGGCAGTGCAGAGAATTGGTAATGCATTATGCCAGCCTTGAATCTGAGGTATCTTTTGCACAACTCTCTTATTGGGATATGCAGGTATGCCTCTTTTAGGTCTAATGTCACCAGCCAAGCATTCTTGCCCAGCATGGGCAGAAGCTGCTGCAAAGTCAGCATTTTGAATTTTGGAATGTCAAGGTATGTGTTCAAAATCGATAAATCCAGTATTGGCCGCGAGGCCTTGCCCTTTCTGGGTACCAAGAACAGTCAAGTAAAAGCCTTGTCCTTTTTCCTGTTCTGGTAGTGGATGAATATCCCCCATATCCATGAGGGATGTAACATGTTGCTGTGCCTCTGCCCATTGATTTTTTGGCAAATCTGGCCAACCATTTGCCATTGGCAGAGTGTGGAAATGGAATCTGTATCCCTGTGATACTATGTTTAGTACCCACTTGTCCTGTGTTATTAACTGCCAATTTTGAGCAAAAAGTGCTAATTTTCCCCCTAAGGGTGCTGCCAAAAGATAAGTGCTTGGTGTAGGCAGAGGGAAGTAATTGGGACTGTTTTTCTGTAGGTTTGCACTTTACCTCCTCCAGATTTGGAGGTAGAAGCGTCCCATTGCTTTGACCTGTATGAATCTTGCGCCTGGTATCTGGAACCCTTAGGGCATCTGGATTTGCCCCTTTGAGCTCTGTCTGACACAGGAAAGGACCAGTTTTTTGTAGGCCAGTGTCTACTGAATCCTGGTGGCTGCACTTGTTAGAAGTCTTTAGGTTTGCATAGACTTAGCTTTGTCTTCCATTTCCTTTAAAACCTCTTCTGCCTTAATACCAAACAGAGTATCATGCTGTAAAGGTGCATCTAGCAATTTAGCTTTAACATGATCAGGCAAATTTTGTTCCTTTAGCCACGCATGCCTCCTAATCACAGATCCAGTCACTGCAGCCCTGCAGGAGGCCTCTAAGGAATCAAAACCACATTGCAAAGTATGTTTTCCAACCTGTTCAGCTGCATGCAATAATTCTTGCAATTCTTTATTTTCTGCATATTCAGAAATCATTTTCTGTTTCAGCAATCCCATAACATGTTGTTGATACTTAAGCATATGAAATTGGCAGTTTAAGGCCCTGATTGCCAAGGTTGCAGATGTATAAACCTTTTTTCCCCATCTGTCCAGTGCCCTTGAATCTCTGTCAGAGGGGGTAGGATTTTTGCTGTCGAGGCCTTAACTCCCTTTGGACCCTGTGAAATAGATTCAGGATCAGCAGCAGGGTTTCTAAATAAGACTTTATGAGAGTCAGGGACCCTGTAATATCTGTCAGGCTTACTGGGAGCCAGAGGTAAGGAGTCAGGGGTCAAGCTTGACTCTGAAAACACATCATCCACAATGTCTAAAACAGGGGGAATGGCTAAAGGCCTGTGCCGAGGGAGGAGGAGGAAATCCCTGAGCCTCTTTTTTTGATTTTAAGAAATCTTGACTCTCCCAGTGAATATGCTCCCTCAAAGTATGCAAGGTTTCTCCAAAAGAATAATCCTTAGGAGGAGATGCAGATGGTATAGACTCCTCTGCATCAGAATCCTTATAGGGAGGTATAGATAATTCCTGATCAGAAGAAATAGAAACCCGATCTGAAGATTCATAATCAGTGTCTTGCCTAAGCCTCTTATCTGGAGGGGGATGGGTACTCCTGATCAAGGTAATAAGGTCTTCAGCCATTTTGATCTGTTTTTTAGGCATAGAGGCCTGTGCATGTGGCTCATGCATTTTTTTAGATTTAGAAGTTGCTTTTGTCTTTGGTTTTGCAGCTGTCGTCGGTTTGATATACAAATGAGGTCTGAACTCACCCTCAGAAGCCAGTGCCTGCTCAGTGGCTCCAGACCCATCAGAGGGAGATACATCCATCAGTCCAATACCTTGAGTATCTTGCGGCATGCCGGACTCCACATGGGTGTCGGTAGAGGCCTGTGACTCAAAGGTATCAGAGGCTGCAAAAGTGCCTCACTGAGTACTGGTGACTAGCTTAGAAGTGTTGTCGGTTTTGGATCTCGACTGCCTTTTTCTGTCCTTTTCTTTGTGTTTTTGTGTACTCTGGTAGTCAGATTGCTATCCAACGACATTTCTGGGTAATTAAATCTGTTTCCAAAATACTTTGAGGCAAAAATATACCGACGCTTAATAGTGTGTTGGTTAACTCTAGCACAAAACCAACAGCCAGGCACGTTGTGATCAGGGCCTAGGCAAGGAATACAGTATAAATGGAAATCCTTATGAGGTATTTGCTTCCTACAAGTACTACAATTATTAACTTTTTCTGACATCGGTATGGAGCAAGAAAAAAGTTTCCCCAACGGGGTACTTAGCTTGAGTGAAGACTTAGGTTCTGGAACTCAAACTCGTATATTTCAGTAGTCGGCCGACCGGCACTTGCGAAATGCTTCTGCTTCGGGCACCGCCCGGCAAGAAAGACTAAAGAAAATGGCATCGGCTGCATGTTTTATACCCCTGATGACCTGACATCATGGAAGAGAAGACAGCAACTGACGCAGGACCCAAGACTTTGGAATTCAGGCCGACTGAGGGCAACCTGCCAGCAGATTACCCAAATGTAATGACTGCAACGTGAAACACGAAGAACATCCTAGAAGCTGCTTCCTGGAGTTCTGCACATACTTTCACCAATCATTATCATTTGCCAATTTTCTCTAAATCCAGAGCTGGCTTTGCCACTGTAGTCTTGCAGGGCCTTACAGCTGGTCCTAATTCTATTTAAATTCCTCCTCCCAACCTTAGCTTTGGGAATCTACCCAAATGTAATGACTGCAACAGTGAAACACGAAGAACATAGTACAGTTGTGTACACTTACCATAAATGTAGATGTTCGAGTGTATTCACTGTTGCAGTCCTGGTTACCCTCCTTCCAGCCCCCTTTCTTCTTTTGGCTATACCTCTACTCTCCCTTACTATGCTCAAAAAGCTTTTTGGTGTATTTGCTTTTTTTGCTGGAGGTATATCCTTGTAATTATAGATTTAATTGCTTCCCATTAGGGGAACACCTGACATCTGGGGCAAGAAAAACTGATGCAATGACATCAGCTGCATGTTTTATACTCCTGATGACCTGACATTATGGAAGAAGGGACAGCATCTGACGCAGGACCCAAGACTTTGTTAATCAGGCCGACTGAGGGCTACTGCAAGCAGATAACCGAAATGTAATGACTGCAACAGTGAATACACTCGAACATCTACATTTATGGTAAGTGTACACAACTGTACTTTTCTATGCTGAAGTGTGTTGCTCTAAGGGGATTGTAGAGTACCCTAAATAGTATGAGCTGTATTGCCAATGCCCATGTTGTTATAGCTAGCCTACAGGGCTTGTAAGATCTTGTTCCTTCCTGCTTCATGTATCAGATAATAGTGACTTTTGTCAGTACTTTCAGGGTCCTTCCATTCAAAGTTGTCTTAGGTCTCTTAATCCTTGCCTAAAGCCAGTATTTTCTTGATGCTGAAGTGAAATTTCTTTTACAAGGCTGGCCATGTCCCTTGAGCCTCAAGATCGTGGGAGAGAGAGCATATATACTGTATCTGGTGCATCTGTAGTGATGGTAGGGTTTGGGGCTTTCTTAAGGAAGGGGAGTCCAGAATTGAAATTGATTTGCTTGGTCGACTGTAGCTTCTTCACTATAAAAGGAAGAATTGGAATCCAGTGATCTAGAGGTTGACTGTAGGGACCATCCATCGAGCTTACCACTCATTCTTTCTCATGTGAAATTTCTCATGGGGACTATTAGTATGTTGGAGACCATGAAACTTAAAGCCCTAATGCAAAAGTCTGGCTATGGCCATCCTCTAATTTGCCAGGCTTAGCAAATAGCATAACATACTGTCAGCATTGTCCTGGGAGGAAAGGTCCTCTAGGTTGTTGTGCCTAGAAGGGAAACCAGGGAAAACTGCTCTTTGGGAATGGAAACCAGTTGTGATTTTTACATGTCAAGAATAAATCTTAAGTTGTCTAGCAGACCTCTGTTGAAGACTAGAACTCTGATTATTTTATAGTGTGAGAATGTACCTGGAGGAGGCAATCATCCAGCTAAGACAAGATATGTATTTCCTTCCAGTCTGCAATAAGAGGTAGGGCTAGGCAACAGGTTAACACACTTACACTGTAGACAGCAAAAAGACAATGGGGTAAATTGAAAGAGCAGTACTCCAGCAAAGAATCTGAGGAAGCACCTGCTTTGTGGATGGAGTAGCATCTTTCAAAAAATCTGACCACCTGAGCACATACAGGATACTAGGCCTACAGGACTAACATTTTAAACTTGGGGAACCTTCAGGAAGGCAGTGGGTCCTGCCATATCTAAAATGGACCTGACATGTTTTAGGAGAAAGACGTCAGGGCTTACTGATGTCTACTAGGGGCCTGGGAGAGAGAAGGCTGGTATAGTCAGAGCTGCTCCAAGGGCTCTGGACTCTTCAAGCCACAATTGTATCATGTTTGTCACCTTCTCCTCGTTGGCTGTTTGTGTGTCCTGCCAATGGGTATTAATGGCCTTGCTTATAGTGATAGTTTGTGTTTTGGAATGTGGAGGTGAAACTCACTTCTACTCAGTGGTTTTCCCTTCATCCTCTAAGCTTTAGAATATGTTGTAGGAAGAGGATCAGGAAAGCAATTACTTAGCTTAGGAGGCAGTTAAGATGTGCCTTCACCTTAACCAGCAATGTCTACTGATGAGTGACCCTGAGACACTACATCCACAAAAAAAACCACCCACATTTAAAGGCAGGTTTTTCCATCTGCAAAGCAGTTAGGATCTGGCTGAGGAAATAAGCCCTCAAGATTTCCTCCTGCACTCAACCACAACTGTTATGCAGTTGCTTGAGGACATGTTAGTGGTACCAAAATGTGGGTCTAACAATTCAAAACTCAAAAGATCCAGCTTGCACAAGTATTCACCTTGTAAACCAATTTGCTCTCTATCGCTGTGAAGAATACTGCACCCAGGAGCCAGTTTTTACTCCCTTAGACTACAAGGACACTGTATCGAGGTCTTTTAGATTTACACATGGAAATGTCGAAGGATGAGCTCCTTCCGATGAGATTTAGAAGACTCAGATGAAAGAGAAGCCAGTGGTTGCCTTAGACCAAGCTGTCCAGTTCCATAGGTTCATAGGAAGTTACTAGGCTAGTGGGCCTAGAGCCTTTACAAGCCTAACCATGTTAATCCCAAGTATCCCCATTTGTTCTTTTTTGGTAGTTTGCAGAATAAATTTATGAACAGAGGGGGTTCTGTGATCAATAGCAGCTGCCTCTGTCTATGAGGGACATGGGTGCCACCCCAGGGGTGAATTTGCCATCTCCAATCCAATTATATAGTTGTGTTTGAACAGGGTCAATGAGGAGCTCTGCTTTATGTGAATAGGGAGTCTATTCAAGGGAAGTGGCAGTCTCTCTAGCATGATCTGTTAATATCACAAGCTAGGTTGAGATCCCTAGAGTATGAATCAAGTAATTTGATTTGTGGATGTGCAGCATTTCCATTAGGGCAGGGTTGGAGATTCTCCTATAAGCCAGGCACAAGTCACCTCTCAGCAGCCTATAAAATACAGACTAAAGTGACAAGGTTTTCAGCCTGTCCACATAGGTTATGTTTGGAGTCCCTGTATTTTCTTGATGAGAAACCTCTGCAGTCTCTACAGCTGCTGCAAGTGGCTGGTGAGGTACATGCAAATGGGTGCATTATACTCTATTAGTGGTCTTATGAGGGTTGATGCTATGCCTTTGCTTATGAGTGCTCTACATTGAAGGCTTTCTTTACCACTGTGGAAACGTGGTGGTCAAAGATTAGATTGCTATCAAGTTGTGTTCCCAAGTCTAACATCACTGGTTTGGAACTCAGGGAGTGCTGTCAATACTGTAATTTGTACAGAATTTTGTTTTGTCAAAGGAAATAATGCATTTTTTTTTTTTGCATTTAGTTTTAGACCACGGCTTTGGCACCAATCATTCGTGTTGACCTTTCTTGTAATATGTTGCCATCATTGGAGAACTCAATGATCACTCCCAGTTTGCAGTCGTGAACTTGGTGAGCCAAAGGCCATCTACTCTGGCCTGGACTTCTGAGAAATAGATGCCAAACAGTAAGGGGCCCAGCACAGACCCCTGTGGTACCCAACTAGTGATGGGTCTACTGGTAAAGGTGGAGTAACCAGTTTTGACAGTGTGTGTTTTGTCAGTGACCAAATTGGCTACCCATCTAGTAATGCAAGAGTTAATCCCCATCTGGGAGACGTATTCTGAACTATATATCACTCCGTGTACTAAGAACTTTTTGTGCTTTTTAAATAGCCATGTACACACAAACCAGGCAAGGTCATTTAGCCAGTCTGGTATTATTTCATGTTAATACAGCTGTTACAGATGCATATAACAATAGTATCTTGAATCAAGCCTTCATAATTGGAATTAGGGCTGGTGATGTCTAAATGTAAGTGAACTAGGTTACTTTGGTTTTGGAATCTGTTAGACTAACTGCCTTGGGATTTACAGGGCAATGTGGAATCTTCTAGCAAGTTTTTTTCTCCCCGAGCAGTGTTGAACATTTGCTCTGTGGTGTTCTACAGTAAAAAAAAGCATTTATATAACTGTTGAGAACCTAACATACAGGCATTTCTGCAGCTCCGAATATTGCTTTAGGAAACTACACTGGTACTGAGCTTACAATTTTGTTCCTAAAGTAAACTTTGGTTATCATGAGTGTCATATTTCCTCTTTTGGTGAAGAAGTGTAGTTCCTTTGAAGTTTGAAATCTATTTCACTAACCAGGCTTCTAGTAAACTATTTACTAGCAATGATGTTATAACTTACTGTGGCAATGTATACCACCATGGTGCTGTGGTGGAATTATATACAATATTGCATTAGCCTTAGTTTCTAAAGTTTATTGATTAGCATTATCAAGACTGTGGCAACAGCAGTCTTCTTTGTACTAGAATAGAGGCTGCAGTGTGTTGCTGGTAATGAGCCTAGACTAAAGTTATAAACAGTGATACGCAGCCGTTTTATATTTCCTAGATAAATGACTGAAGGAAGCCCCCTAATTATAGCATCTAGATAGAACAGCTCAGTATAATCTGTTATTCAATAGCTTTAGTAAATGCAAGGAATTAATCCAGATGTGCCACTAGGCAGAAATAAATGTTATTTGTTGGGCGAGTAATGTCTTTGCTATTTAGCGGAACACAAGTCTGTAAGGTGGTTACAACTGAGAATGAGGCTAAATTTTTTGTATACCATTCATTAGCGACAGATTTCTTGGCAAGCTTAGTAGGCTAGTTGGACCCTTTATTTAGACAAACATGTTTTAAGCAAGGTTTAGGTTTGGCATAATGGTTAAGGTGCTTGCCTTACAAACACAAGGTGTAGGGTTTGATTCTCAAATGGGATAACTGTCTAGGCTTAAAATGGGTCCCTAGTGTAGTGAGCCTAGTAGTAATCTATGAACCTAAGAAAGGGAACTGTTGTTTTAGGTGCTGCTATTGTGCAAGATGAAATGTAGCAGTTGATGAAGATTAAGTTCAACAGTTGAACTGGGTAGATGTATGTTGTGCCTTAAAGGGTAAAGCCTGCTAATTATAAATTTAACAACACAGAAGGTTAAATAAAGTGAAATCAGCCTCAGCACATGCAAGTCTAAAAGCCCAAATGTGTGTGCTTCGAGTACCAAGGCACCTTAACTTAAGGCCAGTACAAACTCTGTCCTTTAGCATCATTGCATAGGGTTCCATCCCTTCCTATGGAAAGAGACTAAGAAATGAGAGAGAAAAGCAGACTGCTAAGAAAAAGCCTACTAATCCAGCCAAGAAGCTGCAACTAACATATGGGAAACACTACAGCATCCCAATATTCTTGAAAGGGAACTAATTTTAAAATTGGTAGAGAACACAATTCAAGTTCATTGGCTTTCTTTATTCCTCAATCTTCTAATTATACCAGCATTAACAAGTTTAAGATTTTCATGTCTCTGCTCATGGCAAGTATACTATAGCAGATCTATTAATGAGCTGAAATATGTACTTTGTTAACATGGAAAGGCAAACGGTCCACCTGTTAATGCATGTCACACTGCTGCTACCAGGGTTGGGGGTGAGATCCCTCACTTGGATCTGTCATTTAACACTGCAAAATTTATGATTTTTCAGCTCCCTACATGCAGTGATACTATCTCACCACACATTTTATCTGTGAATCATACTTCACTTCTAAACAGAGACTTCTACTAGTGCATAGCTATGCTGGGGTGATGAAAACTACTACTGGACAGTTTATTCAGTAGAGGAGTCATAGGCTGCAGACAGAACTGTACATATTTACACAAATCATATATGTGGAATTTCCAGAAAAAAAGATCAGTGAGAAGTGTCATAACCAGTACTGTCAATAGAAAATTCAAACAGTGAAAAAAAAGTGACAGCCAAGAGCCACAGACCTAGCTTGTTTAAATCTCGTCACTACGTAGTAGTGGTGGTGGTGGAGTAAGAACTGTAACAAAAGGAAAATTCAGCCGTGTAAAGAAATCTGGTCCTGTTAAATTATCGAGCTATGGAAAACCACATCAGCAGTAATACTGACAGTTAATCACGATACTAATGTCTGAAAAATTTGCATTTATTAAAATGACTTCTGAATATGTAGAAAGCTTTTATTTGAAATATACAGCTCATAACATACTCTGTGTATAATTAAGGTTAGTGTGTGTCCTATTTATTAAAAAAAAAACTTTTGGGGATAATTCAAGATCACAGTAGATTCTTTTTTCCAGACAGTGAGAGCAAAAGGAAGAAATACTACTGCATAAAATAAGACACCATGAGACAGGAAATATGGCAAAAGTGCCTGAAGAGATGCTGTAATACTTTGCAGAATTATGCAAATGAGTGGGCCTTACTATCCTTTTGGCCATTAAAGACATTAATATTTTATAAGCATGATAAAGTATGGAAATGGGTGTAAGATTCTGGGTTTAACTCCTTCAGGAAGTGCCACTACCAGGGCCTTTTTTTCATTACCCTGGGACTTGTCTTCCAAGTTCTTTATTAAACATCAAGTGCCATACTTTTTGTAACTCATTTTCTCTCAACTTACAAAGTTGATAGGGAATGCTGTCATGGCCTGTAGATTTCCATGTTTATTGCCCTTATTTTTCATAAGTTATCCTTTGATCTGGCTTTCTGTCTCAGAAGTTCCAGAGGCAGTGATCCTTATTAATGTATACCAAGGCTCTGGCTAATGAAGAAATGTAGGTTAGGCTGGCAGACAAGCAATGGGCATACCTCACCAGCTGAGATTTAGGCATAGCACTTTTTTTTTAACTCACTCATCTTCCCTCCTTATAAAGAAGGCTACATGCAACACTATAAAATTAATCATCTTCATTGCTGTATTGGGTCTTGTAACCAAAAATGTATTTTGGGGGGGGGGGGGGGGCTCAACTTAGAAAAGATAAAATGCTCTCTCTGAAGACAGAAGAGGAAAAAAAAAAGCATGTTGATGGAAACTGAACTCCTTTGTACTACTGCAGATAAAACGTGTTTGCTCTCTCTGAAGACAGAAGAGGGGAAAAAAAACATGTTGATGGAAACTGAACTCCTTTGTACTACTGCAGATAAAACGTGTTTGCACAAACCCAAGGTATGAAGAGCTGTCTCCACCTTGAATTCTCCCTCAACCCCAAAAAATAGGCAACTTGAAGACAACTCTCATACTGCTTCCACATGAAAATGAGTATTGGCTCTGAGGCATACCTAATTCTTAAAAAGGATTTCCTGTGGTAAGGGCCTACAAACAAAGGTGACAGCCACTAAGAAAACTTTTAGTTATGTACTTAACATAACTTCGGATGTATGGGATCCATCTCGCCTACATTCATAACTGATGGGTTCGGAGCCGATCCATCGGCTCCGACTCGGCCACTATATAGTAGAACGAAGTCTCTAATTGGCTGGGCTACCCCTTATCCCAGAATGCACCACGCCTGCTTCCCCAGATCTTGTTTGTTCGCTTTTTATACCTACATCCAGGCACAGAAACATACCAACAACTGTAACAAACTAAAGTCCTTCAAGAGAAAAACTCAGTAAGTAGCAACATTTCCTCTAAACCCAATGGGAAGGGGGAAGGAGGGCGGGTACGTATGAATGTAGGCGAGATGGATCCCATACATCCGAAGTTATGGTAAGTACATAACTAAAAGATGTAATGGGATCCTATCTCGCCTACATTCATAACTGATGGGGGCAGCATCCCTAGCACCTAAATCCCGGGTGGCTCATTGAAAAACACTCCTGAGAACTGTGGAACCAAAGGAAGCTCTACCTCGAGAAGCCACATCTATCTTGTAATGAGAAATAAAGGTGTGTGGAGAAGTCCAGGTAGCAGCCGCACAGATATCATCTATTGATAATTTGGAGTGAAATGCTACAGAAGTAGCCATTGCCCTGGTAAAATGAGCCTTGACTTGAAATGGTAGCTCTTTGCTGGACTGTGAATAAATGAAGGAGATGCAATCTGTAATCCATTTGGCTATGGTGGTTTTAGCCACTGATTGACCCAACCTATTTTCCGCAAAGGACACAAACAGCTGATCTGACTTTCGTGTCTGATTGGTCCTGCTTAAATAAAAACGCAGTTGTCTGTGAACATCCAACTGATGGAAAATATATTCTGCTCTATTGGAGAATTTGGGAAAAAACACAGGAAGCTCCAAGGATTGTTGAATGCATAAGGGGGATGCTACCTTGGGCAAGAAAGAGGGATTAAACTTGAGAGACACTCTGTCTTTGTGAAAAGTCAAATAAGGAGGATTAGAACAGAGAGCCTGAAGCTCTGAGACCCGCTTGGCAGAGGTTATTGCCACCAAAAAGGCAGTTTTCCAAGATAGAAATTTTATATCACAAGTAGCTGCAGGTTCAAACGGACGGGCAGTTAAAGAAGCTAGAACCATATTCAGATCCCAAGGGGGCACAGGATGAGCTATTGGGGGCCGAAGGAGCCACGCTCCTTTAAGGAAAGATTTGCAAAGCCTGTTTGCCATTAAGGAAGGCTCACAGGAGACATGAAAATTAGAGATGGCCGCCAGTTGGACTTCAATTGTGGAAACTGAAGAGCCCAAATAAAACAAAGAAGCCAGGAATTCTAAAACCTGAGGTACTGGGGCGGTAAGGGGATCTATACCTCGATGCTGGGCCCAAAGAGCAAACCTCTTCCACACTTGCTGGAATACAGTTTAATAGTGGAAGGTTTGTGAGAAGAGGACAAAATGTGGATGACGTCTGGAGAAAAAGAGTTCTCTGACTAAGGTTGGAAGCGGAGTAACCAGGCGGCCAACCTCAAGGACCTGAGGGATGGATGAGACTGTCCCAACTGATGAGTTAACAGGTCGGGCACCAGGTCCAGAAACCATGGGCCCTCCACCGCATACCGCAGAAGGAAGGGGAACCAAACCTGATGAGGCCAGTGTGGAGCGATCAAAATCATGTCGCTTCCTAGATAAATCACCTTCTGTATCACCTTCGGGAGAAGGGGAACCGGAGGGAAGGCGTAAAGTAGACCGGGGGGCCAACTGTGAGCTAGAGCGTCCCTGGGAATCTGCCCCTGAGAGGGAGTCAGAGTGAAGAACTCCCTGCATTTCGCATTGTGAGGGCTGGCGAACAAGTCGCAACAAGGGAGGCCCCACTTGGCGAAAAAGTTTGCAGCCACCCTGTCGTTGAGGGACCACTCGTGGGGCAACAGGAGAGTCCTGCTCAGCCTGTCTGCAATCACACTGGATTTCCCCGGAATGTGCGTTGCCACTAGAAAACGCTGGGTAGAAATTGCCCAATGCCACACTCTCATGGCCTCTCGGCAAAGAGGGTAGGACCTGGTTCCGCCTTGCTTGTTTATGTACCACACTACTGACATGTTGTCGGATAGGATCGCAATAGTACCCTGGGGAAGAGCATGATGAAGTGCTAGCAACACCAGTAGCACCGCTCTCATTTCCAGGATATTGATGTGTAAGTGCGTTTCGTGAACCTGCCACGTACCTTGGACAGACCTGTCCAGATAATGCCCCCCACCCTATCTGGGAGGCGTCCGTGGTCACCGTGGCGACAGGAGGCTGAAGGACAAAGGGTCGCCCCTGGTCCAGGTTGGACCGAAGCAGCCACCAACATAGGTCCCGACGGCAAATTTCCATAATCTGGACCAAATGATTCAAGGGGAGATCCTGAAAGGACCACTGAACCGACAGTAGCCATTGCAGCACCCGCATGTGCAGCCTGGCTAAGGGGACTAGAAGAATAGTCGAAGCCATCGTGCCCAATAACTGCAGAATCAGTCTGGCCTGAACTCGTGATCTGGGTAGCAAAGTTTGAACCTGAGACTGCAGGACCTGAATCCTTTCTACCGGCAAGAATGCCCGCATTCTTCTTGTGTCTAACTCTGCGCCTATAAAGGTAATACGCTGAGACGGCTGCAGCACAGATTTTTTCCAATTGAACGTGATTCCTAGTGAATGACCCAAACTGACTGTGGTCATAAGCGCCCGAACTAATAGATGCTTGGAGGTGGCAGTAAGGAGCCAGTCATCTAGATAGGGAAACACTTGGAATCCTAGACTTCTCAAGTGAGCTGCCACTACTGCCAGACACTTGGTGAACACCCTGGGGGCTGTGGTGAGACCAAAGGGCAGTGCTCGGAACTGAAAATGACTGGTTCCCAGGCGGAAGCGTAAGTGACTCCTGGACTCTTGACTTATCAGGATGTGATAGTAAGCGTCCTTGAGATCTATGGAGCACATCCAGACATCCTTCTTCAATAACGGGAGAATGGACTGAAGGGTGACCATTCGGAATTTGGATTTTTTTTACAAAGCGATTCAATGATCTGAGGTCCAAAATGGGCCTCAAGTCCCCTGTCTTTTTTGGCACCAAAAATAGTCTTAAGTTCCTGATCCAATCTGGTTGGCGGGGACAGGCTGGATGTCTCCTTTTCTTAGCAGCTTTGAGACCTCGACCGCTGCTTGATCCCGCTGACTGGGTGGCACATCCGGGATTTTCCTGATAGGAAGAGGGGGCTTGATGAAAGGGATGAGATAGCCTCCGGTTATGGTTCGGAGCACCCACTGATCCTTGGTGATAGATTCCCAAGCCTGTGGGTGTTCTGCAAAGCGACCCCCGACTGGCTCCGGAGATGCGCAGTTGGGCCACGTCTCAGGGACGGTGAGCGTAGGATGGACCACGAAAAGAATCGCGGTCTCCAGAGTTACGGGGGCCTCTGCCGCCTCTGGGGCGGCGTCTTCCTGAATCCCTCCCTCCTGCCTCTAGAGGGGGGATCACTCGGTGGAGTAGGGAAAGACCTTTGAGATTTTCTGAACCACATTTTCCCTCCTTTCTGGGCCTTGGGGTAAGGTCTAGAGGGAGCGGAAAAACGGGCCCCCACGGCAGTCAAGGTCTTGCCCTCCTGCTCGCATCGAGTCAGTGTGCCCTTCACCTTGGATCCAAACAGGGAGGACCCATCAAAGGGGGCGTCGGTGAAGGAAGACTTAAAGGCCTCCGCAAAGGGACACAAGTGTAACCAGGCGTGTCTTCTAAGAGCCATGCCTGTTCCCACTGCTCTACTTGCCCCTTCGGCCGCATATGAGATGAGCCTCATGGACGAGTTGACTATCGAAGATAGGGTAGTCATCTGGGCGCCAACAGTTTGGGATAATGCCTCAGGAAGATTACCCGTAAGAGACTCACCTAACTCTTTGAGGAGGTCCCTTTGGAGCCTGGTAAAATGGCAAAGATAATTCAGCGACCGCAGGGTAAAGGCCGCTGAAGAAAGGGTATGCTTCCCGTACCTATCCATGCTCCTGGAATCCTTATTAGGAGGGTGAATAGATGTTGAAGCCTCTGCCACGTCCTGCTGAGTGGCAGATGCCACCACCATCGCATCTACTGCAACTCCTTTGGTCAAAAATTCCTTTTGAGGAGGGGCTAAGAGGAACTTGTTAGGCCTGGTGGGCACCGGTTCCACAGAGTCAGGGTGTTCCCACACCCTTCGAGAAACTAAATCTAGCAATTCATCGAAGGGTGGAGACACCCAGGAGGTGGAGGGCTGGGCCCCAAAAGCCTTGAGGAAGACTGACTCCTCTGCGGAAGGGGTTTTGGACTGCCAATCGCCTCTCTGTCTCAGGATCTCGAGGATATCTGAGAATGAGACGTCATCAGAGGACGATTTAGGGGACCCCTCCGCATCATCGAGGCCAGTATCTGATGTGATAGACTCATCCTGGGAGTCAATGTGCTTCCTCTTGCACAATTTGTTTCTTGGAGGTTCATCTGAAGCGGATTCAGAAGGACCTCCCGGGAGAAGGGAACCTACCAAGGGGGTATCCTCAGGCCCTGGGGCCCCGCTGTCGTGGGAATGAAGCACACCAGAAGCACCAGTTCCCAAGTCTAGGGACGGTGAGGTAGAGACTTGCTGAGCCGGCAAGGACATGGCCAGCGCACTCCTCATGGCCTCAAAAGCAGGACCTCCAGAATCTATGGAGGACACCGGCTGAGAGACCACGATGGTACCGGGAATCCCTGCGGCCGATGCTCCGAGGGGGAGACTAGGCACCGAAGCTACCAGTTCCAAAGTGTTCCCCTCGGCCCTGACCGAGGAAGTCCCGGTACCGAACCCTGACGCCGAGGACAGGGTAGGAATGATGGTCGGAACAGAGAGGCTCTGAGGGAGTCTCAGTTCCGACTGGACGACTCTGCTCCGCTCTACCATCACCGACTCCAACGGTTCCGAGGAGGTTGGAGGAGGAATCGGGTGCGTCGAAATGGGAGCCGGCTCCGGAGCAGAGTGGGCTGGAGCCGAGAGCATTTTTGCAAAAACCGGGGACTGGAAAAGCCTCTCTATAACTCTGTCCAAATCTGAGTCCGACAACCTGGAAGATTTAGAGGAAATAGATGGGGGCCGAGACTACTTCTCTCTCGGCTCCGATAGAGGAGGGGACCGGCTCCGAAACAGCTCCAACACCATCGGCACCGGATCCGGAACCGTATGAACAAGCATCGGCGCCGAAGGGGACTTCGGGGCCGAGGGAGGAGAGTCTGAGCTGCACAACTCCAACGGCTCTGAGACCAAAGGAGCCGAAGCAGGTGATTCGCCTCTCGATCCCCCAACCTGCGGCTCCGACACCAATGGAGCCGAGGAAAGAGGTATCAAGGCAGACCCTTCCACCCGAGGCTCCGAAGCCATTGGAGCCGAGAAAGAAGAGGTCGAGCTATGCTTCTTGGAAGTCGGTTCCGACGGACTGGTTGGAGCCGACGACCTTTTCTTTTTAGAAGCTGGAGGGGAAGGAGAAGCCAAAGCTTCCTCAAAGGAGGGCTTAATAAGGCCCTTAAGGATCAATTTATTTTTACGTTCTTGAAGGACCCTAGAGGAAAAAGCATGACAAACACTACACGTTTCCTGCAAATGTTTCGGTCCTAAACAATATACACAAACAGCATGGCTATCGGTAATAGACATTTTGTAATTACACTTGGTGCACTTTTTAAAACCAGACTTCTGCTCTTTAGACATCCTATCACAGCACTGTTTTACCACACGTAAAAAACAACCTTAAGTAAAGCACGAGCCCTTTGACTCAAACAGAACTGGCCCAAGATACAGCACACAAAAAAACGGGTAAAAGCCCTCTAATTTAAACGGGCTTAGCCCGATAAACAGAACGTACAGTAAGGCAAAATCAGCACCCACACACAAATAAGGGCAAGGGCCCTGTAACTTAAACGGGCCTTGCCCGGTAAATAGAGAAAAATACCAATCACACCGAAAAAAGTTTACACACACGTAAAGCTGTTAAAACAGCTGTTTGTTAAATTTGTGAAGAAACCCCTAGGTCAAAAGGCCAAAAAGTAACCAAAAACACTACTTAGCTCCAGCCAAGTCGAGACCACGTCTAGCTTGAAAAGCGGCAAATGAGATTTGGGGAAGCAGGCGTGGTGCATTCTGGGATAAGGGGTAGCCCAGCCAATTAGAGACTTTGTTCTACTATATAGTGGCAGAGTCGGAGCCGATGGATCGGCTCCGAACCCATCAGTTATGAATGTAGGCGAGATAGGATCCCATTACATCCATTGTTTAGGGTATGCTCTTTAGTATCACTAATGCAACAAGGATGAGGAGACACAGTCATGAAAGTTCACCCCATCCCATCCCATAGATGAGTTCCTCAGAAGCAGACATGCTTACAGTTTAACCAATAGGTGCTAAACTTTTTGCCATACACGAGGTCGTATTATGCACCCAGATCAGTGAACAACTAAGACCTGCGTCACACAAGTATTTTGAAGTATTGCAAGATCACCAGCAAACTCAATCAAGTGGCTTAATATACCCATTCTCCTCCACATCCTTAACCTGTTCTACTCAGCATCTTATGTTGCATTAACAGAAAAATTTCTGACAACTTTGCACTCCAAGATACTTGCTAGAAGATCCAGCAGTAGAACAAGTTGTCAGACAAACATGGGGAGAGGGGATTTCCTTGGACTACATTTTTTGATAATTTTCTACACTGTCAAGCTCAAGAGAACCTGAAACACCACCTTTCTCAAGCATGCACAGCATAAAAAGGAGAGTCTGTACTGTTCTTTCTGAAATTTACAACAAGGCACAAAATCAGGGGAATTTAAGAGAATCCTTACTCCTGCTCACCAGACTGAGTAAGGAGAAGGTCACAGTAAGCTGCCTGTCGGGTTCTAGAATCCGCCACATAACGCATGCACTCAGTTCTCTCAACAGCAGGTACAAGTACGATTCAATCATTGTCCACGCTGGTGTTAACGACCTGAGACGTACCTCCTTGGACTACATGAAAAGGGACATAGAGGAGCTCTCTGATTATGTAGCCCAGGCAGGTATGACCCTGACCTTGAGCAGTATCCTACCTTCACCAAGAATGATGCCACAATACAGAGATAAGATGATCAGCTTTAACAATTGGCTTAAACTCTGGTGTCATTCAAAGGGGATCCAATGTCTGTCTGCCTGGGATGACATGCTGGACAAGCCACGCTGCTTGCAAGGGCGGCTTGCACTTGTCACCCTGGGATTCGGATTTTGGCAAAGGCTCTTGCCACCCCCATAGTGCCTTTTTTAGGCAAGGCTCAAATTCTAAACCTACCACCCTAGAACACAACAAAGAAAAAAAACTAAGGGCAATGCTGCTCAATGCCAGAAGTCTCAACCTCAAGATGCACGCACTCGAGGCCCTTCTCAGTATGGAGAACATCGATGTCTGTGCTGTGACAGAAACCTGGTTCAAGGCTCCTGAGAGCACCCCAGCACTATCAGGTTTTACCTCATATCATGCGTTCCAGCCCCAAAACCCGGACAATACCAAGAAAGGAGGAGGGGTATCCATATTCATCAAGGACACCCACACCTCAAGATTGGTGGCAACGCACGATGCATCGGAAACCATCCAGGTGCAATTAACCATAGGCAAGACTGCTCTGCAATTTGTAGCATGTTACAGGCCACCCTCGCAAACTCAGGAACCTCATATGGCCTTCCTGAAAACACTGGAGGGGATAAATTGTATCTCCGAACACCATCATACTAGGTGACTTCAACTACCCTAATATAGACTGGGAACACTACTCAAGCCCAAACACTCTAGCCCAAAAGTTCCTGGAATTCATAAACTCAAATGCCATGGAACTAGTCACCATCTCCACAAGAGGAGAAAACATACTTGATCTCATCATCACGAACATGGGAGCACAATGTTCAACGCCGGAAGTATACCCCTCACTGGTGAGATCAGATCACAAACTAATCTCGCAGGAGGTCCTCATCCCGCCCCCACCCGAAATAAAAAAGACCATAGTAAAGAACTTCTTGAAAGCCGACTTCACACTTCTAAAGACTAGTGTGGTCTCCTTTAAGGCCCCTGAGCCGGCGGTAAACATTACTCAAACCGCTGAATCACTTACAAATGCCTTCTACTAGCACCTGCAGGGCTGCATGGATCAGGCAATCCCAAGCAAAACAAAGACCCTTTGTACCAAAAGCAAGCGTCCAGTCTGGTGGTCCCAAGCCATAAACAAACTCTACAACAAAAGGAGAAAGCTACTACAAGATGGAGCAAAATCCTTAAAAAGTAAGACACCGCTGATCACTATAAGTAAAAAGCTAAGAGCTCTTATAAAAACATCCAAAGCTAATTTTGAGAAAAAAATAGCTAAGGACTCTAAAGACAACCATAAGGCATTCTTTAGCTATGTCAGAAACCTAGGAGGAAACTCCCAGATATGCTCAGAATTAGTTCAAAATGATGTGAAGATTACTGATCCTATAGACATTGCCAACATACTGGCTGACAGGTTCAGTGCAAACTTCTCCCCCCCTCCCCCCCTAAAGGAGAGATATCTATACCAAATGATTGTAGCCCCCAAACATCTCTAACGCCCAGGTGAGAACTGCTCTCTCCAAGGCAAAGAACATAGCATCCATGGGACCTGATGGTGTCCCCGGCTGTGTGCTCCATGAACTCAACAAGGAATTAAACCCACAGTTAGGACAGCTGTTTAATCTTAGTCTCACCTCCGGATACATTACCCAGGAGTGGCGCACAGCGACTGTGGTCCCACTCCACAAAGGCGGTGCCTCCACCGACCCTGGAAATTACCGTCCCATTAGCTTGACAAGCCTTATCTGCAAAGCCATGGAGAGGATCATAATGGATCTCATAAATAAAGACATAGGGAATTTGCAGACTTTGGATCCAACACAGTTTGGCTTTGTCAAAGGCAGATCATGCCTTTTGAACTTGGTTGACTTTTTCGAAACAGTCACCAAGGCCATTGACGAGGGTAAGGCAGTCCATACAGCCTACCTGGACCTGGCGAAGGCTTTCGATACAATACCCCACTCGGGTATCATTGAAAAACTCATCAACTTAAATGTTAACCCATACATTACAAGATGGGTTGCAAACTGGCTGAGTGACAGAACCCACAGGGTCAGAGTCGCTGGCGCCATG
Source organism: Protopterus annectens (assembly GCF_019279795.1). NCBI lineage: Eukaryota > Metazoa > Chordata > Ceratodontiformes > Protopteridae > Protopterus > Protopterus annectens. Next base: position 350,345,400 of record NC_056739.1, read on the forward strand.
TCAGACTCAAAGCCTGTCACAAGTGGAGTCCCACAGGGCTCAGTCCTGGGCCCACTCTTGTTTGGCATCTACTTTTCTGAAGTACAAGCAAACACAGGAGGATTATGGCTGACAAAGTTTGCAGATGACTCCAAACTGGGCGCCGTAGTTGAAAACACATCAGACACAGATATCCTTCAGAAGGGTCTCACAGAAACGGATAACTGGTGCCAGAGCCATGGCCTAAAGGTAAATGCCAAGAAATGCATAGTCATACCCTTCGGGAAAAATAAGGTTACCCCTAGCTACCATATAGGTGGCAATCCCCTGATCACAGAAGAAGTTATCAGGGACCTGGGAACCCAGGTTGACAGTAGCCTTTCATTCGACACTCATATTGCTAAAGTAGTTAGGAAGACCTTCTACATTGCCCACCTTATCATGAAGGAATTCACATCTAGATCAAGGGAAGTCATAGTCTCCCTATACTCATCACTCATCAGACCAATGATCGAGTACAATGCCCCATTCAGAATGTATCTGACCCGACACTTGCAGCAGCTGGAGAGGCCACAAAAGTTCCTCACCAAAAGGATAAAGGGTCTCAAAAATCTGTCTTATGCTGCCCGACTGAAAGAACTCCAGCTATATTCAGTTGCTTACCGCTTACTCAGAGGTGACCTATGCCTGACATACAAGGCCATGTCAAACCCAGATTTGATGAACATGCTTCATCTCAAAAAATCTAGATCCCTCAGAGCCACAAGGGCGGGAAACTTAAACCTCGACACGGTTATTAATAGGACGTGCTGGAGGGATAGATTCATCACCCAAACACTCCCTATGCTATAGAACAAAATCCCGGTTTATGTGAGGCAGAGCACCTTGCTGGCCTTGTTCAAGAAGAATCTTGACCAATGGATGGGAGACCGCAGATACACCCCAGGGGTTACCTCAGTGTCACTGCTCGACAGAGGCACAGTAAAATAATGGGCATAGTTTCTCCAAACTAAAGGGGCGGCGTAAGCCACAAAACTATGGGCTAGGCTTATAAATGCCCTCGGGCAGATAGCCTAGTATGAACCTATAAGAGGATAATGTTATCAACCATAAATTCACCATTGCCCTGCTTAGATGAACAGAACATAAGCAGCATGTTGTCCTATGTAAAACTGGGAGATCTCAGATAACAGACACCCAAATCCTTAGTACCAGCAATTGACTGGACTGCTCGAGGAGACAGTCATCACTAGAGTACTCTATCAGGAATACTGAGTGAGCACACAAGTGCAACTATGATGATTTATTTATGCACTTTTTTGTAACTGGGATACGGGATCTGAATTGCTTAGACATAAGTAAGGCCATGTAGTTCTGGTGGCTGCCAAACAAATTAGAAAATGGAAATCAAATTCTAAACCAGCTGTACATGAAACAGTTCATATTGTAATGCATTAAAAGAACAGGAAGTGGGATCTTTAGGAGTACATTACATAGAAACAATACATGCAGAATGTTGCGAATGAAAAATGTGGTTTAACTCATTCTCTCCAATGGAGCTCTGGAAGTTTGCACTGTAGCTTCCAATGGGCAAAGCCTAAGCTTTTTGATGGAATCAAACTATGCCCTTACATTTCAAACAAATGTCAGATCTCTGGAACCAGAGTTTTTACTAAACAAGTGTAAATAACAAACTGATTTTTATAGTGGCAGTATTATTTAGGTTCTAGGTCTTAAACTGGATTTTTATAAATCACAGTAAAAGTAACACTTAAGTTTGTAATATTTTGCAAACAACTTAATATTTTTGTAACTGCTCAAGTTACTCATATACTGTTTGAAGCATTTTCTTCATCCAGCCGAGTGCTTTCATATGATACTAAGCAGTTCTGTGCTACTTCTGTGTTGAGATATTTAGAAAAATATTAAATTTATGACAATATAAACAAATATATGAGCAATTAATATCTATTTATCTGCCTAGGCAGAAGTCAAATATCAATATAGCTGTGTTTACCATTATGTAAGCTTTAAGATGAAATCATTAATACTTTGCATGTGGCATGGTTTTGGAATTATTAATGCAAATTTGAACAAGAAATACTTAACAACTAGAGGTGTCAGTAGAATGCAACTGCAGTAGCACCTGGAGGTATCATTCAGATGTAATGAGTTAAGAGAAGACAGGAACTGATTAATATGTGTAATACAGATTAGACTATAATTCACATCTACTGATATACAATGTTTGCAAATGTGAACTTTTTAATTTATGTAAAAGTAATCAAACCATATTAAGTCTGCCTCTATCACAAGTGATAATTCACAAAAGCCAGTAGTGGTAGCTGGATTGAACCTACTCAAAGTAATGCAGGCTGCAAATCACCACACATCCCAATGGTGGAACTTCCTGTTTGAACTGTATAAAAAGGAAGTAACTATGTGGGGTACATTGAAGAAGTTTAGATCTTTCTGGACAAAAGCACTCATCCTTGGAATTTTATGTTCTGAAGTTAATAAAGTGGATTCTGCATTCTATAACTGTGTGGTGATTTGCAGCCTGCATTACTTTGAGTGGGTTCAGTCCAGCTACTTCTAGCTTCTGTGTTTATCTGCTTCAGTTTATACTTTGTGACTTTTTTACAAGTGATAATTCAATAAAGGGATTAAAAAAATCCCCACAGTGATATGAATGCTATGGTAATAGCAATTCTACATCCCACTGCACATTGACAGATAAAGCCTAGTTAACTGACTGGAGCAGGAAGGGCTCTGGTATCAAATCCTCTACTTGATTTTATGACAAGGAATGCCACATGGAGTTCTGAATGGTTTAAGTGGAGACCTTGTTCCTCCATTAGGGGAAAGAACATGAATGTACAAGTAGGTGGGAACCTCATCCTATGCTAGGCAGTTGTTTAACAATGGAAAGGACAAAGTACATAAGTTAGCACAACAGTAGACATTTGAATGATCACTATTCCAGTAGACTTAGCTATACGAGTTAAAGCTGGTCAAGGATATAACAGCTGACCATCTTTCAAAGCTTCAGGGCAACTTCCATGTACCCAAACTGTTAGACAGCACCAGTTGTGCTGTAAAAAAGATTGGTTTGGGCACCAAGCTGTTCAGAGCTTTCATCCCAACACAGCAGAGGCTGTGCACTGAGGACATAGCTAAGAGTAAAAAGAAGACATGAATGTGCACACCATAGCAAAATACACTACAAAAACAAAGAGGGAGTGGCTACTGGAGCAGTAATCAATATGATATACACAATGCAACTGTATAAGTAAACTTAACATAACAGTAGATGTTCAAATGATCACTGCTGCAATAGCCTCAGTGATAAGGCTAGACTACCCTAGCTTACATGTGGCAAATGGAAGAGGAACGGTCCAGTAGCCCCTGAGAATGGTCTTGGCGAAGCCTGAACTAGGCCTAGAGAAGAAATCATGCTGGAAGTGTTTTGTAAGCTATGTAAAGAGGACCAAGTTGTTACTTCTAGAATCCAACCCTTTCCTAAAAAGCCATAGTTGAAGTCAAGACTCAGTTGACTGAGACTTGACCTAGCTTGGAATAGTTCTGGAATGGTGAGAATAACAAAAGGTAATAATCTGTTTTGACACAGTTTGCCCCTCACAAGAGATGAACTGATCAGACTGTATGAAAGATTTTTTTTTCAAGATGGTACCAAAGTTGTCTGTAGACATCCAATGTATGAAGTATCCTGGGTTCAGTAAAAAACAAAAAAAAAAAAAAAAAAAAATGGAAGATGGATAGCTTACAGTGAACTTAGATGCCACTTTATGCAAAAAGAAAGGATTAGTTCTCATGGAAACCTTGTCTCTGTGAAAAAGGAGATGGGATTAACCCACCGTAATGTCAGAGGTCAGAGCAATCAGTAAAACAGTTTTTCATGTTAAGAACCTCAAGTCAGGTAGCTGAGCTGGTTCAAATGAAGCAATGTTAGTTTCTCTAACACAAAATTAAGATCCCAAGGAGAAGCTTCCGGTTTCCTTGGGGGTCTCTTATGGAAGACTCCTTTCAAAAACATTCTAATGTGAGAATGCATTGAAAGAGGAGGATCCTTGGGCAGACATGCTGTAAGGTCCAACAAATGAATCGTGTACAGTAAGATAAACCATAGGCTAGTAACTCTCACAAATATTCTAAAACCAGATATACAATAGCCCCAAATGGATTCTGGTTATGATGTTGGCACCAAATGGAAATCGTTTTCCCATTTGCTTATATACGGTTTTCTAGTAGCAGGCATTTATGACTCCATTAGAATCTGCTGTACATGTCTCAATAAACGGGTGACTAAAAGGTATTTGTCATTCAGGCAGTTGAAGGTTGTTTGGGGTCAGGATGCATCAATTACCCTGTTGTGTGAGTAGATCCAGTTTGTGAGGAAGCTTGTGATAACTGCCTCTGGCCAACTCCAAAAGAAGTGTGAATGACTGTTGCCTGGGCCAGAAGGGAGTCTCCATAATGATCTTGGGGGATTCCTTCTAAGTACTCGGAAGTATCCCAAATATCAGTGGAAAAGCATACAGGAATATTCCTGTCCATGGAAAGGAAAAAGGCATCTGTTTTCCAGGCCTTATTGCATGGAGTCCTGGAGCAGACGTTTGCACGCTGATTGTTCAAAGCAAAAAAGGTGTACTTGAGAAACTCCCCACAGATGGATAAAATCTTGGAAGATCCTGCTGATCTTATGTCCATTTGTGAGGATCTGCCTTTGTAGTTCTGAGCTTGTCTTCCACAAGAGTTTGCCCTGACAGGATATAGGATGGCTGTTGAGAGAGATTTTGTCATAAAGCTATATCCCAAGCTAACATGTCTCATCTGCAAAGGGGGTACAACTTATTTCCCACTTGCATGTTCATGTACCACAGGGCTGTGGTATTGTCTGTAATAACTCAGAGGTCCATGGGACCAAAGGTGATTCAGAGTTAACTGCCTTGAGTACAGAATCTCATCCCATTAGTTTTTAGTGCGTTTTCTAATGAGAGTGCTCTCTCCCCTTTTCATTTGGTACGGCATCTTTTTTACATTTGTGTTTGCAACTGTCTGTGGTGTTCCAAACACCTTGCACTTTTATCCCTCCTAAAACTGCTCTCCACGGAAAGTCTTGAGCCATCTGCAATGACCAATTGCTTTGAAGCAGGGGGTGTGGGGAGGGCAGATTTAGGGATGTGTATTTGCTGTCTCCTCCAAGAGATTTATCTTCTGACAATTCACAGAACTGGCATTTGAAAATATAATGGGTGTTGGTGCTGGGACCAGCACCAACGTATCTTTTTCATGTGGAGTCTTGCCAGACATATGAGATTCATAGATCCCATGACACTCAAAATCATGTGGTTTTCCCTTACAGTAACCAAAGCCAGAATGAAACCCTAGAAGTAGATCTAAATCTATTTCCCTGTTGAAGAAAAGCTCTTTGAAATGAGGTGTCTAGCGGACACTTTGGAGGCACAACCCTGTATGATGGAGTCCAAAAAATAAAAAAAAGACTTTTGGATGTTCTCTTGTAATCCAAGCAAGAGATTTCTGACACTTTGAAAGGCTCTGCAAATATAAGCAAATCATCTATATATGGAAATGTGGATATCCTGTAGCCTGCATTGAGCTACAACTGGAACTAGACACTAGATAGCCCAATGGGTAAGAGAGAACTAATTATGTGATCCAGACCCACAAAACCTTAAGAAATGCCTGAAATCTGGATGAATAGGGATAAGATGAGCATCTTTTAAATCTAGTGTTAGTAGGAAACTTACATGAGGAAGTAGTAGGAACAGGTTGTGAAGTGACAGGACTCTGAACCTGGGCACTATCATAAATTGAGTTTAGCAAAGAAAGATACAGAACTGGCCTCCAAGCATTTTTTTTGTCACCAGAAAACATTCTTGAATAAAACATTTCCCCAAAATGGGCAAGAGGAACTGGCTGCATTACTCCATGAGACAACATATGTTGAAGGGCCACAGGAAACAGACACCTGGACCTAGTGCTCGGCCAATAATTCAAATCGGAAAAAACAAAGGCCAGCACAACAAAGTCAGCAGTCATTATTCTTTTATTCCAGTATGTATAAGTAACAAACAAGCAGACCGGTTACAGCTACCAAGCCTTCTTCAGTGCATCATGCCTAAATAACCCCACCCTCAATTTAAATAATCAGTGATAACTTCTAATTGGTAAATTAAAGATGTACATTAAACCCTGGTGAAAAAAGGGCATCCAACAAAATAATCCACTTTTTTCTTTAAAATATTATGCCAACCCGATTTATACTGATCCTTTTCAAGTGCGCTCTACAAACACATGAAACAACATCCTTCAGTCCAATTTAGGTTTAATATTACTGACAAGATAATGTCAAAGGATAAGGTTATTATATATGCTGGAATAAAAGGATTAGGAGTTACCCCTGGAAAAGAGGAATTTCCCCCCAGTACCTGTGTAACCCAGATGAATGATCGTTACAATCCATTTGTCTGAAACTATCTGTTGCCAGAGAAGTTCCGATTCAGACTTTCTGGAAGAGAAGAGAGACTGCCAGGGTGGGAAGGGGATATATTCCCTTAAATTGTCATTTTGACTTGGACTCTCCTTTGTTTTGAGGAGTCCCTGTATTATTTTTGGAACCCATTGCCATTGCTTCTTAAATGTCTATTTCGAAGCATTTTCCTGAGACGTTTTGTTTCTTACCAAATCTGACAAAGGGTTATAGAGAATCCCTTAGAAAATTTGGAAAATGATAGCTAAATAAAAAATCTTAGAGAGTTCCTGGATCAGCTTACCCTCTCATTACATTTTTGACTACCTCTGCAGCAGAGGGACCAAATGCAATCTCTATTCAAAGGAGAATTTAAAACATTTGAGACATTCTGAGACTGCAGTCATGGAAACCACCTCAAGGCAGTACCAGTGGCCTTAGCCCTGGGAGAAGTATCAGGGTCGTATATATTCTGCAATCAATGAGATGAGACATGTAAGGAGGAAAACCATTTAAAGTGGATGTTTCCTCACAAGAAGAACTGCAGGCAAAACATTCCCCATACTTTCATAATTAGTAAAAAAAAAAAAACATACAAAACCCTGACAATTCAAACTTCTGAAAATCAATTGCATAAATGCACTTTTTCCCATATATTATAAATTATTCTCACATTCTTGTCAGAAAGTGTAGGCTTGGAATTAATGAAATGTTTAGCACCTGTAGGATGAACTGAAGTTAAAGCTGCTGGGTCAGGTTTGTGATGAGTGTTTAAAAAATTAAAATACTGAGGAAAGTACAGTTTTGTACCCACCATAAATGTAGATGTTCGAGTGCTCATACAGCTGCAGTCATAACAGATGGGTTATCCTGCCGTCAGGCGGGTCCTCGGTCGGCCGAATTCCAAAGTCTAGGTCCGGCGTCGGTTGTCGTCGCTTCTTCCTTGACATCAGTGTGGCAGGGGTATAAAAGAGGCAGCCGACGCCATTTTCTTCAGTTTTTCTTGCCCCAGATGTCAGGTGCCCCCGGAAGGAAGGCAAACATAATGTTATGCAAAGATGCAATGTTGATAAATCAAAAACAGTAGTTGCAAGCAAATACACCATAAAAGAATACCCCAAAAAGGTTATATGAAAAGTGTCATAAGGCCTGTCCTACGAGGGGATGGAGGGAGGGAAACCTGGACTGCAGCTGTATGAGCACTCGAACATCTACATTTATGGTAGGTACAAAACTGTACTATGTTCATCGTGCATACAGCTGCAGTCATAACAGATGGGTAGAATCCCAAAGATAAGTAAGGGTGGTAGGCACTAAGTGGAACTAGGAGGGTCTAGGATGCCCTGCAGGACTGCTGTGGCAAAGCCTGCTCTAGATTCTGAGTATAGTGGGAGGTGATAGTGCTTGGAGAAAGTGTGCACTGAACTCCAGGTGGCTGCTTCCAAAATGCCCTTGGTAGGGACCCCCCTGAGGAAGGCTGCAGAGGTAGCTGTGGCTCTGGTGGAGTGGGATCTGATGCATGCAGGCAAAGTTTTTCCATGAAATGAGTAACAAAAGCATATGCAATGGGCTATCCATTTTGAAATTGTCTGTTTGTAAATAGCCTTTCCCTGAGCACCTGCTGCATAGGACACAAAGAGTTGCTCAGATTTCCTGAATGGCTTTGTTCTGTCCAAATAGTAACGAAGTTGTCTGTGAATGTCCAGGGAATGTAGTAGTCTTTCCCCTTTGTTTTGTGGATTAGGATAAAAGGTAGGTAAGTGGATAGTCTGATTCAAAGCTACACTGGATACTACCTTAGGCATAAAGGTAGGGTTGGTTCGTAAGGAAACTCTGTCCTGATGGAAAATGATGAATGGTTGCACAGCCATGAGGGCCTGTAGCTCCGAAACCCTGCGTGCTGAGGTGATAGCCAGAAGAAAGGCCGTTTTCCATGACAAGTACTGTAACTCTGTTGAAGAAGCTGGCTCGAAGTGAGGAAGGGTCAGCTTTTCCAATACGAAGTTGAGGTCCCAAGCAGGTACTGGTGGTTTCCTTGGGGGTTTTATATTCTTTGCTCCTCTGAGGAACTGCCTTAAGAGAGGGTGAGAGAATAAAGGAGGATCTGTGTTGTATTGTGCAGAAATGGCTGAAGCGTGGATCTTGATGGAGGAGAAGGAAAGTTCATTGTTTAACATCTCAGCTAGGTACTGTAAAATTTGAGGTATATTTATTACCCAAGGATTCTGTCACTTTTCTTGATTCCAGGCACAAAATCGTTTCCATTTGGCGGAGTAGGCCTTTCTAGTAGAGGGTTTTCTGGCCTCCAAGATGACATCCTGCACCTCCTTGGAGACGAGAAACTGTTGGGAAATCAAGGAATTCTCCATGCAGCTAGATTTAGAGTTTTGAGATTGCTGTGAAGGGTTTTGTAGTTGTGCTGGGACAACAGAAGAGGGACTAGAGGTAGGATCCATGGTGGGGAATGTGTCAGGCTCTTCATGAGCAGATACCAGTGTTGTCTTGGCCAGTCTGGAGCAATGAGAACAATTTTCGGCCTCTCTGCTCTGGCTTTTAATAGAACTTTGGGCAGCAGAGGAAGAGGCGGGAAGGCATAGACGGTCAATGTTGCCCAATTGAAGGAAAGTGCATCCACTTTCCAAGCCTGTGGATGATAGGTCCTTGAACAAAATTTTTTAAACTGGCAATTTCTGTGGGTAGCAAAGAGATCTATGTCTGGCTGTCCCCATGCCTGAGTTATCTTTGTGAAAACTTGAGGATGCAACTTCCATTCGTGTGGATCTGTCATATTTCTGCTTAGGTTGTCTGCCAGTGCGTTTTCCTTCCCTGGCAGGAATTGTGCCTGTAGTTGAATTTGCAATTCCAGTGCTGTGTTCCATAGGGTTATGGCTTGCCTGCACAGGGGGTATGAATGAGTTCTCCGTTTGTTTATGTACCACATCACTGTGGTGTTGTCTGTCCTTATCAATAGCTGGCCTGGATGCAGTAGGTCTTTGAAGGTCATAATAGCCTTTTGCACGGCTAGCATTTCCTTTTGGTTGATGTGAAGGTGCTTCTCTTTTCGGGTCCATTTTCCCTGAATGCACTGATCTGTCATGTGTGCTCCCCAGGCGTAGTCTGAGGCGTCTGTTGTGATGATTTGAGTTGCTTGAGATACACAGAAAGGAAGACCTGTGTTTCTTTGGCAAGCTTGAGTCCACCACAAAAATTCCTTTTGAAGGCATGGAATGAGTGGTATAATTGCTTCCAAGCTGTGGCTGTGTTGAGACCACAAGTTTTTCAGGTACCATTGAAGTTTCCTCATATGCAGCTTTGCACATGGGATTAGTAGGATGCAAGATGCCATGAATCCCAGAGCCTGCAGGACTTTCCTTGCAGTTAGCCTGGTGTAAGTTGCCATTTTTCTGAAGTATTGAGACAGTTGCCCTTGCTTGTCTGGCGTGAGGTAGGCCATCTGGGTGGTTGTATCCAAGCTGGCACCCAGGAAAATTATTTGTTGAGAGGGTATTAGTTTTGATTTCTTTTTGTTGACTGTGTAACCCAGGAAGTTCAACAGTTTTATTACAAACACTAGGTGCTGCAGTAGTATGTCCTTGCTGCCCGCTTGGATTAGGCAGTCCAGATATGGGTAGATTTGTATCCCTTGTAGTCTGCAGAAGGCGATTACTGATGCCAGGCATTTCATAAACACTCTGGGCGCAGTAGATAAGCCGAAGGCAATGCAGAGAATTGGTAATGGGTTGAACCTGCAAGAAATCGGAGGTATCTTCTGCAATCTTGTCTGATAGGGACATGCAGGTATGCCCCCTTGAGGTCCAATGTTACCAGCCAAGACTCCTTGCCCAGCATGGGAAGAAGCTGCTGTAATGTGAGCATCTTGAATTTTGGCACCTGTAGATATGTGTTTAGGATGGATAGGTCTAAGATAGGTCTCCAATCTTTGTCTTTCCTTGGTACCAGGAATAGTCTGGAATAAAACCCTTGACCTTGTTCTTTTGCAGGTACCTCTTGAATTGCTTTCATGTCCATGAGAGCTGAAACTTGTTTTTGTGCCTCTGCCCTTTGATTTTGTGGCAGGTTTGGCATGCCTCTCATTTTTGGAAGGGTGTGAAAGTGGAACCTGTAGCCTCTGTCTATAATGTCCAGAATTCATTTGTCTTTTGTAACAATAAGCCAATTTTTTGAGAATAATGCCAGTTTTCTGCCCAAAGGTGCTGCCATTAAAGCTTTGCTTGGCAGGTGTAGGGGGAAATCATTGTGTCTGTTTTCTAAAAGACTGTGATCTATCTTCTGCACCTCTTGGGGTTGGTGCTTGTCACTGTCTGGCTCTGAAAGATCCTTGAGGTTGCCCTCTACCCCTTGGGCGCCTGTATCTGCCCCTTTGAGGTCTGTCCGTGGCTGGAAAGGACCAATTTTTTGAAGGCCAGTTTCTGCAGAAACGTGGAGGCTGTACCTGCAGGAAATATTTCACGGTTTGCACTGATTTCGCTTTTTCCTCCATTTTCTTTAGCACCTCCTCAACTTTAACACCAAACAATACATCTTTTTGAAGAGGTGCATCTAATAATTTAGCTTTGACATGATCTGGTAAGGTTTGATCTTTGAGCCAAGCATGCCTACGTATAACAGACCCCGTAACAGCAGCTCTACATGAGGCCTCTAAAGCATCAAAACCACACTGGAAGGTATGTTTACCAACTTGCTCTGCACCATGCAACAAATCCTGCAACTCTTTTAAATCTGGTTGTGTCATCTTGCTTTTCAGCTGAGATATCAAAAACTGTTGATACTTTAACATATGGAACTGACAGTTTAATGCCCTCATGGTTAAAGTGGCTGAGGTGTACACCTTTTTCCCCCCACCTTTCTAAAGCTCTGGAATCTCTCTCTGAAGGTAATTTTTTTTTGCAGTAGAGGCCTTAATTCCCTTGGGACCCTGTGAAATTGTTTCTGGGTCAGCAGTATGACTTTTATATAGGAACTAGTGGGAATCAGGAACCCGGTAATACCTGTCTGGTTTAACAGCAGCTGGAGGCAAAGAATCTGGATTAAGGCTGGCTTCTGTGTACACATCATCCAATATATCTAAAACAGGAGGGATAGCCAGAGGCCTATGCTGGGGGAGCAGAAGAAATTCCCTGAGCCTTTTCTTGGAGTCTGAGTAATCTTGGCCTTCCCAATGAAAGTGTTCCCTCAATGTATGCAGGGTTTCCCCAAAAGAGAAGTCCTCAGGGGGGGAGACTGAGGGAATAGACTCCTCTGCATCAGAGTCTTCGAATGGAGAATAGGCATAATCCTGGTCCTCAGATAGTTCTGAGGTAATAGAAGCTTGATCTGAGGAAGGGTAGTCTTCCTCTAATCTGGGCCTTTTGTCAGAGGGGGGGGGGTTGAGAACCCCTGATAAGAGTAATCAAATCCTCAGCCTTTTTAGGCATGGTGTCTTGAGAGGGGGTCTGAGGAACCTGTTTTTTGGTTTTTATGGCTGCTTTAGATTTAGTGAAGGCTTTAATAGAGAAGGAGGAAGGCCTGAAGACCCCTTGAGAAATGGCAGGCCTGTCTAAATTCTGAGTTTCCCCGCCAGGTGTGGCGTCGGGATCTGTAGTAGGAATGGGGGCCGAGTAGCCTGCGACCTCGGGTACTGAAGACACCGGTAATGCATTATCATCGGTAGTCAGGGGCTGCGTAGGCGCCTCGCTGAGTACCGGAGAACCAGTAGTCGGCCTTAGCGTGATTTCAGTAGGTGGTGCGGACCTCGTATGTTGGTCCTTATCTTTGCGTTTTTTGCTCAAAACTGGAGTCTGAGTATCCGACGACATAATATAATTAAAATTTTTGCAGAAAAAGTGAAGGGTGAACTCCGCCCAACGCTTAATAGTGCGTTTATTGAATCTAGCACAGAAACGACAGGCCGAGATGTCATGGTCTGGGCCTACGCAAGGTATACAGAAAGAGTGGAAATCTTTATGCGGTATTTGCGTCCCACAAGAAATGCAATTATTAACTTTGTCTGACATCGGTCTGAGGCAAGAAAAGTTTCCCCAACGGGGTACTTAGCTTTCAAGAAGACTTCGGCTGAAATACTTTCGTAAATCTCAGGAGCTGGCCGACCGGCACTTGCGAACTGCTTCTGCTTCGGGCACCGTGCGGCAAGAAAGACTTTAGAAAATGGCGTCGGCTGCCTCTTTTATACCCCTGCTGCACTGACGTCAGGGAAGAAGCGACAACAACCGACGCCGGACCTAGACTTTGGAATTCGGCCGAGCGAGGACCCGCCTGACTGCAGGATAACCCATCTGTTATGACTGCAGCTGTATGCACGATGAACATCTTTAAAAATTCTTCCTTTTTAGGGGCAGCAGGATGACTATCAAGAAAATTTCAAGCAGTGACAAACATCCTCAAATTTTGACATGTGGAGGAATAGGGGAAGGTACTGAAAATTATATTTGTAACTGTTCAGTATTTTCTAAGAACTGGGAAACCTCAGTGTCTTCCCCATGGGAATCGCTGGCACATTCTGGAAATACTCTCAGAGAAAGAAACCCTCGCAGAGAGAATCAGACAGTGTTGTCTTTGCAGAGTCCAAATCAGAAATCTGAGGAGAAAATCCTTCATCTTCCTGTCCATATTCAGAATCTTGAATCTCTCTTTCCTACTACCAGAAACCACCTTTTAAGGATTAACAGCCTGATAAACACAGACGGCTGGATGAAATGCTCAGGAATCGCCACACAGTTTGATGAGACTAAAGTACAGTAAAAGATAAGTGCTTTCATCTCTCTCAGAACAATGAGACTTCATCAGAAGTTTGTGTTTTTACCAGTTTGTCTTGCCTTGCTGATTAACAGCCTACATTAGACCCTCAGCAAGATCTAGTAAACTACTCCTGTCCAGAGAAATTTGAGCAAGACCAGACATATGTTTAAATTTCAGTTTCTTTTTGAGAGGAAACATTGGGCCAAGAGGGTGAAAACTCAGCTGGCTTCGAAAACCTTGCATCCGAAGGAGGAATATCAAAAGATGGATCAGAGTCCCAGAGTGTTTCAGACAGAAGAGATGAGACCTAATTGCATCTGTGCCTGCAAAAAGGACCGCACCAGCTGCTACAGATCAGACTGCTTGATACTGCTCACCAACTTGGACGGACAGGTAGAGGAAGACACAGAAAAATGCTCTGATGGTTGATGACAAGATGACCTTGCATGTCCAATCTGAGTTGGGGAGGCTAAGAACTGAGGAGGGGAGGACTCCAGTGAGTAGAGAAGAGGTACCCAGGGAAAAGGGGGAAGCTACCCTGTCCAAATGTGCCCTTTTAATCCCCAAAGTGGAAGTAGAGGACAACCGCTTCTGCTCCTGATGGGAGTGCATAACGTCTCGTGCTCAAGCCTTCTCAGACCCAGTCTTGGGATCCAAGGGAGAAGCTTTGGGACAAGAAGAGGAGTTAGAGGGCAATAATCCCTTGAGGATGAGCTTAGCCTTGGGCTAGTTTAAGGCCCGAGAGTCGAAGCTCTCACACACAGAACACCCTAAGTCCAAGTGTTTGGGGCCCAAGCAATACATGCACTTAAGGTGTGCATCTCGACAGGGCAGTTTGTGCCCACAAGAGATGCGTTACTTGCCCTCCTTGTCCATGTCCCCCCAAAAAAAGAATATACGGACACACTAAACTAAACCCTATCACAAAGAGAAATGCTGGGAAGAGGAAGAAAGATGGGCTGACCTAACTAACCTAAGTACACCACTATCATTCACTACCTATAAGACACACTACTAGCACTACAACAAAAGAGGGTAAGGGAAAGGAAAATCTCATCACACAGTCAAAAATGATGTAGAAAAAGCCAAAAAAGGCACAGAGCCAAGGACCAAGCTGCAGACCCTGAATGGTGGCAAGCTAAATCTGGTTATTGATGGAGGTGCAGGGGGTTATGGGTAAGGGAGGTGGAGCCACGTCAAGCTAAAAGGCTTTAGAATTGTCCGGTGTTAGATCAGAGGTCCCACATGTTGAACCAGATAGAGCAGACATCACCGGATCATGACCTTAGCAATGGAAACTTAGCACTCTGGAGAGCTTTGGAGGACCTATCAGAGTTTGCTCACAATCCCTAAAAGTATGCTTCTCCTCCCACGAGGACACCTCTATGCAGATTTCAAACAACTGAGACATCTGTAATCACTGGGCTGATTCCTTAGGCCAAGCTGACGCACACACCACACACACAGAAAAGAAAACACTGGGAGTCTCTTCTACCCTGACCTGCACGTCCTGTATGATTTTAGGATGGGGGAGAAGAATTTTTGATACTGAATGCAACCATTGAGCAGACACCATTGGCACAACCCACAGATAGGCATGTCCTGGGTACTCGACTGTGGATGAGGTACAAACATCCTATGATGCTCCCTCTTCAAGGCAGTTGACAGAGGTGCACCTTTTCATATTCCTCTCACAAATGGCCAACAGTATGTGCAAGCCTAATTCCTCTCTTGCTTAGGAGAAACTCGCAACTTGCTTGTGAAGTGAAGATACCTCACGAGTGGACACAGCTACAGAAAAAATGGCCTACATCTGGCTTCTGACTACCTTAGCCTTTCATGCTGCTCTGGCACCAGTTCCTGGTCAACAGAAGGTCCCTCATGCTGATATCTGCTGCTAGACATCTTCAAAGTTGCAATCTTGACAAAGCTAAGGTAGGACTTGATCTTCTCCCTTCATCTCCTATGGATGGTCACAATAAGACACTGCCACCTGTGGCGATGCTTCAGGTTGCACTCCACTCCTAGTCAGCAAAATGCTGATGTGGGGGACCACAACTAATAATTCAATGACCACAGAAACACTGAAGGCTTCAGATTTTTCAGCACATTGGATGTAGGAGTTTTTGCCATTATTAAAGTTGAGGTCAAGACCCAAAGTCTGCAACAAAAGACAAAAATGAATCAGGCTGTGCCCTCCTACACTAAAGCATGACAGCACACACATACACACACACACACACACACACACACACACACACACACACCATCTGCTCCCCCAAACAAAAGGATTACAGAAAAGTCAGAAGTGCCCTCTGCTGGGGTATCACAACAGAAATCCCAACAGTTAGCCAGTGCAGTAGGCTTGTGAAGTCAGTTCTGATGTCTGACAATTTTTTTTTTGTCTCTAGGCATGCTTTTAAAGAAATCTGGGACTAATTAATATATCAATGCAATTGAATGAGTACCAACTCGACAAATAAAACAAAACCAGTTTGAAAACAGTCATCAGATATATTACAAAGTTTTCTGACATGTACATTAGAGCATACCAAGTTCTGAAGCAGCTGGTAAGAAGTTGTTGCTTCAACCATGTGAAAAATATGAATAGCAATTGTTATTTAAGTATATGAAAACGTAGAATTACAAGTTGCTTGAATATCAAGACAGGGCAGGTTTCTCAAAAATCTAGACAAAAAAGTACCAGATTTTTATGTTCCATCTGTCCATCCATATAAAATTAAAGAGAGACAAGGCACCAAATAGAACTAAGATTCAAACTTTTTTGCTCACCACTGAACTAAACTCCCCTCAGATAATATTTAAATTAGTACAATCATCTATTACTAACGTCAGTAGAAAGCACTTTGAAGATGAACAGATCATGACCTTTTGGCTGGGATAAACATGGTGTTCTTGATATGACAACAACGTTCACAATGTCTGCAAAGATAAACCAGGACTATGATGATTAACAGTTTCCCCCTCACTCATTTAAAGCATTACTTTGGTGTACCAAAGTCTGACATGGGATTTCTGATCAAGCAACAAAGATCCACCTACAAAGAATTTTTTTCATAAAAAATAAAATAAATTATGACAGGATTCTTGATTAATCTAAGCTGCTACATTTTACACATTAAAGACATTCTTCACTCCACAGAGGCTGCCTCAGTCTTACAACTATACATTCCAAATTTGGTTGGCTTAAATCCATTTCTTACAAGCATTTAATTTTATTAAAAATATAACAATTTTAAAATTCAGCTACCGTTCATCAAAACCCAAAATCTTTGAGAATTTACTTGTATATGCAGCCAGCATGTCTTTCTGGAGTCCTCTGCATTCTGAAATGCACTCATAAAATTAGACACAATAAATATTTAAAAAGCTAGGCAAGTTGTTTTGCAAATTTCAACATTTTTGTGCATTCTTGAAAGGCTGCATTTGCAGGTGGAATATTTTGTAATTACCAAGTTTTCAACCACCACTAACAAGCAGTAACTGGGCACAGCTGACATGCCATAGGCACAACCCGCTCAAGCATACTTATGGTATAGATTTCCATTCCTTTTGCAATCTGTAAGCATATCAGCTGATCTCTACTTGCACATAAATACAAATCTGGAGACCATACACATGTATTTATGGTTAAAGTAGCTGGTGATCAATGAGATGTTATAGATGCATACTGACCTAGGTCACAAACAGTGCTGCAGATAATTCCCTTCCGTTACTTTAACGCTCGATTACACAAGACATACCCAATCAGCCTTTAAATGTATGACTCTTCACTCTATTCACTACTCTGACCCCCTAAAGACTATGTCCTAAACAGCCATAGATGTTAATTCCCTCCCATCTAGGCTGGCTTAACGTAATGTGGCAAGCTGGCCTTTGATTGTTGTTGGACATTCACTATTTTGAAGAGCACTTAGGCCAAACACACACTTAGGACTCCTCCCCTGTTTGGATAATAAAATAGGAACATTTAAAATTTCATACAGTAAAACAATGCATTTGTTTTAGGCATGAATGCTACCTGCAGACCCCAGTTTACTGAATCACTCAAGTTAACATATCTTTGAATTTAAAACGAAATGGAACTGATACGAATACAAAGAAAATTCAAACATGAAGCACTGAGTATCACATACTAGATGTCAGCAAAACTTCGCAGTGCTGACAGCCAGAACCAGATTATAACTTCCTCTCTTGACATGAACAGCAAATTCTTAAGGTGCACTGCATTTTGTGAGTTGTGTGATACCATTGCACTCTACACAATATGGGTGTAGCCAGGCATACAGCATGTATGCCACAGTGCAAAGCTGCAAAAAATTTACTTTCTGTGGTAAAATACATTAGAATATAATTCAGAAAATGGGTATATTTATCAAAAGTTCAGATTATACTTTTTGTTAAATTTTTTCCAGATTGTTTTTAAACTTATTTTTCGCAACTTCTTGGTATGGGGGGCTACATTCTGGAAGCTGGCATACAATTCCAAAAATCCTGGCTATGCCCCTGCTACACAGATGTCATTTTTAAACTGCTAGTTTTATTCAACATATTTCAGCCATTCTTTTCCTGTAGCACCCACCATACTTGGGTCAAAGTAGCTCCAAAAATACTTTACTTCTTTTACATATCTCCTGATCCAAGAGACGCAACTGAAAAAAATGCAAAGAAATTCTGGAGGTAATGCAACACAATCAGTCAGAAGTATAAACAATGATCAGTTAAGACTCGCTACAAGAGACGAACTTTCATGTTGCGATAACAGACTAAAAATATAGACTATGAGGTACTGTAGTCATGTCCTCAGCTCCTGAAAAAAATAGATCTGCTGCAATGACTACTACAAAGCCATTTTCAGCTAGTTTTGTTACCACTCAGAAAACTGAGACAACTTCAAGCCAAATTAATTACAGAGGACACAGTGATCGCCTTATGTTATGCCAATTCATAAATGCCACGAGCAAAACTCTATTTAAAACAAACTCCCAGTGACCATCACAGAGGAGCCCTCCATATAAAACATACAAAATTTTCAATTTCATCAATATTACCCATTTTTGTCTAAAATGTTAGGATATGCCACTTCTTATAAAAAATAATCTTCTTTGCAGCAAGCTACCCTATCCTAGAAACAGAAAAGGAAATAAGCAGACAATTCTTAGGCAAAGCAAAACTTCAGTATCCCCCAAATATACCTGAATCTTGTGACAAACTTGTGACATCAGGCAGTGAAATGCAAAAAAATAGAACCAATTTAAAAACACCATGAAAATATTAAAAACATAATTTGGCAATTTTTTCATATAAGGGGTGGCGTAAGCCACAAAAATTTGGGCTAGGCTTATAAATGCCTTAGGGCAGATAGCCTAGTATAAACCTATGAACCTATGAACATAACTACATTTCATAGGTAAAACTACTCAGGATGACTAGTACAACATTTAAACGGTGTACTACACAACAACACTGCATCTACAGTGTTCTGAGATAAGGCAGCATATTCCTAAACCTTTACTTGCTTCAGCTGTCCAAGTACAAATCACACAACGATTAAGACGTGAAATTATGTTGTATTTGTTAACTTGCCAGTGACTGAGAATTCCTGTCTAGCATCCAACTTATTTAATCTTGTCTTTGCTGTAGCCTATTTGAATTCTACTTGACAAAAGTAAAGAGCAGCAATTTAAAGACATTCAAAGAACAGTACATGACATCAGGTATGTAAACTCAAAGTATTACCACCTGTCAGGGAAATTACCAATATTTGACTGTTTTCAGCATTAAAACTGCAGCCTCCATAATATACCTTAGGAGTTGCAGATAGGAGAGATACTAGCTAGCGAGTACCTTTGTTTTGTCCAACCCATGACGGTTAATGACAACACTGCTACTGATGGATACTAGAAATAGTTGGAAACTGTGACAATGCACATGGAAGCATTCTTTCTCGAGTTTTAGGACATAATCCAGATCTCTTTTCCTGTGAACAAAATCAAGCTAAGTGTCTGCAGGCTGGGGACGGTTTGTAGTCCATCAGTGAATGGATGGCTTTAAGGAGGCCACAAACATTTAAATGTATGTTTTGTTCATAAGCCTTTCATTTTGAAAAATGTACTTAAGTTGTCAAACACAGGCAACCCCCCCCCCCAAAAAAAATATTAAAATAAAGTAGAAATGCTCATCTTGCCCTTACAAGTAGTACTTTGTATTGCCAGCTACATTTCCTAGTGGAGAAATGCAATTTTAGTTTGTTGAAGAAATCCTTGTAACAAACACAGTAAACGGGGTTTTATGTCCTATTTCAAAGCCCTTGGGAGGACAACAATGAATGCCCTACAGACAGTATGGAAATTGAGGGTAGTACTGGGTTAGATTCTCCTAACGCAATCCATTCTCACAGGAGGGGAAATGAACTACTACTGCTGCTACTCGCTCATCTTCACAGCCTCAGGCAGCACTACACCTTTCAGCTCTGAGGATTTTCAGAAGTACTGCCCCCAAACTACTGACTGCGTTTGCCCATCATCTTAACAAAAGTCTCGACATATTAAAATAAAATTTTCTGGAGGTCTTTTTGGCATAACCACCTATTAAAACACTAAGACTGTACTATTGCCTTCAAAGGCAACACAGGACATGTATCTTGAACTTTAAAGAAAAACTCATGCTATTGTCATTTGTGTCTCATAATATAACCTATCACTTGTACACAGAAATAAAATCACCAACTCACTGCACATTTAATGTTTTTCCAGCTTTTAAAGTGTAATAATCTGAATAAAACTGATAACTGCCCTTTTACCGTACTGTGAATATTATGCAAGTGCTGCAGTTTGCCAATTTCTGACAGCCAATCAGATCTGAATTTGACTCCACCTCTGAATGCCAACATGTTTGTACAGTTTCAATATATTAATAAAATATTCCAGGTACAGCACGCAGATACTGCTTTATGTAATCAGCATGGACTTAAGCTTATGATTTCAGATGACAAAACTTTCGTGTAATTTTTTTTTTAGGGGGAGGCTTAAAATCCAGTAATCAAAAAATTATTTTCCCCTGGAGAAACTTGGATTTTACTTCTGATGCAATGACAAATTAGTTCACAAAAACTTGACAACAGTTGCTAATGCCATCACAAACCTTCCTATACCCTATAGAAAACAGGTACAATACAGAATTTCAGACTGAAATGTTGCACTGGGTACCCATTTATAAAATTCCATATGTTAAGCTCCCCTTTGTCACTTCTTACTGATTCTTTGTGAAACTGTAATCAGATACAGAGGTACAAATCACATGTTCGGCTGTCACTCTACCATCTGGTTTCAGTACATCTCTATCCTAATTGTGAAGGCAGTGCAATGCCGCTAGCAGCATGAGGTTCAGTGCTTAACATATTTCCACAAAAGGAACATTACCTTGAGTGGTGAAATGTATGTGATTTTTTTTTTACACACTTCATTAAGAAAAAGGAAAATTAAGTATATTTTCATGAAATCTGGAAGGTGGTGCTGTTAAATTCTAATTGTGTGTCAGTCAGAAAATTACAATGGGCCTTGTCTTCACTATGTCACTATTTATCACAAAAATGTTTCCGCTCTCTTGTGCCCACAATCTGTCACAGCTATAAGGCAGGGTTTACCCACTAAACTAAGGAGAGATGACCTAAACTTTATACACAAATCAGGTTGATACTGCATTCATGTACACTCCCACACCAGGTTGATACTGCATTCATGTACACTCCCACACCCTCCTTCCACACAAAGCAACACTGCTTCTCCAAACAGACAACTGCGATCAAACAGGGGGAATGAGTCACTTTAATCAACAGACTGCCTCCATCCCCACCAAAAGGTTAAATTCTGATTGTGGACATGCATCAGATTAAATGTGTGATCATGAAGAAAAATAAATAAATAAATAAATAAAAGCCACAATGCATTCTATCAGACACACACAATGCAACTCCCTCCTCCAACACCTACCCATAATTAATCACATGACAAGAAAGGCCAGTCATACACATTCTGCCTTGATCCCCACCATAACTACATGCATTTTGGTTGCACACATCTTTAACATCTAATAACATAAAATAATAACCAAAACAATATAGTTCAACTAGTTTAATGCAGACATGCATGCATGCGCACAAAAAAACTGCTTTACTCTCGGAAGCCAGTTTGATGATCTGCCGTTTTCACTCACATTCATCTGCTTGCACTCCCAAAGATAACCACTTTCTGGGTATACCACTGAGGTCCAACTGTGATGAAAAGTGCAGAAAAAAAAAACTATGGCCACAGAAACGTATTAAAGCAGTCTAATCTCAAAAGTACAACCCCACTACAGCAAGCCATATCATGATCATTTGACAGTGATCATGCTCTTTGCTCATCATCACGGTCTGCACAAACCCCTCAAAACTTTGCACACCAGTGATGTTACTCTGACAAATACTGTGTTTTGCAGTTATGTATTTAAACTTATTGCTAACTGACATGCACCATCAATGACTACTTAAACAGTGATCAGTACAAAGTGAATAAACGACCTACAGCCACATACCTACACACACACACTCACAAACCTCATGCCCCCAGCCCACACACACACACAGTCGATATCCCAGTTATTTTCTTTTAGTCCAAGGTCTGTCAGGAAATTTCAAGTCCACTGGTGAGCACTTAAAAAAATTACTAAAACCATGCCGGATTCCACTGCTGTAAATACTGATAACACATGTGTAGTTGCTAATGTCACCAGACCTGCTGGCAGAGGAGAAAGACACTTGAGTGGTATTTATCAGCTTAGCGTTTCCTTAAAGACCATGACTAAAGTACTTACCAACCTTGGTCTGCTACAATATGCGACGACACATGTATTTACAAAGTGCCTAAGGCACTATTTTAATTAAAAAAAAAAAAAATGAAAATCCTTACATTTCACCTTTGAAAAATAGGCATTTTGTATTTTTTTTTTTTTTTTTTTTTTTACAGAAAGTACACTGCTACGATGGCGTTTGTAAAAACATTTAAATGCAGAATATGCGGCCGGCAATAGCCCTGAGAACAGAGTATTGGCACTGATCTGACCAGGCCCAAACTTGACAACACTAGACTGAGCCATCAACAGAACACTGGGACATTTACATGAAAACACAAGTCTTCAACGATACTAAAGAATGTTTTCTTTCAGCTTTAGTAGCGTTACAACAAAATGACGTGATGAAATTGTCTAGTGTTCTAGCTATGGTGTTATTGCTCAGTATACTCTTTTTTTTTTTTTTTTTTTTTTTAAACTAACTAAAAAAAATATTCTCAGGTTAACAACCCGCTATATGCAGTGATAACAATCCTGTTAAATCATACTAAACATTTTTTTCCTAATGCTAGAGGACAGGACTGCAACTAAGAAACAGTATTTTAAAAGTAACAAGACAACTGAACCCAGTGGATTCTGTTGCACAAGCCTCAAGATGACAAACATGAACACCCGTCTCTGTAGCGAGTCAGTCACTATGGATCTGTGCAAAGTTTATAAACAAAAACTGGTTAAAAATGCATTATAGTGGTCCCTGTTGAGTCAAGTCAAGCAGAAAATCAGTGTTGAGATATGGAGGCTTCCCTTTAAGGGAATGTAAGTCTTCTATTCTCATTGCTGTTCCCAGACAGCACCTGAGCTTCACTGGGTTGTTCTGAGATTCCTGCTATGCCATGTCTCGTTCTTTGAGTGTAGAAAAGGATGTAGGCCTGGGTTTTACACACTTCCTCCACACTGCAGACATTAAGCTTGGAATCATTACAGTGTACCCAAAAACCTGAAAAACAAAAAAAAAAAAAAAAAAACAAACACTGTCAAGTACAGCATACAATGTTGTCATACTGACTCCTTTCTGGCCTACAATAAAATTTAATTTTCATCTTCATAAACAATGCAGAAAATGCACACAATTTGTCAGTAAGTCCTGATTCTTTCCATTTTAAGACAATATTTAACGGACTACAGTAATCCCACATTCAGCCCAGGGATCTGTCAAATTGATGATTGATGAAAACTGATCAGTATCACAAATTAGCAAAAGCAAACTTACTGTCTTCCATCACTGGTGGAGTTACAGAGACAAAGCCCAGAGTAAGGCCCAAGTGACTACAGTTCAACTATATTTAGAGGGAGCTTGAGGCTGAACATACCTATCCAGGGGGAATGCTAAAGCTCGTAAAAGCTAGACTGCCAGAAGGGCTAGTAAGTGAGCCATTCTACAGGCAGTGGGTGGGTGCATCTTCAAGCCAGACCTCACTACTTGCTTAGCTGAACAACAGATATCAGCATAATGGTAGGGGTAAGAGTATGGGACAGATAACTGGCAGATGCATACATAATGGGCTCCTGGTGTCATGTCTCATGCCCCTATGAGATTCTCTCGCTTTCCATGCATTACAAATAGTGTACTGTAAGGGCAAACTCGAGTAGTCAGTGGGCCCACCCAGTGCAAGGGTCAAATTGAGAACAGCTTGGCAGGAGCAATGGGGAATCTGAGGTTGTACAGGCACAGCAAGCAGAACAGCTTGAGGACAGAGCAGGATTGGGATTATAATCTCTTGTAGTTTATAGACTGTGATGCAGTTGAAGGAACTGTGATCAGTATAAATGTGCAGTAATGCACCAAAACATTTAAGAGTACATTATTTCAATATGAAAATGTAAGTACTTTAATTAAAATCCTCAAATGAAACGATACAAAACATGCCTGCCACCTACTCCACCCTCTATCAAATTTTAATCACATCTAATATGAAATAAAATTTGGAAAAGTACCTTGAATTTCATAAATTTACATCTTCTCCACAGAATCACCCATGTTGATATTCCATCAGAGAAACAGGATGAGACATGCACAAGGCATGCAGCGCAGGAAGCAAGCACCACTGCGCTACACAGCTCACAAATTCTTTTTATATGCAACTCAGGAAGGTACAGCTATGAAAGTAAACTTACCATAACAGTAGATATTCAAATGATCACTGCTGCTGTGGCCTAAGCTGTATGGGTTATACCCTGCAAGGATATAACAGCTGGCCAGCTTCCAAAGCTTCAGGGCACCTTCCACACACCCAAACTGTTAGTCAGTTTGAGCTAAGCTGAAAAAAAAAGTACATGTTTGGGCACCAAGCTCTTCACAGCTTTCATGCTAAAGACTGAGAGGGAGGCTGAGCTCTGAAAAGACAATGGTAGGAACAAAAAAAAAAACAAGAGAAAGAAAAGTCCACAAACTGGCAAGACCAACACACCAAGAAACAAGGGAGAGTGGAGTGAGGAAGCAGCTACTGCAGCAGTGATCATTTCAACATCTACTGTTTACACAACTGTACAACATTCTTCATATTGAGCACTGCTGCAATAGCCTAAGCTTTATGGGTAGATTAGAATAGCTTGCAAATTTTGGGAGGTGGAGGAAAAAAAAACAGTCCAGGAACATCCAAGGTACACAGTATCCTTTCTCCCTCATTTTTAGGTTCTGGAAAGAAAACGGGGAGATGAATAGTTTGGCTTAAAAGTAAATTCTGATACCACTTTAGGCAGAAAAGGATTAGGTCTCAAAGAAACCCTGTCCCTATGAGAAATGAAGTACTGTTGTCTCACCATAAGAATTTGCAACGGTTAACCTTCTTGCAGATGCCAGAGCAATAAGTAGAACTGTTTTCCATGTTAAGAACCTCAAATCAGCTAGATTATCTCATTCAAACTGAGCAAATATTAGTGTATGTAACACAAAATTAGGATCCCAAGGAGGGGGCCACCAGTTTTCTTGCAGTCCTCTTATGCAAAATCCTTTCAAAAACATTTTAACATGAGACTGCATTGAAAGAGGGGAATCCCATGGGCAGATATGCTGAAATGGCCAATAAATGAACACTGATTTGATACGGTAGTAACTCACAAATATTGTAAATCCAGAAAACAACTAACCCTGAGAGGGTGCTGGGTTATGTTTGTTGGTACAAATGAGAAAACCTTTAATTTGCTAGTATATGATTTTCTAATTAGCAGACTTTCTTGCTCCCATTTGTGCCTGTCGCACATCCTCAGTAAACAGGCACCTAAAGGAAATTAAGACCCTATCATCCAGGAAGTGAAGTGGTTTGGTGTTGGGGTGTATCAAACATACCTGATCTGTTGTGAGTAGAGCCAGTCCTGCAAGGTAATTGTGGTAATTGTTTCTGGCTAATTTGAAAAAAGGGAGAACCACCATTGCCTGGGCTAGAAGGGAATCACCATAACGATCTTGGGGGTTCCTTCTAAATATTCAGAAGTACCATGGATATCTGTGGAAAGGATGGAAAAGCATACAGTAACATTCCTGTTCAATAAAAACAAAATGGATCTGTCTTCTAGGCCTTCTTGCATGAAGTGCTGGAGCAGAATCTTGACAGCTGACTGTCCAGAGAAGAGGCAAACAGGTCAACTTGAGGAACTCCCCACAGATGGATCAAACCTTGGAAGAACCCTCTGATCTAGTTTCCATTCATGAGTCTGTCCTTGACCTACTCATCAACGTGCCTACCACATTGTCTGTAAAAACCTGAAGAGGTCTCAAGGACCAGAGATAATTCAGAGAGTTGAGTGCCTTGATTAGGGCAAGCAACTCTTATATTTTTGTGCTTGCTTATGTCCTTGGTGACCCACCTGCCTTCCACTTTTAACCCTCCTGCAACTGCTCCTCAAACAAACCAAAAAAGGTGTCTGTGGTGACTGGCTGCTTTGGATCAGAGAGGGAGAAGAGATGACCTGGATTTTAGGATACTTGCAGTCTCCACCAAATGATTTCCTTGCAGGGGAATTTGAAAGGACAAAGGATGTTGGTATTGGGACTATTTTTCTCATGTGCAGCCTTCCCAGGGGTATCATAAGAATCACAGATGCCATGAGACTAAATATCTTGAAGTATTCCCTCGCAGTGACCAAAATCTGAGTGGAAAACCTTAGAACTATATCTAACTATAGCTCTTTTTCTGCTTTAAGAAAAGCTCTTTGAACTGAGGTGTCTAGCTGACATCCCAGGAACACAGTCCCTCATGAGGAAGTCAAAAAATGTAATGAACATTCGCTTGGTATTCCAGCTTGTGTTAAGATCTCTTTCACTCAAGCAAGAGTGTCTTGACACTTTGAAAAATACTCTGGAAAAATGAGGATACCCTGTAGCCTGCAATGAGCTATAACCAAGTCCAAAGGATAAGGCAGAGAACTGATGTGATCCAGACACACAGAACCTTAAGAAACGCCTGAAGTCTGTGGATATGATATGCATCTGTTAAATCTAGAGCTGCTAGAAAACTTGAATGAGAAAGAAGAGATAACAGGTTGTGAAGTGACAAGATTTTTAACTTGGGCACTATTACAAACAGGTTTACGAAAGAAAGAATGAATGATCCAGAACTGACCTCAAAGTATTTCCTTTCTTAGGCACTAAAAATATTCCTGAATAAAAAGCTTTTCCCACCCACAAAGGAGGAAAGTACAGTTTTGTACCTACCATAAATGTAGATGTCCGATAGGTATGCATCTGCAGTCCTAACATATGGGTTGTCCTGCCTCAGGCAGCCCTTCGGTCGGCCGGATTCCAAAGTCTGGGTCTGGCCTCGGCTGTTGTCGCACTTCACCCGACGTCATAGCTGCTGTTTATTGGGTATAAAGGCATCAGCCGACGCCATTTTCCTCAGTGTTTCTTGCCCCAGATGCCAGGTGCCCTCTAGGAAGGCTCAGTTTGGATAAATGCAAATAATTCCAAACAGTAGAGAGCAAACAATATAAAGATATATAAGTATATAAATATATACAAACAAATACACCATAATAGATTCCCCCAGCTAGCTAAAAGAAGGGGTAAATACCCTAGGAATACCACAGAGGGGAAGGAGGGTGGGTAATCCTGACTGCAGATGCATACCTATCGGACATCTACATTTATGGTAGGTACAAAACTGTACTATGTCCTTCAAGGATGCATCTGCAGTCCTAACATATGGGTAGAATACCATAGCCAAACTGGGGGAGGAGGCACTAAGATAAAGATGGTGTATTTAAGATCCCTTGCAAAACAGCAGTTGCAAAACCTGCTCGGGATCTAGAATATAAGGGTAGATTATAATGCTTGGCAAATGTATGCACGGAGCTCCAAGTAGCAGCTTCTAAAATGTCTTTGGTCGCCACTCCTCGTAGGAAAGCTGTAGTGGTGGCTGTAGCTCTTGTGGAATGAGGTCTGATATTTTTAGGAGTTGTCTATCCATGAAAAGAGTAGCAAAAACGAATGCAATTTCCTATCCATTTTGAGATTGTCTGTTTTGAAATTGCTTTTCCTTGCATTCCTGTTGCATATGCTACCAGAAGCTGGTCAGTTTTTCTGCTGGTCTTAGTTCTGACCAGATAGTAGCGTAATTGTCTGTGCACATCCAAGGTATGTAGCAGTCTTTCCCCCCTGTTCTGTGGGTTGGGGAAGAATGTAGGTAAATGAATCACTTGGTTCAATGATACTCTGGAGACCACTTTTGGCATAAAGGTAGGGTTAGTTCTCAGAGAAACTCTGTCCTGATGGAAGATAAGAAAGGGCTGTACTGCCATTAATGCCTGTAACTCAGATACCCTTCTTGCTGAAGTGATTGCTAGCAGGAAAGCAGTTTTCCAAGACAAGAACCGTAATTCTGCTGTTGCTGCTGGTTCAAAAGGGGGAAGTGTTAACTTTTCCAGCACAAAGTTGAGATCCCATGTAGGTAAAGGTGGTTTCCTTGGAGGTTTTACATTTTTGATTCCTCTCAAGAACTGCCTGAGTAGAGGATGAGAGAAGACAGGAGGATCCATGTTGTATTCTGCTGAAATTGCTGATGCATGAATCTTAATGGAGGAGTAAGACAGGCCATTGTGGAACAGTTCTGCTAAATATTCCAGGATGTGTGCTATGTTTGCCAATGAGACATTTTCTCCCTTTGCTGCACTCCAAATGAGGTATCTTTTCCACTTGGCTGAATAAGTCTTCCTTGTGGAAGGTCTGCGTGCCTCCAGGATAATGTCCTTAACCCTCTGGGATAAACCTGGGTTATTTTGTTTTATGCAATATTCCAAGCAGCTAGCTGCAGTGTTTTCAAGTTTGGATGTAGGATCTTGTAGTTGTCCTGTGTTAGAAGTAAGGGACATAGAGGTAGAGGCCATGCGTGTGTCCGAGACATGCTTCTCAGTAGCGGGTACCAATGTTGCCTCGGCCAGTCTGGAGCTACCAGGATTACCCTTGGCTGATCCTCTCTGATCTTCAGTAGAACTTTGTACATCAAGGGAAGAGGTGGAAAAGCATATGCTGTCAGGTTTTTCCAGCTGAAGGAAAGGGAGTCCACCCTCCAAGCAAGTGGGTGGTATGCTCTTGTGCAGAATTTCTTCAATTAGTGGTTGTGTGGGGAGGCGAACAGGTCTATCTCTGGTAGTCCCCATTTCTTTGTTATGGCTTTGAAGATATCTGGATGCAGCATCCATTCGTGAGCATCCGTGGTAGTTCTGCTTAAGGTGTCTGCTAGAGAATTTTCTTTTCCTGGTACAAATCTGGCCTGAAGTTGAATGTTGAGATTCAGGGCTACATTCCACAGGTCCATTGCCATCCGGCATAGAGGATATGAATGTGTACCTCCCTGTTTGTTGATGTACCACATGACTGTGGTATTGTCGGTCCTTATCAGCAGATGACCCTGTTGAAGGAGTGGTCTGAATGCCTGGATCGCACGTTTCACTGCCAGCATCTCCTTTAGATTTATATGTAGATTCGGCTGGTCTTGGGTCCATAGGCCTTGAATACACTTGTCCACCATGTGTGCCCCCCATCCTAGGTCTGAGGCGTCCGTGGTGATGGTCTGGCTTGGATGAGGTTTGTGGAAAGGCAAGCCTCTGTTCATCTGACAGGCCTGAGCCCACCACAGGAATTCTTGCTTCAGGCATGGAATTATTGGAATCTGGGCTTCTAGACTGTGCTTGTGTTGAGACCATACATTCCTTAGGTACCATTGTAGCTTTCTCATATGCAGCCTGGCATGTGGAACCAATATTATGCAGGATGCCATGTAGCCTAGGGCTTGCAGGACTTTCCTTGCAGTAAGCCGAGTTTGTGTTGTTAATGTCATGAAGTAGGCTGGTAGTTGTTTTTGTTTTTCTTCTGTGAGAAAAGCCATCTGAGTTGATGTATCCAGTTCTGCACCCAAAAATGTTATCCTTTGGGATGGTACTAGTCTTGACTTTTGCATGTTGACTGTGTATCCCAAGGCCTGCAACAGTTGTATGACATTTTCCAAATCTTTTGTCAATTTTGCCTTGTTGTCCGCTTGTATTAGGCAGTCGTCCAGGTATGGGTAAATTTGAATCCCCTGTAGCCTGCAATGAGCAATTACTGATGCCAGGCATTTCGTGAATACTCTGGGCGCAGTAGATAAGCCAAAAGGCAATGCTGAGAATTGATAATGCTCTGATCCTGCAAGAAATCTGAGGTGTCTTCTGCAATCTGGTCGTATAGGGACGTGCAGGTATGCCTCCTTGAGATCTAGAGTCACCAGCCAAGACTCCTTGCCCAGCATGGGAAGAAGCTGCTGGAGGGTCAGCATTTTGAATTTTGGAACAATGAGGTATGTGTTCAGTGCGGACAAGTCTAGAATAGGTCTCCATTGATTTTCTTTTCTTGGTACAAGGAAAAGCCTTGAGTAAAATCCTTGGCCTTGTTCCATAGGTGGTACCTCTTCTATAGCTCTCATCCTTAGTAAGTTGTTGACTTGTCTTAGAGCGTCTGTTTTTTGGCTTGGTGGTAGGTTTGGCATTCCTCTCTTTTTGGTAGAATGTGGAAGTGAAACCTGTAGCCCTTGTCTATTGTTTGTAAAGTCCATTTGTCTCCTGTAATGTAATGCCAGTTGTCGGAGAATAAGGCTAGCTTTCCGCCCAAGGATGCTTGCAGTTGTTCACTGGTAGGCAGAACTAGAGCCAAGTCATTGTGTCTGCCCTGTGGAAGTGGTTGTAGTTGAATCTGTGGCAGTACTTCTCTGGTTGGTAGGTTGCCACTGACGTCCCCTGTAGGCACCCCTAGATTGACCTCTGCCTCTAAGGCGTCTATTTCTGCCTCTCTGCACTCTGGAGCTGTCTGGAAAGGACCAATTCTTCGAAGGCCAATTTCTGCTAAACCTCGGAGGTTGGACCTGTAAGAAATCCTTGACTGTTTGGACAGATTTTGCTTTTTCTTCCACCTTCTTTAGAGCCTCCTGTGGAGTTTTCACTTAACATGGTCTGGTAAGGATTGTTCTTTTAACCAGGCATGCCTTCGAATCACTGTTCCAGTCATAGCTGATCTAAAGGAAGCCTCCAGTGCATCATAGCCACATTTTAAGAAATGGTTACTGACCTGCTGAGAGCTATGTACCAAATCCTGAAGGGACTTGCGGTCTAAAGGTTCAGGAGAAGACAGTTTTTTGTTTAACTGGTCTAACAAAAATTCCTGGTACTGAATCATGTGAAATTGACAGTTCAAGGCCCTGGCCGAAAGAGTAGCAGAAGTATAAACCTTTTTACCCCATCTCTCTAATGCTCTAGATTCCCTTTCAGAGGGAAGAGGGTTTTTGGCAGAAGCAGCTGCCACACCTTTAGGGCCCTGTGAAATGGTTTCAGGGTCTGCAACAGGAGCCTTGTACAAATGGTAATGTGTGTCCGGGACCCTGTAATATCTGTCTGGCTTGGCAGGGGCCGGAGGAAGAGAATCAGGGGTAGTACAGACATCATTATATGCATCATCAACAACTGTTAGTACTGGCGGAATGGCTGAAGGCCTATGCTGTGGTAAGTGTAAAAAGGTCCTTAGCCTTTTTCTTGAATCTGAAAAATCCTGGCCCTGCCATTGGAAGTGTTCCCTCATAGCATGCAAGGTTTCCCCAAAGGAAAATTCTTCAGGAGGAGAAGCAGAAGGAATGGAGTCTTCTGCATCAGAATCCTCATAAGGAGAATATGGGCCTTCGTGAGGGTCTGAATTGTCTGAGTCATCCGAGGAATAATCTGTAGAGACAGGTTCCGGGGGTTCAGTCCTAGGCCTCTTGTCTGGAGGGGGCTGAGAGGCCCTGTCTGGGTGAGGTTGGGATCCCCTGATCAAGGAAATGAGATCCTCAGCCAGGCTGAGCATTTAGGAACTAGAGGTAGGCCTATGTGAAGGAGTTTTTGTAGGTAAGGCCTTAGAAGATTTAGCTGCTTTAGCCCTGGCAAAAGCCTTGATAGACATAGAAGCAGGGGGTCTAGCAGCCCCATGTGCAGGGGTAGATATGTCTAAAGGAATAGTGTCTGACAAATCCTGGGCGCCTGCTTCTGTAGCAGTAAATTCAGTAGCAGATTCAGCCATGCTCTGTGAGGCCTCGGCTATTGGAGGCATGCTTTCGGCCGAAGGAAGAACCGGGGACTCGGTTTCAGCCAAAACCGAGACACTCGCGGTTGGCCTAACCGTGGTTTCAGCCGAAACAGTGGACCACGAGTGTCGGTCCTTTTCCTTGCGTTTTTTAGCTAACTGAGTAGTCGGAGTCTCCGACGGCATTTTGTATGCAAAAGCGGGACTAAAAAACTCCTGTGCAAACTCCGACCGACGTCTAAGTGTCCGTTGGTTGAAGGAAGCACAGGCTAGACAAGCTGATACGTCGTGGTCTGGGCCTAAGCAAGGAAGGCAGTAAGAGTGGAAATCCTTATGAGTTATTTGTTTCCCACAAGTTAAACAATTATTTACTTTGTCTGACATCGGCTGAGGCAAGAAAGAGTCCAAACCGGGGTACTTAGCTTTTTAGAAGTCTTCGGTAGTAGAAATCTCTGGATCTGACCGACCGGCACTTGTGAACAGCTTCTGCTTCGGGCACCGCGCGGCTCAAAGACTGAGGAAAATGGCGTCGGCTGATGCCTTTATACCCAATAAACAGCAGCTATGACGTCGGGTGAAGTGCGACAACAGCCGAGGCCAGACCCAAACTTTGGAATCCGGCCGACCGAAGGGCTGCCTAAGGCAGGACAACCCATATGTTAGGACTGCAGATGCATCCTTGAAGGACATCTGGTTTTATCACTCTCTGGGCCAGCATGCAAAGAATACCAGGTGAGAAATAAGCCTGGTCCAGTGGATGAGGGATCCCCCCCCCCCCGAAAGGAATAATTCCCTCCCACTGTAAAATCTGTAACCCTAACTAATAATTTTCATAACCTATTTGTTAGAAACTATCTGTTGCTAAAAGAAAAGTGGAGAGTCAGACTTTCTGGAAGGGAAAAGGAAGAATCCCTTAGAAAATTTGGAAAAGGAAGGTTGAAAAATCTTAGATTCTCTGTATATAAATTAGCCTTTCATCACACCTTTTGAACACCTCTGCTGTAGAGGGAATAAAAACTAAATGTGAAGCCACAGAGAAAATTCAAAATCTCATTTTTATCTGGGAGGTTCTGAAAACACAGCCAGGTAAAACCTCCAACACTGTACTAGTGGCCAAAGCCCCTGATGTAGCAAATGAATTAGACACGCACTGTAAATAATGAGAAATGACGAGTACAATAGAAGAAACTAAATTACTTAAAAATTTATTTTTACTCAAGAAGAAATTGCAAATAAAACATTCCTCATACATTCACAATTAGAACAAACCTTAACATACGAGCCAGACAATTCAACAAATTGCAGAAGCATACACTTTTTCCCATGCTTATCAATAAGCTTCCTATCCCTATCAGAAAGAGTAGGATTGAAATTCACTAAATAATTAGCAGCAGTAGAATTAAACTATAGCTGCTGGGTCAGGTTTGGGAAGATTGCATAAAAACTTAAAAATTGAGGAACTTTATACATCCTATCTGCCTTTCTAAAGACAATTGTCTGCCTATCAGCAAAATTGCAGGCATCCTCCAAAGCTGATAGAACTGGAGAAACGGGTGAAGATTCTGGAAATTCCTTCTCTAACAGCTGACAGTATTTTCTGAGGGACTGAGAACTCCCACTGAAAACACTGGGATATAATGGAAATAGCCACAAAGAAAGAGAAACCCACAGGAAGAATCAGAAACCGTTCTCTTCAGAGTCTGAATCAGAAATCTGAAGAAAAAACCCTGTGCCCGTCTCTTCACCATCCTGTCCATCGCTTCAGGAAAAGAGGTATTCCTTTATCAGAAACGGTTTTACAAGAAGGATAAATAGCCTGAATTAAACTCAGAGTCGACTCAGTAAATTATTCCTGTCCAAGGAAAACTGAGAAAGAGGAGATGCATATTCAGTTTTCTGCTTCTTTTTGACAGGAAAATTTGAGTTAACCGTGTTATTAATGGCAGAAGCAGCTTCCGCAGGGAGGGGGTACAGCATTCTGACAACAGGGAAAACTTTCCTGCCCCCCCCTCCCAGAACTGACGAGAGTCTCTTTCCCTTGCACACTGAGGGGACCCACAACAGCCATGGAAGATGAGGCTAACACCTGGTCCATAATGGCTGCAGGTGCTACACTCCACAGTCACCCACCTGCAGCGGAGGCAAACTGCTAGCCTGCGGTGGTGGTGCTTAATTTTTTTTCTTTTTTGTGGCTGGAAGGACCACCAACCCTAGGACTTGTAGTCTGTTCCACTGTCAAGCCAAAAATGGTGCCTCTTTCCCGGGAAAGACATGCAGCAATTGCCAGTAAATACTATCAATCCAAAAAAGTTACTTTTTTGACAGAAAAGCACAGTAAAAAACACTTTTAAAACAGAACACCAGCCCTGCAAAAGTAAAATAAACACGATTTCTCCAAAAAAAAAAAAATTTCAATTACTTTATGCCACTTTTAAACTTACAGAAAATAAACGAGCACTCTATTTAAAAGTACATTACAGTTATGCGACAGTACATAACACTTCCTAGCTTTAAAAATGACATTCCTGAAGAGGAAAGTAATAAAACATCAACAAAATTAAGAAAATGGAAGGCTCCCCAAAAGGGAACTTATCTGCCTAGTAAAGGGAAGCACAAGCCAAACGTTGATCCTTGAAAGCCTCAGAGGAGCATACTCTTAGGAGGCAATAAAGCTCTGAAGGGCTTTATGCCAAACTTGTCTTTTGTCAGCGCAGTTCAAGCTGGTTGCTATGGGCCATGAGGAAGGAGTCCTGAAGCTCTGGAAGCTGGTCTGCTGTTATGCCCTTGGCAGGAAATAAATCCTACAGCAAGGCTACTGCAGCAATGATCAATATGAACATCTGACAAAGCTCTTAAGTCTCCCAAATAGAGAAACATCCTAATATAAGCAGCAATCTGGTATATGGTTCCACCCTCCCGATTTACAGGCTTCCAGTTCCAGTTGTGTGCCACCTGGCCTGCCCTCATGTTATGATTAACAGTAAGAGACAGCAAAGTCCACCCAGTAATGTCATTAAAAGACCCCCCCCCCCCCATGGTTACCTCAGTTCCTCTGAACTAAACTTACTTTGTCTGGGATTTTTTTTTTGTGTAAGATAAAAGTAGAGAGGAGAGGACAGTAAAGTACATCTGCCATCTTAGGGGACTAACATAGCCAAACCAAATTAAGTTAAAAATAAATCACTAATGGCTGCACTGATGTTGAATAACTTTGCTATGTTGCACCCCTCTCCCACTGACTGCAGCAACCACAGTAAGGAAAGAAGCCTGCTGGTACCATTGTCAACCCAAGTGTTGGAGTGGGACTTTATCAGGACCTTTGACTGGCCAAAAAAGCACAGAGTTGACTGATGAAGCTGACACCAAGCCAGTTGAGGTACTGTGACAGCAGCTTTAAAAGTAAACAAACACCATGCAAGTGAAGAACAATCTAAGCCTTTTCTGCTTCTGACAGTATTCTTTAGGACATTTTTTGTACTTTAATAGTGCTCTAAAAAAACTGCAGAAAAATTACACATTAAAGTAAAACCTCATGTCTATGATATTATATTTGCAATTGGGGAAGCTTGTGCCTTATAACTGCTAAACAAATAAAACAAAAATATAATTATATGTCCTATAGGGCCAAGTCGAATGACTAACCAAAATGTAGTCTATTACTTAACCTTAATCTGTGGTTCAGCTTTAAGATACCCTATGTAGCAAAGAAATGCACAGACCTACAAGTTTTGAAGGAGAGTAAGAGTGCTGGGTGCTTAGTCTGCACTACTGCCCCAGAGGTGTTTGGGTACTTGGTCTACTCGGATGTGCCAGAGGGGTTTGCATGTTTAAGCTGCATTTTGGTGCCAGGGTGGTTGAGTATTTAATCTGTGTTGAGATGCAAGGGAATGTTGAGTGCCAGAGTTGTTTGGATACATAGTCTGTATTTGCTGCAAGAAGTGGCTAGATAGTCTGTACTAAGGTGCCAGGATGGTTGGCTACTTAATATGCACTGTGTTGCCAGGTGGTGGAGTGACAACAGTAAATGGTAAAAAAAAATGGACTGGTAGCCTATACTGTATACTATCTATTCCTTCCTGTTAAAGATGACTGCAAGATTTGCTACCTAGTACTGACAGGTGCATGATTTGTGAGCAAGCAAACTGTTTTTTGAATTTCAAAGAAACTTTGGGGAAAGGTAAGAAACAAACACATAAAATAGAAAAAGGAGAGGAAGGAATGATGAGCAAGAGAAAAATGGTATGCAAAAGTAAAGTTAGCTTGCTTTTCTAATTATTTTTGTTGTGCTTTCTTTCCCCTGGGGCTTCTACATACAACAAACACCTTACTGACAAAACCCATGTGGTCACAGATGCCACTTCAGAAATAAAAACACTTTTGGCCTATAGTTATCCATACAGACAACTGTAAATTAGGTGGTATTATTCAATCTTCCACTAACTCAACTGCTCCAGTATGGATCAGACCATATTAACAACTGGTGCAAGGACAATGGTCTCAAATTAAACAAAAAAATGTAGTGCAACTCAATTTGGTACATACATTTCCACAAAGCATACAAGTGACTCACCCTCCAATAAAACACTGTTGTAAGGGATCATGGCACTTTTGTTAATTCCTTATTTTGTTTTCATGTCTCCAAACAAGTTAGGAAAGTCTTCTAGCTCGCTTACTTACTTTACAAAGGAATCCCCCACTAGAGCCAAAGATAACTTAACTCCCCTTTAATAGTACCTCATCAGAACTATTATTGAACATAATGTATCTTTTGGCATGCATTTGCCTAAATACATTACACAACTTGACAGACCTCAGAGATTCATAACTAAAAAGACAAGTAGTCTCAGAAATCTACAGTTATAGAAGGAGCTCACGTGTGTTTATAATGAAGCGTGCCTGCAAGCTTTAATTGTACTTATTAGAAATAACCAGTTTAAAATGGAGAATTTAAGAAAAGAGATTACGTGATTGAATAATGGGATTCATCAGCATCCACATTTTTGTTTGTTCCATCATTTTTATGGCACTGTATCCCCCAGAATTACCAGGCATGTTGCTACACTATTTCACAGGAAAAACACATTACAAAGGGATTTGTTGCAGTCCTACAGCCATTCACTTAATGAGCGGAGTTTGGGAAAAGTTTCTTATTGGAGACAGGAACCACTTCTTCATCAAGCTCCACATACACATGTCAATAACCAATGAGTTTCTGCAGCAGCCCCTCATACACTTCCCCAAATGATGTGAATGCAGCTCCTGACCCTATTCAAGAATTGACTGAAACAACAGCCTTTTTTGTCCCCAAACCATTGTAACTCAGATCTCAGGGGACAGACTCCAACCAGGGGATCAAGGAGGAGAGGTTGAGGGAGGTTTCAAGTAACAGGGAGACCAATGTGCACAAGGAGCAGCAACAGACAGAAAACATCTCAGCCTGACAAGATTCCTCTCCTTTAGACTGTGTGGTGTTTAACCCTCACTAATAGAACTTCTCCTACAGAATGTGTACAGCTACTTAATAAAGGGTTTACCTTCATTCCCTCTCAAAGGGCTAATCTCAATGATTTACTGTTTGAACCAAGACTGTATTTGAGAAAGCTTAAAAGTGTTTGACAAAGACGATGAATAATGTCTGGACTTTGGCACAACCTCAGACTCTCACCCATCTGAAATGACATCCCTTAGAAAGAAAAGTCTTTACAATACATTACAGCAGAATACATTACAAATTTTCTTAAAAGTATGAACAGGACCTCAGAGATTTTCTTGAAATTACATGCACTGTTAAATGGTTTAATCTGATTGCGGAGAACGATGATCTCTGAGAAACCTTGCACAGGATAAGCAGCTTCATATAATGAAAGCTGATAAAGGTACAGGAATTGTTCTCATGAAACAGGAGGAACATGTTGCCAAGGTAAGAGTCTGCATTGGTAAATCAGTTTTATAAAGTAGTTGACATTGATTATGTATATGCAGAATTTGCCACTATTGACACCTTGCTTTTCAGTCTGG
>NC_056739.1:350385593-350388093 GCF_019279795.1 Protopterus annectens
CATGCTGGTTTATGTACCAAACCACAGATATATTGTCGGACTGTATCGCAATTGTCCCTAGAGGGAGAGAGTCATGAAGTGTTTGCAACACAAGCAGCACTGCTCTCATCTCTAGGACATTTTTATGCAAGTGAGCCTTGTGTTCTTGCCATGTACCTTGGACTGTTCTTCTCAGACAATGTCCCCCAACCCTATCTGGGAAGCGTCCGTGGTCACCGTAGCTATGGGTTGCTGTGGAACAAAGGGTCTCCCTATGGTCACGACTGGTTTGTATCCACCATCTTAAGTCGTTCTTGCATGATTCTGTTATTCTGATCAGGTGAGACATAGGAAGCTCTTGAAGTGACCATTGGGAGAATAGCCATTGAAGGGTCCTCATGTGCATTCCAGCAAGAGGAGCCAGGGTTATTGTGGAAGCCATTGTTCCTAGTAATCTTAGAATTAACTTTGCTTTCACTTTGGTCTTGGGTAGGAGATAAAGTATCTGCTGTCTGAGTGCTACAACACTTTCTGTTGGAAGACGTGCTACCATAGAGGCGGTGTCTATTTCTGCGCCTATGAATGTAATATGTTGACAGGGCAACAAGGCAGATTTTTGAAAGTTGACTGTAATGCCCAACTGATTGCAAACGTCCAAAGTTAGATCCCTGGCATGTTGGAATAGATGCTTGGTGGTGGCAGACAGGAGCCAGTCGTCTAGATAGGGAAACACTCAGAATCCTAAATCTCTCAGATGAGCCGTGACTACTGCCATGCATTTGGTGAATACTATGGGGGCTGTAGTGAGACCAAACGGCAGAGCTCGAAACTGGTAGTGACTGGCTCCCACCCGGAAGCGTAAGTACCTTCTCGATGTCCTGTCCATTTTTATGTGGTAGTAAGCAACTTGAAGGTCTATCATGCACATCCAATCGTCTTCCCCTAAAAAGGTAAGTATAGACTGCAGTGTCACCATTCGGAACTTTGACTTCTTGACAAATTAGTTTAATTGGCTTGGGTCTAATATGGGTCTCCACTACCCTGTTCCTTTTTGTCACCAAGTTCTGAATCCTATTTGGTCTGTGGGGACTTCCTGAGCAAGACTTTTTTGCAGCAGCTTTTGAATCTCTATAGTTGCTTGCACCCTTAGATTGGGTGGAACATCTGGGATTGTTCTTGTCTGTGGAACAGGATGGAAGAATGGAATGGAATACCCTCTGGATATTATATGTAGTACCCATTTGTCTCTAGTGATAGTCTGTCAGGCTTCTGGGTACATGGATAAACATCCCCCGACTGCCTCCAGAGTAGGGCAGTTGGGCTTCCTTTCAGGACCGCTGATAAGGGCATCCGCGAAAGGCATCACGGTCACTCTGGTTCTGCAGGCCCCCTCTGCCTCTGGGGCGGCATCTACCGTTACCTCTCCCACTACCCCTGGGGAAGGAATCACCCCGTGCATCCTGGAAAACTCTCTGGGATCTTTTGAATCACATTTTCCCACTCTTCTGACCATTAGGATAAGGTATTGAAGGTACAGAAAAACGTACTCCAATGGCAGAGACAGTTTTTCCTTCCTGCTCGCATCGGGTAATACTGTCTTTTACTTTGGGTCCAAAGAGTGAGGAACCATCAAAACGGGCATTAGTAAAAGCAGACAAAGGGCTCCGCAAAATTGTGCAAGCGCACCCAAGAGAGTCTCCTAAGGGAAACCCTGAAACCCGCTGCCCTGCTCGCTCCATCAGCTGCATAGGATATCAGCCTCATGGAGGTGTTGACAATGGAATTTAAGGTGGACAGCTGGGAGGAGACCTTCTCATTCACCCCTGCAGCTAAGGTACCTTGTAAAGCATCTCCTAGCACTTTCAGATCATCTCTTTGTAGCCTTGTAAAGTGAGACAGGTAAGTTCAGTGATTGAAGTGAAAATAGAATCTATGGGTACCCCCTTAGTGAGAAAATCCTTTCCTGATAGAGCTGACAAGAATTTGTTGCGACTCCGAGGGACTGGTTCCATTGTGTCAGTTGACTCCCAGGCCTTTCGACTAACCAGGTCCATTAGCTCATCAAAATGTGGAGACACCCAGGAGGCAGAAGGTTGAGACCCAAAAGCCTTCAGGAACACTGCCTCCTCCTCAGAAAGGGTGGTGGCCTGCCAGCTGCCTCTCTGCTTCAGGATATCTATATCATCTGCAAATAAGATGATATCAGCGTCTGACCGTGGGGATCCTTCCAACTCCTCTAGGTCAGTGTCTGAAGCGACGGACTCATTTGGAGAGTCTACGTGCTTCCTCTTGCAAGTTCTCTTCCTAGGTGGCTCCTCAGAAGGATATTCTGGGGAGGTCTCGGAGGAGAAGGGTTTGGCCCAATGGGGGATCCTGAGGCTCTGGGTCTCTGCTGTGCTGTGGAATGGGTGGTGCCGAGACAGTGGCCAGTGCCTTAGGGGGAAGAGAGCTAGTAGCCTTCTGTAGTGCTGTATGGGTAGACAACACACTCATCAGCTCAAAGCCAGATCCCACCGGCTCT
>NC_056739.1:350393093-350565593 GCF_019279795.1 Protopterus annectens
CTGCCTTCGCCCAGAATGATACCACAGTACAAGGACAAAATGATTGACTTCAGCAATTGGCTAAGCTTCTGAAGTCATTGAAAGGGGATCCAGTATCTGTCTGCCGGGGACAACATGATCGACAAACAGCAATGCTTTGCCAGAGATGGTCCGCACCTGTCGCCCCTGGGATGCAGGTTACAAGCTAAGGCTCTCGCCACCCCTATACTGCCTTTTTCAGGCAAAGTTCAAAGGACAAAACCACCACCTTAACAGGTACAAGCATGTAAAATCTGAAGGTAATGCTACTCAATGATAGAAGTCTAAACCTCAAAATACAGTCTCTCAAGGCACTCCTAAAAATGGAGAACATCGATATCTGTGCAGTAACTGAGACCTGGTTCAAGACACCAAACCAGGACCGAAACACTAAAGGTGGAGGATTGTCCATATTCACCAAGGATATTCACAACACCAGGCTAGTTGCCCAACACAATGAGTCTTAAATTCTCCAGGTGCAACTAACACTAGGTAAGACTGCTTGCTACAGATCCCTCACCATGCCCCAAGATTCTCTCTACACCTTTCTAAACATACTGGAAAATATTAAGATACAACCAAATACCCTAATACTGGGTGATTTCAACTACCCAGCCATTACCAGGGAAAACTATTCATGTACCAACACCTTTGCCCAGCGGTTCTTGGAATTCATAAATTCCAACTCCCTGGATCAACTAATCCTTAGTCCCACCAGGGGCTCCAATATCCTAGACCTGGTCATTACCAACATGGGAAATCGATGCTCCACACCTATGGTCACCCCCTCATTGGTCAGGTCTGACCATAAGCTAATCACCCTTGACATCCACATCCC
This sequence comes from Protopterus annectens, assembly GCF_019279795.1. NCBI lineage: Eukaryota > Metazoa > Chordata > Ceratodontiformes > Protopteridae > Protopterus > Protopterus annectens. The sequence continues at coordinate 350,393,950 of NC_056739.1, forward strand.
AACCCCCAGTAAGGAAATCTCTGTAAAAAACTTCTCCAAATCCAACTTCATGCTACTCAAGTCAGAAGTGACAAACTTCATGACACCCATGCAGATGGGAACTGAAAGTTCGACTGCTGAATCCTACACTAAGGCACTGTACGAGCACATCCACTTGTGCATGAATCATGCCATCCCCAACAGAACCAAGACACACTCCTCCAACAGGAAGCCAATCTGGTGGTCCCTTGCCATAACATTCTATAGCTATGGCAAGAATCTAAATGGCAATGTTCAGATCTGCTCTGAGCTACAAAAGAATGGCATTAAATATACGGATACCAAGGATATTGCCAATATCCTGGCAGATCGATTCAGTGCAAACTTCATCCCCCTCTCACCCCCCTAAAGGGCCAATCTCAATCCTGAAAGATTGCCAAATTCCGGTAATAACGGCCACACAGGTAAAAAAACACACTCTCCAAAGCTAAGAATACAGCATCCATGGGACCAGATGACATCCCAGGCTATGTACTACATGAGCTAGAAAATGAACTGGCACCTCACCTAAGTGTCATGTTTAATCACAGCCTCACCTCAGGCTTCGTGCCCACTGAGTGGCGCACAGCTGCAGTTATCCCACTCCAGAAGGGGGATCCACCTTGGATCCCGGGAACTACCGCCCCATCAGTCTGACTAGCCTGATCTGCAAGGCCATGGAACATATCATCATGGAACTTATAAACAAAGACATTGGCAACCTTCAAACATTGGACCCCACTCAGTTTGGGTTCGTGAAGGGCTGATCTGGTCTCCTGAACCTGATTGACTTCTTCTAATCAGTCTCCAGAGCAGCGGACAAGGGTAAGGTTGCCCACACAGCCTATCTGGACCTCGCCAAGGCCTTCGACACTATCCCCCACTCTGGAATCACAGATAAACTTACTAACCTGCGCAATAATCCCTACATCACTCGATGGGTTGCCAACTGGCTTACTGACAGAACCCAGACTGTAAAAGTAGCCAACTCCAAATCCAGCTCCAAACAAGTGACAAGTGGAGTACCTCAGAGTTCAGCCCTGGGACCCCTCTTGTTTGGCATTTACTTCTCTGAAGTACAGGCCAACACGAAGGGACTCTGGCTAACAAAGTTCCAGGTGACTGCAAACTGGGAGCCATTATTAAATCCTCAAATTATGTGGATATTCTACAAAAGGGATTACAGAAACAGATGCTTGCTGCCAGAGCCATGGGCTCAAGCTCAATGCCAAGAAATGTATAGTTATGCCCTTTGGGAAAAAGCCATGTACCTGTGAATTACCACATAGGTGGCAGTACACTAAACACTGAAAGTGTGCTAAGAGACTTAGGGACACAGGTGGACAGTGGTCTCACCTTCGATAACCAAATCAACACAACAGTCAGGAAATCCTTCTATGTGGCACACCTCATCACTAAGGGCTTTCCATCCAGAAAAAAAGAGGTCATTCTCCCACTGTACTCATCCCTCATTAGACCCATTATAGAACACAACACCCCATTTGGTATGTACCTCTCAAGATATCTGCAACAACTGGAAAGGCCGCAGAAATACCTCACTAAAAGAATCACAGGCCTAAAGCAGATACCCAATGATGACCGTCTAAAAAAACCTCCACCTATACTCTCTGTTGCATATCGTCTACTCAGAGGCGATCTCTGCTTAACATACAAGGCCATGTCAAACCCAGAGCTGTTAAACATGCTACACTTAAAGAAATCCCAATCCCTCAGAGACACATGCTCCAGGGATCTAAACCTTGATGGAGGGATAGGTTCCTAACCCAGAGTCTCCCCAGACTCTGGAATAGACTGCCCATAAATGTCAAGCAGAGCGCCTCTGGCCCGCTTCAAAAGGAACCTTGATGATTGGATGGGAGATATGAAATTTTCCCCAGTGATCACGTCAGTCGCCCTGCTAGACAGGGGTCCAGGGAAGTAAATATTGTGGGAAGAAATAGCCACTTGTTATGGCTAGGCTTGTATAGGCCCTAGGGCCGATAGCCTAGTACCAACCTATATATATATATATATATATATATATATATATATATATATATATATATATATATATATATATCTACACATATACATATACACACACATACACACATATATATTTTCAAGGAAAACCAAACTTTAAAAGTAACTGCAGTAATAAAACACGAAAACTTCTAACATACTGTAACAAAGACATAAAAAAAACTACAGAGAGACAAAACTGTTTAGCTCTTTCGTTCTTTACTGATGCCAAGAACTTCTTCAGAACAAACTAAAATTATATAACAGTAATGTTTAAATGAGGTACACATTTTTTAAAGTAATTAAACAGGTAGTAAAACAATGTGGTACAAACAAAACCAATGAAAAAAACAAGGCAATAACCAACCAATCAAAAGCACAGTTCAGTACAGTTGCTGGTACAGTAGCTAATCATTAAGCTATGTGGGAGTGGCTAAGTAAACCACTGCAACTCATACTTGACCATTCACTTGTAATTCAGTCATTACACATCTGCCAGCTGGTAGCCCTCAGTCTGCCCGAATAGCAGAGAGTTAGTATTTCTGCGTCAGTTGCTGTCGCTTTAGGACTGATGTCAGGTCGTCAGGGGTATGAAAACAGGCAACCAACGCCATTATATCAGTTTTTCTTGCCCCAAATGTCAGGAGTCCCTAAATAGGGAGCTAAGTTATGGTAGGAAAACCACCACCAGTAAAAAGTAAATACCAATTGCCCGGTAAGGAGTGAGCAGGAGAGATACAAGGGGGCTGGAGGGTGGGAAACCAGGACTGCAACAGTGAATACACTCTAACATCTACATTTATGGTAAGTGTACACACAACTGTACTATGTTCTTCGTGTTTCACTTTTGCAGTCATCACACTTGGGTTGATTCCCAAAGCTGAAGAATGGGTGGAGGCAGTCAAGAAGAGTTGGGGCTGGCTAGTATGCCCTGCAGGACTGCTGTTGCAAAACCCGCCCTGGATTTGGAAAAGATAGGCAGGTGGTAATGATTGGTGAAGGTGTGAACAGAACTCCACGTAGCAGCTTCCAGAATGCCCCTGGTAGGGACTCCTCTGAGAAAGGCTGTAGAGGTTGACGTTGCCCTCATGGAATGCGTTCAGACTCCCTGAGGGGGTGGTTTCCCATGGTGTTTGTAACAAATGGATACAGTGTGCTATCCATTTGGAGATGGTTTGTTTTGATATGGCCTTGCCCTCTGCCCCTGGTGCAAAGCTGACTAGTAACTGGTCAGATTTCCTGAAGGGCTTAGTCCTATCAAGGTAGAATCTGAGCTATCTGTGTACATCTAAAAGAGTGCAGGATCCTTTCCCCCTTATTTTGAGGATTAGGGCAAAAAGTGGGCAAATGGATAGATTGGCTGAGAGCCACACTGGACACCACTTTAGGCATAAAGGTAGGGTTAGTCCTGAGGGAGACCCTGTCAGCATGAAAAATAATAAGTTATGTACCTACCATAACGTTCCATGTTAGTTGTCTTCATCTCACCTTCCTTCTTGCTGGTTGGGATCGGAGCCCATCCTCGGCTCCGACTATGCAATCTTCAATAGCCCAAGAGCTGTTCACTGGCTCGAGGCTACCCCTTATCCCATAATGCCTAGCAATAGCTACCCAGATCTCGTTTGAAATAGCTAAACCAGACGTAACATAATAATTCAGTCAAGAACCAGTTGACTATACCTGCCATATTCTCTTAGGTCAAAAAAAGGACACAAGAGAATACACAGCCAGTGAAACGTAACAGAAAACTCCTCTCGGTCCATTAGGAAAAGGGGATGGAGGGTGGGACGCAAGAAGGAAGGAGAGATGAAGACAACTAACATGGAACGTTACATGGTAGGTACATAACTTCTTAATGTTAAGTTGTCTATCTCACCTTCGTTCTTGCTGGTTGGGACAGCGTCCCTAGCACCTAATATCCTCTTCAGAATAGTGGAGCCAAAGTCAGCTCTGCTCCTGGAGACCATATCCAACTTGTAATGAGAACTAAAGGTATGAGGGTTTGCCCACGTGGCAGCTGCACAGATAGAATCCATGGGCTACCTAGACTGGAAGGCTACAGAGGTGGCCAAGGCCCTAGTAGAATGACCGTTCGGTTTGATAGGGAACTGTTTGTTCCTTAACTGATAAATGACTGCTCTGCAAATTGTAGCATGTTACAGGCCACCCTCACAAACTCAGGAACCTCACATGGCCTTCCTGAAAACACTAGAGGGGATAAATGTATCACCAAACACCATCATACTAGGTGACTTCAATTACCCTAATATAGACTGGGAACACTACTCAAGCCCAAACACCCTAGCCCAAAAGTTCCTGGAATTCATAAACTCAAATGCCATGGAACAACTAGTCACCATCCCCACAAGAAGAGAAAACATACTTGATCTCATCATCACGAACATGGGAGCACAATGTTCAACAACGGAAGTATACACCTCACTGGTGAGATCAGATCACAAACTAATCTCGCTGGAGGTCCTCATCCCACCCCCACCTGAAATAAACAAGACCACAGTAAAGAACTGCTCGAGAGCCAACTTCACACTTCTAAAGACTAGTGTGGTCTCCTTTAAGGCCCCGAGCCGGGCGGAAAACAGTACTCAATCCTCTGAATCACTTACAAATGCCTTCTACCAGCACCTGCAGGACTGCATGGATAAGGCAATCCCAAGCAAAACAAAGACTCTTTGTACCAAAGGCAAGCGCCCAGTCTGGTGGACCCCAGCCATAAACAAACTCTACAACAAAAGGAGGAAGCTACTACAAGATAGAGCAAAATCCTTAAAAGGTAAGACACCCTTGATCACTATAAGTAAAACTAAGAGCTCTCATAAAATCATCCAAAGCAAATTTTGAGAGAAAAATAGCTAAAGACTCAAAAGACAATCATAAGGCCTTCTTTAGCTATGTTAGAAACCTGGGAGGAAACTCCCAGATATGCTCAGAACTAGTTCAAAATGATGTGAAGATTACTGATCCTACAGACATTGCCAACATACTGGCTGACAGGTTCAGTGCAAACTTCTCCCCAAAAGGAGAGATATCTATACCAAGCGATTGCAGCCCCCAAACATCTCCAACGCCCAAGTGAGAACTGCTCTCTCCAAAGCAAAACACAGCATCCATGGGACCTGATGGTGTCCCCGGCTGTGTGCTCCACGAACTCAACGAGGAATTAAACCCACAGCTAGGACAGCTGTTTAATCATAGTCTTACCTCTGGATACACTCCAGGAGTGGCGCACTGCAACTGTGGTCCCACTTCACAAAGGCGGTGCCTCCACCGACCCTGGAAATTACCGCCCATTAGCTTGACAAGCCTCATCTGCAAAGCCATGGAGAGGATCATAATGGACCTCATAAATAAAGACATAGGGAATTTGCAGACTTTGGATCCAACCCAGTTTGGCTTTGTCAAAGGCAGATCATGCCTTCTAAACTTGGTTGACTTTTTCAAACAGTCACCAAAGCCATTGATGAGGAAAGGCAGTCCATACAGCCTACCTCGATCTGGCGAAGGCCTTCGATACAATACCCCACTCGGTATCATTGAAAAACTCATCAGCTTAAATGTTAACCCATACATCACAAGATGGGTTGCAAACTGGCTGAGTGACAGAACCCACAGGGTCAGAGTTGCTGGCGCCATGTCAGACTCAAAGCCTGTCACAAGTGGTGTACCACAGGGCTCAGTCCTGGGCCCACTCTTGTTTGGCATCTACTTTTCCAAAGTACAAGCAAACACAGGAGGGTTATGGCTGACAAAGTTTGCAGATGACTGCAAACTGGGCCATAGTAGAAAACACATCTGACACAGATATCCTTCAGAAGGGTCTCACAGAAACGGATAACTGGTGCCAGAGCCATGGCCTAAAGTTAAATGCCAAAAAATGCATAGTCATACCCTTCGGGAAAAACAAGGTTACCCCTAGCTACCAAATAGGTGGCAATCCACTGAGCACAGAAGTTGTTATCAGGGACCTGGGGACCCAGGTTGATAGTAGTCTGTCATTCGACACCCATGTAGCTAAAGTAGTTAGGAAGACCTTCTACATTGCCCACCTTATCATGAAGGGATTCTCATCTAGATCAAGGGAGGTCATAGTCTCCCTATACTCATCACTCATCAGACCAATGATTGAGTACAATGCCCCATTCGGAATGTATCTGACCCGACACTTGCAGCAGCTGGAGAGGCCACAAAAGTTCCTCACCAAAAGGATAAAGGGTCTCAAACATCTGTCCTATGCTGCCCGACTGGAAGAACTCCAGCTCTATTCAGTCGCCACGCTTGCTCAGAGATGATGTTTGCCTAACATACAAGGCCATGTCAAACCCAGATTTGAGGCATATGCTTCACCTCAAAAATCTAGATCCGTCAGAGCCACAAGGGCGCGAGACTTAAACCTCGACACGGCTATTAATAGGACGTGCTGGAGGGATAGATTCATCACCCAAAGACTCCCTATGCTGTGGAATAAAATCCCGGTATATGTGAGGCAGAGCACCTCGCTGGCCTTGTTCAAGAGAAATCTTGACCAATGGATGGGAGATCGCAGATATACCCCAGGGATTACCTCAGTGTCACTGCTCAACACAGGCACAGCAAAATAATGGGTATAGTTCCCCATACTAAAGGGGTGGCGTAAGCCACAAAACTATGGGCTAGGCTTGTAAATGCCCTCGGGCAGATAGCCTAGTATGAACCTATGAAAGTAATAGTGTGCGACAACCATCTGGACAAGGTTACCTTGGAAACTGGGGGACCTTGTTTGCCCAAGGCGTAAGAGAGGAATAGTTGGTCCGATTTCCTTACTTCTTTAGTTCTGTGCAGGTAAAAGCGCAATTTCCTATGAACATCCAATTGGTGTAGTTTGTATTCTGCCTTGTTGGTATGATTAGGGAAAAAAACAGGTCTATAGAGTGGTTTAAGTTACTTTCTGAGCAGACCTTAGGGAGAAAGGTGGGATTAGTCCTCAGTGCAACCCTGTCCTTATGAAAAACCAAGTAAGGACGACGAACACATAGCGCCTGAAGTTCGGAGACGTGTCTGGCTGAAGTAATAGCTACCAGAAAGAGCGTCTTCCAAGATAGGAACTTGATAGAGCAAGACGCTGCCGGTTCAAAAGGGGGCAGAATTAAGGAGGTTAGGACTAAATTAAGGTCCCAAGGTGGAGGGGGATCTCTCACTGGAGGCCTAAGAAGAGTCGCCCCTCTCAAGAAAGCTTTGCATAGCTTATGAGACAATGTTAGAGTTCGAAAAACCAACATGAAAATTTGAAATTGCCGCCATTTGTACCGTGATCGTAGACGCAACAGACCCGGAATGAAACAGCAGAGCTAGGAATTCCAAGATTTCGTGGACTGGGGCTGAGAAGGGATCCACATTCCTAGTCTCTGCCCAACAAGAAAAACGTTTCCATTTGCTAACATAAGTTTTCCTCATTGTAGACTTGTGAGAGGACACGATAATGTCTCGGACTGCTGGAGAAATGCTGGGAAGCCTGGCTAAGGTTGGAAGTAGAGCAACCAAGCTGTGAGCTGGAAGGTTTTTAGGGATTGATGGAACCCACCTGATTGACGAACCAGGAGGTCTGGAATTGGGTCCAGAGTCCAGGGTTGATCGAGAAGGTAACGGTGCAGCAACGGAAAGCATATCTGTCGAGGCCAGTAGGGAGCAATGAGGATCATTTTGCAACTCGATATTGCTTTCTGTATAAGTTTGGGTATCAGAGGGAATAGAGGAAAGGCATAAAGAAATCCCTGGGGCCAATCATGGACTAGAGCATCTCTGGGTGTGTGACCCTGAAGCGGGAGTAGTAGTTGCTGCATTTGCTGTTGAAAGGGGTGGGAAAGATTGCAGCAAGGCTGTCTCCATTTGCGAAAAACAAGATTCACCATATCCTGATTCAGAGACCACTTGTGAGGCATTAGAATAGCTCTGCTGAGCCTGTCTGCTATGATGTTGGATCTCCCAGGGATGTGCGTTGCAATCAGAAAACGTTGGGAGGAAATCGCCCACTGCCAAAGCCTGAGTGCTTCTCGACATAGGGGGTAGGACCTGGTTCCGCCCTGCTTGTTGATGTACCACACCACTGACATGTTGCCTGTTTGGATAGCAATGGTCCCAGGAGGAAGAGAGCCTTGAAGGGCTTGCAAAGCCAGGAGCATGGCTCTCATTTCCAGGACATTTATATGCAGATGGTACTCGTGAGGTTGCCATGTGCCTTGGACTGTCCTGCCCAGATAATGCCCCCCCTCACCCTATCAGGGAGGGGTCTGTCGTCACTGTGGCTACCGGAGGGGGTTGTATGAAAGGTCTTCCCTGAGTAACTAGTGGGGAGACCATCCACCAAGAAAGATGCCTTTTGCATGCATCTGTGATCATGATCTCATGTGTCATGGGTAGCTCTTGGAAAGACCACTGAGTGAACAGAAGCCACTGAAGAATCCTCATATGAAAGCGCGCCAGTGGGATTAGGAGAATGGCTGCTGCCATGGAGCCCAGAGTTTGAAGGACGTACCTGACTTGGATCCTTTTGCTCTGCATCAGAACCTGTACCTGTTGACGAATTGCGGACACCCTTTCTGGTGGTAGCCTTGCAAACATATCCCTTGTGTCCAAGTCTGCTAAGTGATAGATTGACAGGGCAACAAGGCAGATTTTTCAAAATTTATTGTGATGCCGAGCTGTGAGCAGATTGAGATTGTGTAGTCCCATGCTTGTATGAGTTTATGCCTGGTGGTAGCAGTAAGGAGCCAGTCGTCTAGATATGGAAACACCTGGAATCCTTGAAGTCTCAGGTGAGCAGTGACCACTGCCATACATTTGGTGAACACCCTGGGGGCTGTGGTGAGACCAAAGGGCAGAGCTCTGAACTGATAATGGCTGGCCCCCAGCCAGAAGCAAAGATATCTTCTGGAGCGCCTGTCCATCTTTATATGGTAGTATGCGTCCTGAAGATCTATAGAGCACATCCAATTGCCCTGACCCAGAAAGGGTAGAATGGACTGTCGCATGACCATCCAAAACTTCGTTCTTTGTACAGACCTGTTTAGTTTGCGGAGATCCAGAATTGGTCTCCAGTCCCCGGTCTTTTTAGGTACTAAAAAGAACCTTGAGCAAGTTCCGGATCCGTGCTGGTCTGCCGAGACTTCCTGGACGGCTCTTTTTCCTAGCAGTTTTGAAACTTTTATTACTGCTTGCTCCCTCAGATTGGGTGGAACATCTGGGAGGGTCTTCCTTGACTGCAAGGGGGGTTGAAGGAAGGGGATTTTGTAACCTCCGGATATAACGGACCGTACGCATCTATCTTGTGTTAAACTTCGCCAAGCTTTTGGGTACAGTGAAAGTCTTCCCCTGACTGCCTCCAGAGATGAGCAGCCGGGCAACCCTTCAGGGATGCTGAAAGGGCTTATTAGAGAAGGATTATCTGTTGCCCTGGTTCTGCGGACCCCCTCTGCCATGAGGGCGGCGTCTATTATTGTTGTTTCCCCCTCTGCCTCAGGAGGAAAAATCACTACGTGTGTCAGGCAAGACTCCCTGAGATTTACGGAACCACATCTTACCAGTCTTCTGACCTTTGGGGTAGGGTCTAGAGCAGGAGTGTCCAACCCGCTGGCCGCATGCCTCAGACCTCTTCCATGCGGCCCGCGAACCTTAAATTTAAATTTAAAATTAATTTCACTTTTTTCCGTGTCCGCGTAGTTTTGCTCTTCTGCGCATGCGCCAACTTTCTTTTTTTACATTTTTTCCATACCAGCGTCTTTCCGCTGGTATGCAAACACCGCTCGGGTGATTTTTGTAAAGAAAAGCTGCAGGAAGGAGCGATCGTAAGCGTAGAGAGAGGATTTATTTCGCTTATTTCGCCGCAGTACACACCGACTACTACACTACAACAAAGGTAAGTTACAAGAGGAAGGCTCAGCTTGCCAATAATTAATTTATTTTAGTAAAGAACTCCATCCACATGCATCACACAATGCCCAAGTGAATGAAATTCCATGAAATTTAAATGTTAAGTTTATTGCATCTGTTCTGTAATTAACATTTGTGGTTGATGTTGCCTACCAGTACAGCTGGTATTGTTTTTAAACAGTGGTGATGTGGCAGTGGTGTAGCTGCTGGTACATATTTCTATTTTTTTTTTTGGGGGGGGGGTAACACATAAACTTGTGAGGAAGTTCATCTGTATGGGGAAGGTGGTGTCTACAATACATAGTTGGGGCTGAAACAATAAATCAATCTCTGAAAAACATTGAAGAATAAAACGTGAAAGCAGTATGATTAATCGACGATTACATATACTTTTGATCAGTACTATTGTAAAGCTAGCTGCTATGTCTTAGTAGAGCAATCATCAACAAATGTTGTCATGTAATGGAAACATTCATATCTTTGGTGATGACAGAGTTCCCATTTAACATTAATATAAGGCTGCTTAAAGGACTGGTAGGCAAAATAGATGTAATTACTTTTTTCTTTTTTTTTAATATGGTCTGGTGCCCCGTATATGTTTTTTTCAGAGTACATGTAAAGATATCTAAGTAATGTCATTCAAATTGTTTTTTTTCATCTGAATAATTCAAGGTAACAGAGTACTAATGCTACACTTAAGTTTAGTTATTGTGATGTAAATGGCTTTGTTAAAATAGACTGACATCAGGCTCTGTAAGATTGCTTGCTCATGTTCTAGTAGTGTTAGTTAGAGTTTAGTCAGCCTGTGGTGGGTACTGAAAGGGTAAAAATGCTTATACAGATAAAGGAGTTCTGCAAGGTTACAAGGTTAATAACATGTTTAACAAGTGGAGAGTCAGGTATACATATTATGAATTTTGATTAGAAAGTAGGGTGTAATAACCATGCAAGTTAATGAATCTTCCAAGGGGTTGCTGTTTAGTCCTTTCTATATGGATTTGATAATAAGAATGTTCATGTTTGTATTTTGAAGATGTATTTATCATTGTTCATAAGCATAGTTGCTTATAGGGTTGGAGCTACATTCCTTATCTGACTTAATGGTATGCTAATTTTATTTGTAAAATGGCATGAGGCTAAAGCAGTATTAACCTAAGGATGTCATCTGACAGCAGCTGAATATATCTGTCACTGATTTAGTCAGTAACTGGCTAGCCATGGGCCCAACTTCAGCATTCTCAAAATAACATTTTGCAGTATGTTTTGTAAGAACTTCACTAGATTTAAAAACAATAAACTTTCCGTCTTTGGCCAAATGTTTTAACTCACTGCTGGAATATGCATTATGTGTTTTCATTAGCAAAAATGCTTTTTGATTGTTTCAGGTAGTAATATGTGACTGCCTCTTGTTTGAGATGCAGGTCTGTGTCCCTCTGTCTACAATGGGACATCTAAAGAAGCGCTGGGCATTTGGGCAGACTAGGTAGAGTACCCGACAATGTACAACTGAATGTCAACTACCTTATGTTATGAAAATGCATGATTTGCTTTTATGCTGATCCCATATTGGGATGTTGTGTGGTATTCAAGGAACAGAAAGTTTGTGGTATTCAAACCTGCAAATATGGTTGTGCAAATTGTGGTATTCAAATTGTGGTATTCAAACATGCAAAAGACTTGTGCAGCTGACCTGAATAAACGGCATGCATTTATTAATTTATTTATATTATTTATTAATTTATTTATTGTTCAAATTAACCTACAATACAGCCACATTAGTCCACATAAACTAGTGTGTTTTTTTGCCCTTCAGTTAATGTGAGTCCTTTTTTTTTTTTTTTTTTTTTTTTTTTGCTCTTCAGTTAATGTGAGACCTTTTTTTTTTTTTTTTTTGGTCCTCACCTGCCGATTGCCCCCAGACCATTTTTGTTAACCCAATGCGGCCCTTGCAACTGAAAAGGTTGGACACCCCTGGTCTAGAGGGAGTGGAAAAAAGGACTCCCATGGCAGAGAGAGTCTTGCCTTCTTGCTCACACCTAGTCAAAGTGTCTTTCACCTGTGGTCCAAAAAGAAAGGAACCATCAAAGGGAGTGCTGGTGAAAGACGCTCGAAAGGGTTCTGCAAAATTACACAGCCGCATCCAGGCATGCCTCCTAAGGGCCACCCCAGTACCAGTGGCTCTACTTGCGCTCCCTCAGCTGTTGGATCTTGGAGGGTATCTCCGAGCTATTTAAGGAGATCCCTTTGAAGGCGAGTAAAATGACACAAGTAGTTTAGTGACCTCATAGAGAAGGTCGCTGAAGCAAACATTCGCTTCCCATATCTGTCCATCATCCTAGACTCCTTGTTAGGGGGATGGACAGACTAAGAGGTCTCCGCTAACTCTTTGTGGCTGCTGCTACCACCATAGCATCAACAGGGACACATTTCATAAGGAACTGTTTATCCTGGGGTGCTGTAATAAATTTACCAGGTCTCCTCGGAGTTGGTTCCATTGTATCCGAAGCTGACCAAGCCTTTCGAGCCACCACAGTCATAAGTGGATCGAAAGGCGGAGACACCCGGGAGGTGAAGGTCAGGAACCGAAGGCATCCAGAAATACAGACTCATCCACAAAAGGGGCTAGGGGATTCCAGTTCCCCCTCTGCTTGAGCATCTCCAGGATGTCCGAAAAGGAGACATCCTCAGAGGGGGATCTCGGGGACCCTTCCGATTCATCTAAGTCTGTATCAGAAGTGACAGACTCAGGGGAGTCAATGTGCTTCCTCTTGCACTTCTTCCAAGGAGGCTCCTCTGAAAGATCACGGGAGGCCTCGGAAGAGGAAACACCCAATGGGGTGTCCTGGAGCATCGGTTCCCTACGCTTGGGGCCTGGAGGAGGAGCAGAGGTTGGCACAGGCACTACAGGGGACGGAGCCAGTGGGGCTGATAGTGGAGCTGACTCAGTGGCCAGCACACTCCACATGACATCGAAGGCATCCCTGCCAGGATGCAGAGAAAGCTCCGGTTCCGAAGAAATAGGAATCTTTCTCCGCACCGATGAAGACGGCTCCAAGGCCGATGTAGGAGCCGAGCTCACCTGCACCGAAGCTCCGAGAGGGAGAACGGGGTCGGACAAGGGTCCGATGCCACTCGCCTCCTTGAAGCTGACTAGGGAGCCCCGGCGCCCAGATCCCTCGATGGACGGCACCACCGAGGGAATCGGAGCAGACGTCGGAACTGAAGGAGATAGTGTTATCGGAGCCAACGGTTGCACTAATCGAACCCCAATGAACTCCGGCTCCGAACTCATTGGAGTCTGAGGAGGAACATCGAGAGAAGTGGACAGAGCCAATACCTGTTGAGGAGGGCTGGACAACAACTTGGCTAGTGCCTACGACTTCAGCAACCTACTGACCACTCTCTCCACATCGTGGTCCGAAAGCCTAGAGAACCAAGAGGAGTGAGACGATCGGCGACTGCGCTCGCTCTGGAGTAAAAGGAACCACGGAGCCGAATGCACCATTTCAAGTGAAGTTGACCTTAACCTCTTGTGGCTCTGCGACAGCTCTGAAGCCTCTGATGGAGCCGACGGGGAGATTGTCTTGTCGGTGCCAGCCGGAACTGGCGTGGAAGGTAAACCCTGAACCGAAGACTGCTCCGAACTTGGAGCCGACGGCTTAGTGGGTTTAGGGGATTTCACAGGCTGAGAGCTCTTGGCAGGTGAATCCTGGAAAAGGCCCCTAAGAATAAGCTTATTCTTATGCTCCTGCAGGACTCTTGGACTGAAGGCATGGCAGATAGAACAAGAGTCCTGCAGGTGCACAGTGCCTAAACAATAGACGCAAGAAGTGTGTCCATCTGTCAGACATTTTCTGACAGCATGAGTCACACTTCTTGAACCCAGAAACCTTGGATTCCTTTGACATCCTTGATAGTAAGGAAAAACAATTATAACAATAACAATTATAACAATAACAACCAGAAGCAAAATACAGTCTACAAAAAACACAACTGTAAAGACTACAGCTACAGTTTTTTTTTTAAGAGAATAGGAAAGCCTCTAACTTAAATGGCTAGCCTATAAGAGAAAGGTAGAAGGAAAAGCCTCTAACTTAAATGGCTAACTTGACAAGAAGAGGTAGGGGGGAGGGGTGTGGGAGAACTCTCTAAGTTAAACAAGTTCTACAAGAAAAAGTACAGTTTTGTACCTACCATAAATGTAGATGTTCGAGGATCCACATTGCTGCAGTCCTAACTATAGGGTAGTCCGCTGTCCAGTCGGCCCGAATACCAAAGTATATGGCTGACGTTGGTCACGGCGCATTAGACTGACGTCAGTACGTCAGGGTACTAATGCGCATGACCGACGTCATATCCTCAGTCTTTTCTTGCCCCAGATGTCAGAAGACCCTAAAAAGACAAGGCCAAAACCAAAAACTCCAAACATACCTGCACCAGAAATATATACAATATATACAAAAGTACCAGAATATAATCTCACCTACACAACCACCCCTAAACACAGAGGGGAAGGAGGGAGGGTAAATTGGACTGCAGCAATGTGGATCCTCGAACATCTACATTTATGGTAGGTACAAAACTGTACTATGTTCTTCATTCCACATTGCTGCAGTCCTAACTATTGGGTAGAATCCCAAAGCAGAGGTAAGGGAGGCTGGCAAATCATAAGGAAGCAGGAGCTGATAACATGCCTTGCAAAATAGCTGTGGCAAAACCAGCCCTAGACTTAGAGTAGAGAGGAAGGTGGTAATGCTTAGAGAAAGTATGCACTGAACTCCAAGTAGCTGCCTCCAAAATATCCTTAGTTGCCACCCCCCTTAGAAATGCTGTTGAAGTGGCAGTAGCCCTAGTGGAATGAGGCCTAATCCCAGCTGGAATCTCCTTGCCATGATGGGAATAACAAAATGCAATGCAAAACCCAATCCACCTAGAAACAGTTTGTTTTGACACAGGCTTGCCCTGCGAACTCAAAGCAAAAGAAACAAACAACTGCTGAGACTGCCTAAAATCCTTAGTCCTGCTTAAATAATAACGCAATTGCCTGTGTACATCTAAAGTGTGCAAAATCTTTTCCCCTTTATTTTGGGGATCTGCATAAAAAGTAGGCAAATGAATAGTTTGGTTTAAAGCCACACTAGAAACCACCTTAGGCATAAAGGAAGGATTAGTACGTAATGATACCCTATCCTTATGAAAATCAAAAAAGGCTCAACCGCCATAAGGGCCTGCAACTCAGAAACCCTTCTTGCAGAAGTAATGGCCAACAAAAAAGCAGTCTTCCATGACAAGTATTTCAGTTCAGCAGTAGCCGCAGGCTCAAAAGGTTGTAGAGTAAGTTTCTCCAACACAAAATTGAGATCCCAAGCAGGAGTAGGAGCTCTACGTGGGGTCTTATATTCTTTGGCCCTCTAAGAAATTGCTTGAACAAAGGATGTGAAAACAATGGTGGGTCACAATCATAGTGAGCTGAAATTGCTGCAGCATGAATCTTAATGGAAGAGAAAGACAAACCTTTGTCCAATAACTCAGTAAGATATTGAAGAGCCACACTCAAATTAGGCTCAGAAATCTCCAAATTCTTTGCTGCAGTCCAAAATAAAAATCTCTTCCATTTTTCTGCACACTTTCCTTGTACTAGGTCTTCTGGCTTCCATAATCACATTTAAAACTTGTTGAGGAAGTTGAGACCTGCTGTCTTTCAAAACAGAATATGCCAGGCTGTTAGATGAAGAGAGTGAAGCTTGACATTGAGCAGATGACCGTCCCTCTGAGACAACAGGTGTGGAATCAAGGGTAAAGGCCATGGAGGCTTCCTTACCAGACTCCTCAGTAATGGGTACCAGTGCTGCCGAGGCCAATCTGGAGCTACTAAAATCATCCTTGGCTTGTCTTGTCTGACCTTTAGAAGCACCTTTGGGAGAAGAGGCAGAGGTGGAAAAGCATACACATGAAGATTTTTCCAACTGAAAGAAAGAGCATCCACTTTCCAAGCTGTGTGATGAAATCCCTTCGTGCAAAACTTTGGCAGCTGGTGGTTTAGTGGAGAAGCGAACAGATCTATGTCTGGAGTTCCCCATGACACTGTCAATTTTGAAATACATGAAGATCCAGTTTCCACTGTGGGGATCCATGATTTGTCTGCTTAACACATCTGCTAAGGAGTTCTGTGCTCCCGGCAGAAACCTTGCCTGAAGAGTTAATTGCAAGCTGAGCGCAGTCTCCCATAAAATCATTGCTTGCCTGCACAATGGGTAAGAATGTGTTCCCCCTTGTTTGTTGATGTACCACATGACAGTTGTGTTGTCTGTTAGAATCAACACCTGCCCTGGAAGAAGTAACTCCTTGAAAGCCATTAATGCAAACTGGACTGCTAACATCTCTTTCATGTTGATATGTAGATGCTGTAGTCTGGCAGGCCACTTGTCTTGTATCCACTTTCCATTTAGATGAGCTCCCCAAGCAATGTCTGAGGCATCCGTCGTTAGAATCTGACTTGCCTCTGGCCGGGTCACAGAGAGTCCCTTGTTTAGGTGACATTCCTGAGCCCACCACAAAAATTCCTTTTGAATGCAAGGTATTATTTGAATGACAGTGTCCAAATCCTGGCAGTGCTGTGTCCATAGATTTTGAGATACCATTGTAGCTTCCTCATATGCAGTTTGGCATTGGGAAGCACCAGAATACAAGATGCCATGAACCCTAAGGCTTGAAGGACTGTCCTTGCAGTCAGCCCGGACTGAAGAGATAGTTGATGGAAGTAACTGGAAAGATTCTTTTGTTTGTCCGGGGTTAAAAGGCCATCTGGGCTGCTGTATTCAGTCTCACACCCAGAAAGCACATGTCTTGAGAGGGTACTAGACTGGACTTTATTTCGTTCACAGAATACCCTAGGCATCTTAGCACTGCTATGACATATTCCAAATGCTGTAGAAGGTCTTCCTTTTCTTGAGCCAGAATCAGGCAGTCGTCCAAGTAAGGATAGATTTGAATTCCTTTTAGCCTGAAGTAAGCTATCACTGGAGCCAGAACCTTTGTGAATACTCTGGGCAGTAGATAAGCCAAAGGGCAATGCAGAGAACTGATAATGAGAATTTCCAGCTCGAAACGCAGATACTTCCTGCAACTTAGTCTTATAGGCACATGAAGGTAAGCTTCCTTGAGATCTAAAGTTACCATCCAGTGATCTTTGCCCAGCAGAGGTAAAAGCTGTTGTAACGTCAACATTTTGAACTTGGGAATGTCCAGATAAGTGTTGAGGATAGATAAATCCAAAATTGGTCTCCACGTGTTCCCCTTCTTTGGTACTAGGAACAGGCGAGAATAAAATCCTAGGCCCCTTTCTGGCACAGGAACTGACTGAATGGCCCCTATTTGGAGCAACAGAGAAATTTGCTTGTGAGCCTCTGTTCTTTGTAGAGGAGGAATGTCTGGCATGCCTTTGAAAGGAGGCAAGGTATGGAAATAAAACCTGTAACCGTGGTGAATGATATCCAGAACCCATCTGTCTTGGGTAATTAAATCCCAATTTTCTTTGAAAAGAGACAGCCTTCCTCCCAAAGGTGCTGCCAGGCGAGAATGTACTGGCAGCTGAAAAGGCAGGTCATTGGGGCTGCTTACGAAAGGACTGACCCCTGCCCTCACCAGAAGTCTGAGCAGGTGAACTCCCTGTCCTAGGCCTAAAAGAACCTAGAGCTCGGCCCCTACCACGTCTAGACCTACCCCTAGACTGGGAATCATAAGCAGGATAAGTCCACCCCTTAGTAGGCCAATTTCTACTAAACTTCGGAGGCTGCACCTGCAAAAAATCCTTAACAGTTTGCATAGACTTAGCCTTGTCCTCCATTTTCTTTAAAACTGCTTCCACAGGCGAACCAAACAACACATCAGACTGTAAAGGAGCATCCAAAATCCTTGTCTTAACATGCTCAGCTAAGTTCTGATCCCTCAACCAGGCGTGCCTACGAAGAACAGAACCAGTGGCAGCCACCCTCGAGGAGGTCTGCACAGCATCAAAACCACACTGCAAGGAATGCTTACCCACTTGTTCAGAAACATGAACTAAATCCTGCAACTCTTTACACTCAATACCTGCAGCCAGAGCATCCACCTTAGACTTCAATTGTGAAAGGAGATAATTCTGATATTTTAACATATGAAACTGACAATTCAATGCCCTCATGGCTAAAGTGGAAGAAGTATACACTTTCTTTCCCCATCTATCCAAAGCCCTTGCCTCTTTATCAGGAGGAACAGGATTTTTAACCACAGAAGCCTTCACACCTTTAGGCCCCTGAGAGACAGTTTCTGGGTCTGCCCTAGGACTCTTAAAAGATACTTATGGGCTTCAGGCACCCTATAGTACCTATCCGGTTTAACTGGGGCAGGAGGCAAAGAATCAGGATTCAGGGAAGCCTCTGCAAAAACATCTTCTACCACATTCAGAACAGGAGGTATAGCTAAAGGCCTATGCTGGGGTAAAAACAAGAATTCTCTAAGCCTCTTCCTGGAATCAGAGAAATCTTGACCTTCCCATTTAAAATGCTCCCTCATGGAATGCAGAGTCTCTGAAAAAGAAAAATCCTCAGGAGGCGAAGCTAAAGGAGTAGAATCATCCACATCAGAATCAGAATAAGGAGGATACTCCTGCAAGTCTTCAGCCGAAGACTCAGAAGCCTCCGAACATTGCTCAAAACTCTCAAACTCAGGTTCCACCCTAGGCCTCTTATCAGGAGGGGGCATAGAACCTCTAATCATTGTAATCAAATCCTCTGCCATTTTTAGCATATGCTTCTTAGGCAAAGACCCTGAAACACTCGGAGAAACCCCCACTGAAGCTAAAGTAGGCCTGCCTCTTAAAGAAGCCTTGGCAACAGAAGGCGAGGCCCTAACCACCTTAGGAAGAGAGGGAAGAACAGCCACCTGAGAAGCCCCTTCAGCCTGGCCTACTTCCTGAGAGGACACATCCTGTAACAGTAAAGTTTCTCCCTGAGACTCCAAAGAAACTCCTGGCAGAACCTCCGGCTCCACTGAGCCTTCTAAAGAACCGACGTCTGGGACTGTCGGTTCTTCCACTCTAGGCTTCGCTGCTTTGTCCTTGCGCTTTTTGGCTGAAGCGGGCGTCGGAGCATCCGACGGCATTTTATAATTACAACGCTTCCCAAACACTAACCTGACACAGTCTAACCTTCTCTTAATAGTGCGTTTGTTAAATCTAGCACAAGAGCGGCATCCAACAACGTCGTGCTCAGGCCCTAAACAAGGTATACACAAAGTATGGTAATCCCTATGAGGTATCTGTTTCCCACAAGAAATACAGTTATTCACTTTTTCTGACATCCGGTTAAATTCTGAGGCAAGAAAAAACCAAAATATTCCCCAACGGGGTACTTAGCCAACTTTGATTCGGTCTGAAACTCTGACTTCAGAAACTTTCAGAACGCCAACCTGCACTCGCAAAACTGCTTCTGCATCAGACCATGCAGCAAAAAAGACTGAGGATATGACGTCGGTCATGCGCATTAGTACCCTGACGTACTGACGTCAGTCTAATGCGCCGTGACCGACGTCAGCCATATACTTTGGTATTCGGGCCGACTGGACAGCGGACTACCCTATAGTTAGGACTGCAGCAATGTGGAATGAAGAACATCAGGAGGGATACTATGAGCTTAACAACTATCACAAAACAAGACTATAGTTAACAATAAAATACTAGAAGGGTAGAATTCTAGTGAAGAAAGTTATACAAAACTTTATACGAGCCTGAGCCAGAAGAACGACACCTCGCAGCTGAAGCGGCAAACGAGATCTAGGTAGCTATCGCTAGGCATTATGGGATAAGGGGTAGCCTCGAGCCATTAAACAGCTCTCAAGCTATTGAAGATGGCCGAGTTAGAGCCGAGGATCGGCTCTGATCCCAACCAGCAAGAACGAAGGCGAGATAGACAACTTAACATTGAAGGGTTCCACAGCCATAAGTGCTTGTAGCTCAGACACACTTCTAGATGAAGTGATGGCCAGAAGCAAGGCTGTTTTCCAAGAGAGGAATTTTAACTCCGCTGATGCTGCAGGCTCAAAGAGGGGTATAGCATGAGCTTTTTCAGCACAAAGTTAAGGTCCCAAACAGGGGTGGGTGCTCTTCTTGGTGGCCTTAAGTTGTTAGCCCCTCTAAGGAACTGTTTGATGAGAGAAGAGAGGTGGCTTAGTGCTGTAATGAGCAGAGATGGCAGAGGCATCGATCTTAATGGAAGAGAAGGATAGGCCTCTGTGGAGTAGGTCTGCTAGGTAGTCCAGGATGAGGGGTAAGGAGGGCTGTGCTGTATTCCCCTCTTTTAGAGTGAATCCAGGAACAATACCTTTTCCACTTAACAGCATAGGATTTCCTTGTACTGGGTCTTCTGGCTTCACAAATGATGTACAGCACCTGCTTGCTTAGGCTGGCCACTAGAGGAGAATTCAAGGAATAAGCCAGGCTGCAAGGTTCAGTGTTTGCAGTTGCGGATGCAAGATCTGTCCCTCCTGCTGAGTGAGAAGTTTTGGGATCTGGGGTACGTGCCATGGTGACAGACTGCGCAGTAGTGGGTACCAGTGTTGGCATGGCCAGTCTGGGGCAATCAGGATTGCCCTTGATCTTTCCTGCCTTATCTCGAGTAGTACTCTTGTAAGAAACAGAGGGGGAAATGCATAGATTGGGAGGTTTACCCACTGGAAGGATAAGGCATCCACTTTCCAGGCTTTGCTGTGAGGTACCCTGGTGCAGAATTTGCTGAGCTGGTGATTGTAGGGGGAGGCAAATAGGTCCACCTTTGGGGTACCCCATTTCTGGGTTAGAAGGCTGAAGGTGTTTAGGTCTAATTGCCACTTGTGTGGGTCTAGGAGATTTCTGCTTAAGTCGTCTGCCAGAGAGTTTTGTTTGCCTGGCAGGAATTGACCTTGCAGGTGAATATGCATAGCCAAGGCCATGTTCCACAGGGTCATGACTAGCCTGCAGAATGGGTAAGAGTGGGTACCCCCTGCTTGTTGATACATCACTGTGGTGGTGTCAATTTTTTTATCACAAGGGGCCCTGGTGAGAGCAGGGATCTGAAAGCTGTCAAAGCGTGCTGAACAGCTAGCATCTCTTTTTGGTTGATGTGCTAATGAATTAGGTTTGGGCTCCAGTGGCCCTGAATGCACCTGCCGTTCAGATGTGCACCCAAGGCATAGTCTGATGCATCTGTGGTTAGGGTCTGGGTGGCGTGGGGTTGTGTAAAGGGAAGTCCCTTGTTCTGATTTCATGCTGCTGCTACCCACCAAAGAAACTCTGCCCTGAGACAAGGTATGATAGTTTCCCCGTCCTGAGAATGTTGCCACCAAACACTTAAGTACCACTGAAGTTTCCTCATATGTAGTCTGGCATATGGAATTAGAATGCAGGAGGCCATGAACCCTAGAGCCTACAGGATTTTTCTTGAGGATAGCTGGGTTCTGGTGACCATTTGAGTGAAGTAGCCTGTGAAATAGGCTTGTTTTTCCGGAGTAAGGAATGCCATCTGGGATGCTGTGCCCAAGCTTGTCCCAGGAACATAATTTTTTGACTGGGGACTAGTTTTGATTTATTTTCGCTGATAGTGTAACTCCAGGGAGGTTAGGAGGTCCTTTAACAAATGTCAGGTGCTGCAACAGCTTTTCCTGTCTGCCTGAATCAGGCAATCATCCAAATAAGGGTAAATTTGAATTTTTCTCTGTTGGCAATAGGCAATGGCTGGAACCAGGCATTTTATGAAGACACTGACACTGGCAGAAGTGGATAAGCCAAAGGAAAGAGGAGATAATTGATAATGCACAGACCCTGCCCTGAAACGTAGATATTTCCTGCATGAATCCCTGATAGGGATGTGCAGATAGGCTTCGTTTAGGTCTAGGGTGGCTAACAAGGCATCTTTGGACAGCATAGGGAGCAGCTGCTGTAGGGTGAGCATTTTGAATCTTGGTACCACCAGGAAGGTGTTTAGAATGGATAGAGCTAAGATTGGGCACCAGGTGTCCTCTTTTCTGGGTACCAGGAAAAGTCTGAATAAAAACCTTGGCCTATCTGTTCTGCAGGAACAGGCTGAATTGCCCTTATGGAGAGCAGGGATTTAACTTGGTTTTGTGCCTCTGCCCACTGGTTTGGGGGAAGGTCTGGGAACCCTTTTAGGGTTGGCAGCGTGTGGAAATAAAATGTGTACCCCTGAGGACCCATCGATCGCTGGTGATGGAGGTCCAGTTTTTTGCATGTTGGGCAAGTTTTCCTCCTAGGGGCATGAGCAATTGGGCAGAGGTGGAAAAGAGAGGGGTTGAGAAGTCAATGTGAATTCTTTCCGTAAGGGGGTGGCTTAGCACTCCCTGTTTTAGAAGTGGAGGTACTCCATTGCTTAGATCTCTGCATACCCTGAGACTGTAATCTGGGGGGGGGGGGGGAGATTCCCCTGGGTCTAGTTTGAGGTGGCCTTGGGGGTGGGGTGAGGTGGGGGGGGGTGGAAAGGACAAATGTTTCGAAGGGCAATGCACTTACAAGAAATCTGACTGCCTGCATGGACTTACCCCTTTATTCCATCTTTTTAAAAACCTCTTCTGATTTGGTGTCAAACAGTTTGTCCTTGTTCAAAGGAGCATCCAGTAATTTTGATTTGACATGGTCTGGCAAGGTCTGTTCCTTAAGCCAAGCATGCCTTATAAGTACAGAACCTGTGACTGCTGCCCTGCAAGATGCTTCTAGGGCATCAAACCCACATTGCAGGGTATGTAATTATTTTCTAGAGTCAGGAAAGGTAGATAATTTTTGCTTAAGTTCCATAGTATGTTGCTGGTATTTCAACATGTGGAACTGACAATTCAATGCTCTAATGGTGAGAGTTGTAGAGGTATATACTTTTTTACCCCATCTGTCTAAAGCTCGGGAATCCCTGTCCAAAGGGGTAGGATTCTTAGCTGTAGTTGCTTTTATTCCTTTAGGTCCTTGGGAGAGGACCTCTGGGTCAGCAGTAGGATTTTTGAAGAGAAATTTGTGAGAGTCAGGGACTCTCTCTAGTACCGGTCTGGTTTTCTTGGAGCAGTGGGTAAAGTATCAGGAGTTAGATTGGATTCTATGAAGACATAATCCACAATATCCAGAGCAGGAGGGATAGCTAAGTGTCTGTGCTGTGGTAAATCTAAAAATTCCCCGAGTCTCTTTTTAGACTGAGGATAATCCTGGCATTCCCAATGGAAATGCTCTCTCATAGTATGTAGGGTTTCAGAAACAACACACGAACCAAAAAGACAAACCAAAAACTGTAGAAATGTGTCCAAAGGCAGCAACACCAAAGGCTGGTAATAGCAAACAGCTCACAATAAGGTAAATCCAAAGTAGAAACCAATATTTATTTTAAAACGCAACAAGACTGGTTACACGCTTTTCGTCAGTTTATGACTTCATCAGAAAACAGTCACTTACAACAATAAACCCTCTTATATACTGTTGCTTAAAGTGAATAATTGCTTAAAATGAATGATTACAAACATCAT
Organism: Protopterus annectens; assembly: GCF_019279795.1. Classification (NCBI taxonomy): domain Eukaryota; kingdom Metazoa; phylum Chordata; order Ceratodontiformes; family Protopteridae; genus Protopterus; species Protopterus annectens. Next base: position 350,417,440 of record NC_056739.1, read on the forward strand.
GTAACTTAATTGAAAATTACCCACATTTAAAGTACCAAAACAACAAGGAGCTGAATACACTCAATTGCTTAATACCATCACCAGAATACTTCTAATATTAGATGGAAAACTTTGTATATACTGTTTCTAGAAAATATACATATATAAATTAAACTTATGTATTAATGCACTAAAAAATCATGATTATAGTGTTATTAAAAAGTCCCTAATGTTTTTACACATAAATCTAGAAATATTAATTATAGTAAAAATATATATATATGTATGTATATATATATATATATATATGTATATATATATATATAAATAAATAAACATAAATATATATATTGTAGGCAAAAAGTGTGTGTATATATATATACACCAATGTAAACAAATAAAATTTCAGCTATTATTTATTTTCTATTTATTTTTATACACACATATTAATAAATAGCTAGATCATTTGTGCTCTAAGTTTCAAATATGGAACAATAGATATAGAATCATTCAACCCTGGGAAGTGGTTAGATTCTAAAAGGATCTGCCAATATGTTTCTTGATGGCACAATCTAACTTCCCAGGGTCCACCCCTAGAGTCTTTGGACACTGAATCTAAAACAAAAAAATAAAAACACTGCCCCCTCACATGTATAAGTGTGCTTGTAAAGTGCATTGTTAGAATTCCCCTTCTTTATATCATAATAATGTTCGTACACGCGTCTACGAAGGGGTCTTTCAGTCTTTCCAACATAAAATGATTGGCAGGACTGACACACTGCCAAATAAACAACCCCAAAGGAAAGACAATTATAAAATTTTTTAGATGAAATGGTCCTATTTCTACTTTCCAAATAAACCATGTCTTGATTTAAAATATACTTGCATTGTGAGCATCGCCCACATTTGTAAGTCCCTTTCCTTGGGTCCTTCACATACTGGGGTGAAATTTCCTGCTCCAAAATTCTTTTAATATTAAATCCTTTTCTATAAACTGTTTTTACCCTTCTATCCTTGAAACTGCTTAAATCTGTAATGTCTTGAAAAATGTTGAACTCTTTCTCAATAATATTAATAAGTTTAGCAACATTGGCACTGTATTCAGTAACAAAAAGAAAAGGATCATTCTCAAGGGTCTGAGTGTTATTCCTCTGTTTTGCCCCTAATTCGAGGTAACCTTGCCCCAAAATAGGCTTAAATCTATCTGATCTTCCTTGTGTAACCTCTTCCTTGACTGAATCAATAAGATGTTTGGGATAACCTCTTTCGGAAAACATGGAAGAAAGTATATCACACTCAAGAGCAAATTGTGAATCCTGTGATGTCATGTGTGACACCATAACAAACTGCCCTTTAATGATACCCCTCTTTTGAAATCCTGGGTGGGAACTAAAGAAATGTAGATAACTATTTGAGAAGGTGGGCTTCCTATATACTTTGGAACTAAACCCAAATTAATTTTTACTAATGGTTACATCCAAATAGTTTACCATCCCCTGGGAAACCTGGTGGGTAAACTTTAAAAAGGAGGTGGTAGAATTAATGTAGGAAAGAAATAATTCAATAGTCTCCATAGGGCCTATCCAAAAGATGCAAATATCATCCAGGAATCTCGAGTAATGGATCCAGTTTGCTGCAAACTCACAATTGTGAATAAATTTTTTCTCCCAAACAGCCATAATGATATCGGCATAAGTAGGTGCACAATTTGCCCCCATAGATACCCCACTGGTCTGTTGGAAATATTCACCACCATAAAATACAAAATTATTTTTCAAAACCAAATCCAAGAGCCCAATAATCATGTGAACGTCATTATTAGAAATTCCTGGACATTCCCAAAGTGCCTCCTCAATCCATTCTAATCCTATTTCAGTAGGGATGACCGTAAATAAATCTACAACATCTATGGTCAGAAATATAAGATTTGATCTATATAATTCTGGGGTAATCTTGCTTAAGAATTCCCAAGAGTCCTTAAGCAGGTGTGTTTCCTTCCCCCAAACCTGCTTGAGTTTCCAATCTAAAAATTTTGAAATAGAATGGGTCTTGGAACCTTGAGCTGCCACAATAGGTCTTAAGGGAGGGTCCTCAACACATTTGTGTACTTTAGGTATCCCAAATATGGTAGGCACCCTGGGAAAAGGGTTTCCAAAAAGGAGTAGGTATCAAATTCAATAACCTCCTGGTCAAGCATATCCTTGATAGCCAAATCAATCTTTTGATAAGATAGAAATACCTCATTAATAGATGTCAATGTATATCTGTTAGAGTCATATAAAATGTCATTCATTTTACTTTCATACATTATCTGGTTCATAAATACAGTACCCCCACCTTTGTCTGGTTGCATAACCCTCAAATGGTGGTTATGTGCCAAGTCATACAATAATTGGTTTTCTTGATAACTTAAATTATGGTCAAAATTTCCTTCAGACAACTCTTGGCGAATAGATAATTTTTGCTTAATAAGTTCCATAGTATGTTGCTGGTATTTCAACATGTGGAACTGACAATTCAATGCTCTAATGGTGAGAGTTGCAGAGGTATATACTTTTTTACCCCATCTGTCTAAAGCTCGGGAATCCCTGTCCAAAGGGGTAGGATTCTTAGCTGTAGTTGCTTTTATTCCTTTAGGTCCTTGGGAGAGGACCTCTGGGTCAGCAGTAGGATTTTTGAAGAGAAATTTGTGAGAGTCAGGGACTCTCTAGTACCGGTCTGGTTTTCTTGGAGCAGTGGGTAAAGTATCAGGAGTTAGATTGGATTCTATGAAGACATAATCCAAAATATCCAGAGCAGGAGGGATAGCTAAGTGTCTGTGCTGTGGTAAATCTAAAAATTCCCCGAGTCTCTTTTTAGACTGAGGATAATCCTGGCATTCCCAATGGAAATGCTCTCTCATAGTATGTAGGGTTTCACCAAAAGAAAAATCCTCTGGAGGGGAAGCAGAAGGAATGGATTCCTCTGCATCTGAATCCTCATAGGTAGATAAAGGCATGTTCTTCATATTCAAAAACCTCAGAGTCATCAGACTCTTGGTCAGTTAAAGCTGCTGGGGATAGGTCTCTCTTTTAGCAGGGGAAGGAGGACTTCCCCTAATCGGCATGATCAGGTCTTTCTACCATTTTAAGCATTTGAGATTGTGGCAAGGAAGCAGGCACTTGAGTTTGGGTCGTTGTTTTTTTTAGGTGTAGCTTGTACTCTTGGCCTTAGAAACTCGGTAGTTTTAGAAATAACTGAAGACACGACAGAAGTCTGTGTCGAATATCGGTAAAGCAAAGAACTTCCTCAGAATCCGGTGCCTGCACAGCAGCTCCGGAATCATCCAAGGTAGAGACATCCGCAGGTTCCGTAGTCAATGAAGAGTCTCGTGGCATAACGGACGCCTAACGGGTCTCGGTAACGGCCTGCGAATCCACTGAAGCGGGCATCAGGGGCTGCGAAAGCGTCTCACTGAGTTACTGACGAACTTGCGACTAGCTTAACAGAAGCATCATCGGCAGTTTTGGACCTGTGCGGGTCTCTGTCTTCATCCTTACGTTTTTTTGGAAGATCGGTAGTCAGATGACTTACCAATGCCATTTTGGAATATGGAGATAAAGAAAGTACAGTTTTGTACCTACCATAAATGTAGATGTCCGATAGGTATGCATCTGCAGTCCTAACATATGGGTTTGTCCTGCCTCAGGCAGCCCTTCGGTCGGCCGGATTCCAAAGTCTGGGTCTGGCCTCGGCTGATGTCTCACTTCACCCGACGTCATAGCTGCTGTTTATTGGGTATAAAGGCATCAGCCAACGCCATTTTCCTCAGTGTTTCTTGCCCCAGATGCCATGTGCCCTCTAGGAAGGCTCAATTTGGATAAATGCAAATAATTCCAAACAGTAGAGAGCAAACAATATAAAGATATATAAGTATATACATATATACAAACAAATACACCATAACAGATTCCCCCAGCTAGCTAAAAGAAGGGGTAAATACCCTAGGAATACCACAGAGGGGAAGGAGGGTGGGTAATCCTGACTGCAGATGCATACCTATCGGACATCTACATTTATGGTAGGTACAAAACTGTACTATGTCCTTCAAGGATGCATCTGCAGTCCTAACATATGGGTAGAATACCATAGCCAAACTGGGGGAGGAGGCACTAAGATAAAGATGGTGTGGTTAAGATCCCTTGCAAAACAGCAGTTGCAAAACCTGCTCGGGATCTAGAATATAAGGGTAGATTATAATGCTTGGCAAATGTATGCACGGAGCTCCAAGTAGCAGCTTCTAAAATGTCTTTGGTAGCCACTCCTCGTAGGAAAGCTGTAGTGGTGGCTGTAGCTCTTGTGGAATGAGGTCTGATATTTTCAGGAGTTGTCTTTCCATGAAAAGAGTAGCAAAAACAAATGCAATTTCCTATCCATTTTGAGATTGTCTGTTTTGAAATTGCTTTTCCTTGCATTCCTGTTGCATATGCTACCAGAAGCTGGTCAGATGTTCTTCATCTCACATTGCTGCAGTCCCTACATATGGGTAGTCCGCTGTCCTCGGTCGGCCCGAATACCAAAGTATTAGGCTGACGTCGGTCAAGGCGCTTAAAACTGACATCAGGACGTCAGGGTACAAATGCGCATGACCGACGTCATATCCTCAGTCTTTTTTGCCGCATGGTCCGATGCAGAAGCAGCGTTGCAAGTGCCGTTCGGCGTTCTGAAATTTTTCGAGTTCAGAGTTTCAGACCGAATCCAAGTTGGCTAAGTACCCCGTTGGGGAATATTTTGGTTTTTTTCTTGCCTCAGTGTATTACCGGATGTCAGAAAAAGTGAATAATTGTATTTCTTGTGGGAAACAGATACCGCATAGGGATTATCATTCTTTGTGCATTCCTTGTTTGGGGCCTGAGCACGACGTAGTTGGGTGTCGCTTTTGTGCTAGGTTTAATAAGCGCACTATTAAGCGGAGGTTAGATTGTGCTAGGCTCGTCTTTGGTAAGCGGTGCAATTATAATATGCCGTCGGATACTCCGACGCCCGCTTCCACGAAGAAGCGCAAAGACAAAGCGGTTAAACCCAGGCAAGATGAGTCGTCCGTTCCGGACGCCGGTTCTTTAGAGGCTTCAGTGGAACCGGTGGTTCCGATGGAGGCTTCTCTGGAGTCTCAGGGGGAGTCTTTGATTTTGCAGGATGTGGCCTCTCCCGAGGCAGGTCAGGCTGAAGGGGCTTCTCAGGTTTCTGTACTCCCCTCCCTTCCCAGGGTGGTTAGACCCTCTCCTTCTGTTTCCAAGGCTTCTTCCAGAGGCAGGCCAGGTTTAGCTTCTGTTGGTGTCAGTCCTAGTTCATCAGGGTCTGTGCCTAAGAAGCACATGCTTAAAATGGCAGAAGATTTGATTACTCTGATTAGAGGTTCTTTGCCCCCTCCTGATAAGAGGCCTAGGGTGGAGCCAGAGTTGGAAAGTTTTGAACAGGCTTCGGATGTTTCAGAGTCTTCGGCTGAAGACTTGCAGGAGTACACTCCTTATTCTGATTCTGATGCAGAAGATTCCACTCCTTCTGCTTCTCCTCCAGAGGATTTTTCTTTTTCAGAGACTCTTCATTCTATGAGGGAACATTTTAAGTGGGAAGGTCAGGACTTCTCTGATTCACAGAAAAGGCTTAGAGAATTTTTGTTTTTACCTCAACATAGGCCCTTAGCTATAACCCCGTTCTGGATGTTGTGCAAGATGTATTTTAAACCGGGTAGGTATTACAGGGTGCCTGAGGCTCATAAATATCTCTATAAGAGTCCTAGGGCGGACCCAGAAACTGTTAGTCAGGGACCTAAGGGTGTCAAGGCCTCTGTTGTAAAGAATCCGGTTCCTCTAGATAAAGAGGCCAGAGCTTTGGATAGATGGGGAAAGAAGGTCTATACATCTTCTACCTTAGCTATGAGGGCTTTGAATTGCCAGTTTCATATGTTGAAATATCAAAATTTTCTTCTTTCGCAATTGAAATCTAAGGTGGATGCTCTGGCAGAAGGCATTGACTGTAAAGAATTACAAGATTTGGTGCATGTCTCTGAACAGGTGGGTAAGCATTCTTTACAGTGTGGTTTTGATGCTTTGCAGGCCTCTTCTAGGGTGGCTGCCACTGGTTCAGTTCTTCGCAGGCACGCCTGGCTTAAGGATCAGAATTTATCTGACCATGTTAAGACAAGGATTTTGGATGCTCCTTTGCAGTCTGAAGTGTTGTTTGGTCCACCTGTGGAGTCAGTCTTGAAGAAATTGGAAGACAAGGCTAAGTCTATGCAGACTGTTAAAGATTTTTTGCAAGTTCAGCCTCCAAAGTTTAGTAGAAATTGGCCTGCTAAGGGGTGGACGTATCCTCCTTCTGATTCTCAGTCTAGGGGTAGATCTAGACGTGGTAGGGGCAGAGCTCAGAGTTCCTTCAGACCTAGAACATGGAGTTCACCTGCACAGTCTTCGAGTGAGGGCAGGGGCCAGTCCTTTCGTAAACAGGCCCAATGACCTACTTTTTCAGCTGCCAGATCCTTCTTGCCTGGCAGCACCTTTGGGAGGAAGGTTGGCACTCTTCAAGGAAAATTGGATTTTAATTACCCACGACAAATGGGTATTGGATATCATACACCAAGGTTACAAGTTTTATTTCCATACCTTACCTCCTTTCAAAGGCATGCCAGACGTTCCTCCTCAGCAAAGACTAGAGGCTCACAAACAGATTTCTCTACTACTTCAAATAGGAGCTATACAACAGGTCCCCCTGCCAGAAGTGGGCCTAGGATTTTATTCTCGCCTGTTTCTAGTACCAAAGAAAGGGAACACGTGGAGACCAATTTTGGATTTATCTATCCTCAACACATATCTGGACATTCCCAAGTTCAAAATGTTGACGTTACAACAGCTTTTACCTCTGCTGGGCAAAGATCACTGGATGGTGACTCTGGATCTCAAGGAGGCTTACCTTCATATTCCTATCAGGCCCTGTTGCAGGAAGTATCTGCGTTTTCGGGCTGGGACTTTTCATTATCAGTTCTCTGCATTGCCCTTTGGCGCCCAGAGTGTTCACAAAGGTTCTGGCTCCAGTGGTAGCTTTCTTCAGGCTAAGAGGAATACAAATCTATCCTTATTTGGACGATTGCCTGATTCTGGCTCAAGGAAAGGACAAACTTCTTCATCATTTACAGTATGTGATGGCAGTGTTAAGATGCCTAGGGTATTCTGTGAACGAAATAAAGTCCAGTCTAGTACCCTCTCAGGACATGTGCTTTCTGGGTGTGAGACTGAATACAGCATCCCAGATGGCCTTTTTGACCCTGGACAAACAAAAGAATCTTTCTCTTTACTTCCACCAATTGTCTCGTCAGTCCAGGCTGACTGCAAGGACAGTCCTTCAAGCCTTGGGGTTCATGGCATCTTGTATTCTGGTACTTCCCAATGCCAAACTGCATATGAGGAAGCTACAATGGTATCTCAAAATTGTATGGACGCAACACTGCCAAGATATGGACACTGTCATTCAGATAATACCTTGCATTCAAAAGGAATTTTTGTGGTGGGCTCAGGAATGTCACCTAAACAAGGGACTCTCTGTGACCCGACCAGAGGCGAGTCAGATTCTAACGACAGATGCCTCAGACAAAGCTTGGGGAGCTCATCTGAATGGAAAATGGGTACAAGACACGTGGCCTGCCAGACTTCAACATTTACATATCAACTTGAAGGAGATGTTAGCAGTCCAATTTGCATTGATAGCTTTCAAGGATTTACTTTTTCCAGGGCAGGTGTTGATTCAAACAGACAACACAACTGTCATGTGGTACATCAACAAGCAAGGGGGAACACATTCTTATCCTCTATGCAGACAAGCAATGATTTTGTGGGAGACTGCTCTCAGTTTACAGCTAAATCTTCAGGCAAGGTTTCTGCCAGGAGCACAGAACTCCTTAGCAGATGTGTTGAGCAGACAAATTATGGATCCCCACGAGTGGAAATTGGATCCTCATGTATTTCAAAATTGACAGTGTTATGGGGAACTCCAGACATAGATCTGTTCGCTTCTCCTCTAAATTACCAGCTGCCAAAGTTTTGCACAAAAGGTTTCACCCCACAGCTTGGAAAGTGGATGCTCTCTCATTCAATTGGAGCAATCTTCATGTGTATGCCTTTCCACCACTGCCTCTCCTCCCAAAGGTACTCCTGAAGGTCAGACAGGACAAGCCAACCATGATTTTAATAGCTCCGGATTGGCCTCGACAGCACTGGTACCCATTACTGAGAAGTCTGGTAAGGGAGCCTCCATGGCCTTTGCCTTCGATTCCACACCTGCTGTCTCAGGAGAACAGTCATTTACTCAATGTCAAACTTCACTCTCTACATCTAACAGCCTGGCATATTCTGTTTTAAACCCTGGAGGGTCTCAGCTTCCACAACAAGTTTTGAATGTTATTTTGGAGGCCAGAAGGCCTAGTACACGGAAAGTTTACGCAGATAAATGGAGGAGATTTTTAATTTGGAGTACAGCAAAGGACTTTGATGTTTCTAAACCTAATTTAAGTGTTGCTCTTCAATACCTTACTGAGTTATTGGACAAAGGTTTGTCCTTCTCCTCTATAAAGGTTCATGCTGCAGCAATTTCTGCTCACTATGACTGTGACCCACCATTATTTTCTCATCCTTTATTTAAGCAATTCCTTAGAGGGGCAAAGAATATAAGACCCCCACGTAGAGCTCCTACTCCTGCTTGGGATCTCAATTTTGTGTTGGAGAAACTCACTCTACAACCTTTTGAGCCTGCAGTGACTGCCGAGTTGAAATATTTATCATGGAAGACTGCTTTTTTGTTGGCCATTACCTCTGCGAGAAGGGTTTCTGAATTACAGGCCCTTATGGCGGTTGAGCCTTTCTTAATTTTCCACAAGGACAGGGTGTCTTTGCATTAACCCTTCCTTTATGCCTAAAGTGGTTTCTAGTGTGGCTTTAAACCAAACTATTCATTTGCCTACTTTTTATGCAAACCCCCAAAATAAAGGGGAGAAGATTTTGCACACTTTGGATATACACAGACAGTTGCGATATTATTTGAGCAGAACTAAAGGGTTCAGGCAGTCTCAGCAGTTGTTTGTTTCATTTGCTTTGGGTTCTCAGGGCAAACCTGTTTCAAAACAAACTATTTCTAAGTGGATTGGTTTTGTATTGCTTTCTGTTATTCCCATCATGGTAAGGAGATTCCAGCTGGGATTAGGCCTCATTCCACTAGGGCTACTGCCACTTCTACAGCATTTTTACGGGGTGGCTACTAAAGATATTTTGGAGGCAGCTACTTGGAGTTCAGTGCATACTTTCTCTAAGCATTACCACCTTCCACTTTACTCTAAATCTAGGGCTGGATTTGCCACTGCAATTTTACAGGGCATTTTGGCAGCTCCTAATGCTTTATAGTTTTGCCATCCTCCCTTACCTCTGCTTTGGGATTCTACCCATATGTAAGGACTGCAGCAATGTGAGATGAAGAACATAGTACAGTTTTGTACCTACCATAAATGTAGATGTTCAAGATCCACATTGCTGCAGTCCAATTACCTCCCTCCTTCCCCTCTGTAGTTAGAGGTGGTTGTGTGGTTTGGGTTGTAAATATTGTAAATATGGTTAGTGCAGGGGTGGTTGGTTGTTTTTGCTGTTTTTTGGCTTTGGCCTTTCTTTTTAGGGCCTTCTGACATCTGGGGCAAGAAAAGACTGAGGATATGACGTCGGTCATGCGCATTTGTACCCTGACGTCCTGATGTCAGTTTTAAGCGCCTTGACCGACGTCAGCCTAATACTTTGGTATTCGGGCCGACCGAGGACAGCGGACTACCCATATGTAAGGACTGCAGCAATGTGGATCTTCGAACATCTACATTTATGGTAGGTACAAAACTGTACTTTTTTCTGCTGGTCTTAGTTCTGTCCAGATAGTAGCGTAATTGTCTGTGCACATCCAAGGTATGTAGCATTCTTTCCCCCCTGTTCTGTGGGTTGGCGAAGAATGTAGGTAAATGAATCGCTTGGTTCAATGATACTCTGGAGACCACTTTTGGCATAAAGGTAGGGTTAGTTCTCAGAGAGACTCTGTCCTGATGGAAAATAAGGAAGGGCTGTACTGCCATTAATGCCTGTAACTCAGATACCCTTCTTGCTGAAGTGATTGCTAGCAGGAAAGCAGTTTTCCAAGACAAGAACTGTAATTCTGCTGTTGCTGCTGGTTCAAAAGGGGGAAGTGTTAACTTTTCCAGCACAAAGTTGAGATCCCATGTAGGTAAAGGTGGTTTCCTTGGAGGTTTTACATTTTGATTCCTCTCAAGAACTGCCTGAGTAGAGGATGAGAGAAGACAGGAGGATCCATGTTGTATTCTGCTGAAATTGCTGATGCATGAATCTTAATGGAGGAGTAAGACAGGCCATTGTGGAACAGTTCTGCTAAATATTCCAGGATGTGTGCTATGTTTGCCAATGAGACATTTTCTCCCTTTGCTGCACTCCAAATGAGGTATCTTTTCCACTTGGCTGAATAAGTCTTCCTTGTGGAAGGTCTGCGTGCCTCCAGGATAATGTCCTTAACCCTCTGGGATAAACCTGGGTTATTTTGTTTTATGCAATATTCCAAGCAGCTATCTGCAGTGTTTTCAAGTTTGGATGTAGGATCTTGTAGTTGTCCTGTGTTAAAAGTAAGGGACATAGAGGTAGAGGCCATGCGTGTGTCCGAGACATGCTTCTCAGTAGCGGGTACCAATGTTGCCTCGGCCAGTCTGGAGCTATCAGGATTACCCTTGGCTGATCCTCTCTGATCTTCAGTAGAACTTTGTACATCAAGGGAAGAGGTGGAAAAGCATATGCTGTCAGGTTTTTCCAGCTGAAGGAAAGGGAGTCCACCCTCCAAGCAAGTGGGTGGTATGCTCTTGTGCAGAATTTCTTCAATTGGTGGTTGTGTGGGAAGGCGAACAGGTCCATCTCTGGTAGTCCCCATTTCTTTGTTATGGTTTTGAAGATATCTGGATGCAGCATCCATTCGTGAGCATCCGTGGTAGTTCTGCTTAAGGTGTCTGCTTGAGAGTTTTCTTTTCCTGGTACAAATCTGGCCTGAAGTTGAATGCTGAGATTCAGGGCCACATTCCACAGGTCCATTGCCATCCAGCATAGAGGATATGAATGTGTACCTCCCTGTTTGTTGATGTACCACATGACTGTGGTATTGCCAGTCCTTATCAGCAGATGACCCTGTTGTAGGAGTGGTCTGAATGCCTGGATCGCATGTTTCACTGCCAGCATCTCCTTTAGATTTGTGTGTAGATTCAGCTGGTCTTGGGTCCATAGGCCTTGAATACACTTGTCCACCATGTGTGCCCCCCATCCTAGGTCTGAGGCGTCCGTGGTGATGGTCTGGTTTGGATGAGGTTTGTGGAAAGGCAAGCCTCTGTTCATCTGACAGGCCTGAGCCCACCACAGGAATTCTTGCTTCAGGCATGGAATTATTGGAATCTGGGCTTCTAGACTGTGCTTGTGTTGAGACCATACATTCCTTAGGTACCACTGTAGCTTTCTCATATGCAGCCTGGTATGTGGAACCAATATTATGCATGATGCCATGTAGCCCAGGGCTTGCAGGACTTTCCTTGCAGTAAGCCGAGTTTGTGTTGTTAATGTCATGAAGTAGGCTGGTAGTTGTTTTTGTTTTTCTTCTGTGAGAAAAGCCATCTGAGTTGATGTATCCAGTTCTGCACCCAAGAATGTTATCCTTTGGGATGGTACTAGTCTTGACTTTTGCATGTTGACTGTGTATCCCAAGGCTTGCAACAGTTGTATGACATTTTCCAAATCTTTTGTCAATTTTGCCTTGTTGTCCGCTTGTATTAGGCAGTAGTCCAGGTATGGGTAAATTTGAATCCCCTGTAGCCTGCAATGAGCAATTACTGATGCCAGGCATTTCGTGAATACTCTGGGTGCAGTAGATAAGCCAAAAGGCAATGCTGAGAATTGATAATGCTCTGATCCTGCAAGAAATCTGAGGTGTCTTCTGCAATCTGGTCGTATAGGGACGTGCAGGTATGCCTCCTTGAGATCTAGAGTCACCAGCCAAGACCCCTTGCCCAGCATGGGAAGAAGCTGCTGGAGGGTCAGCATTTTGAATTTTGGAACAATGAGGTATGTGTTCAGTGCGGACAAGTCTAGAATAGGTCTCCATTGATTTTCTTTTCTTGGTACAAGGAAAAGCCTTGAGTAAAATCCTTGGCCTTGTTCCATAGGTGGTACCTCTTCTATAGCTCTCATCCTTAGTAAGTTGTTGACTTGTCTTAGAGCGTCTGTTTTTTGGCTTGGTGGTAGGTTTGGCATTCCTCTCTTTTTTGGTAGAATGTGGAAGTGAAACCTGTAGCCCTTGTCTATTGTTTGTAAAGTCCATTTGTCTCCTGTAATGTAATGCCAGTTGTCGGAGAATAAGGCTAGCTTTCAGCCCAAGGGTGCTTGCAGTTGTTCACTGGTAGGCAGAACTAGAGCCAAGTCATTGTGTCTGCCCTGTGGAAGTGGTTGTAGTTGAATCTGTGGCAGTACTTCTCTGGTTGGTAGGTTGCCACTGACGTCCCCTGTAGGCACCCCTAGATTGACCTCTGCCTCTAAGGCGTCTATTTCTGCCTCTCTGCGCTTTGGAGCTGTCTGGAAAGGACCAATTCTTCGAAGGCCAATTTCTGCTAAACCTCGGAGGTTGGACCTGTAAGAAATCCTTGACTGTTTGGACAGATTTTGCTTTTTCTTCCACCTTCTTTAGAGCCTCCTGTGCAGGGGAGCCAAACAAACTTTGTTTCTCCATGGGAGCATCTAGGAGTTTTCACTTAACATGGTCTGGTAAGGATTGTTCTTTTAACCAGGCATGCCTTCGAATCACTGTTCCAGTCATAGCTGATCTAAAGGAAGCCTCCAGTGCATCATAGCCACATTTTAAGAAATGGTTACTGACCTGCTGAGAGCTATGTACCAAATCCTGAAGGGACTTGCGGTCTAAAGGTTCAGGAGAAGACAGTTTTTTGTTTAACTGGTCTAACAAAAATTCCTGGTACTGAATTATGTGAAATTGACAGTTCAAGGCCCTGGCCGAAAGAGTAGCAGAAGTATAAACCTTTTTACCCCATCTCTAATGCTCTAGATTCCCTTTCAGAGGGAAGAGGGTTTTTGGCAGAAGCAGCTGCCACACCTTTAGGGCCCTGTGAAATGGTTTCAGGGTCTGCAACAGGAGCCTTATACAAATGGTAATGTGTGTCCGGGACCCTGTAATATCTGTCAGGCTTGGCAGGGGCCGGAGGAAGAGAATCAGGGGCAGTACAGACATCATTATATGCATCATCAACAACTGTTAGTACTGGCGGAATGGGTAAAGGCATATGCTGTGTTAAGTGTAAAAAGGTCCTTAGCCTTTTCCTTGAATCTGAAAAATCCTGGCCCTGCCATTGGAAGTGTTCCCTCATAGCATGCAAGGTTTCCCCAAAAGAAAATTCTTCAGGAGGAGAAGCAGAAGGAATGGAGTCTTCTGCATCAGAATCCTCATAAGGAGAATATGGGCCTTCGTGAGGGTCTGAATTGTCTGAGTCATCCGAGGAATAATCTGTAGAGACAGGTTCCGGGGGTTCAGTCCTAGGCCTCTTGTCTAGAGGGGGCTGAGAGGCCCTGTCTGGGTGAGGTTGGGATCCCCTGATCAAAGAAATGAGATCCTCAGCCAGGCTGAGCATTTGGGAACTAGAGGTAGGCCTATGTGAAGGAGTTTTTGCAGGTAAGGCCTTAGAAGATTTAGCTGCTTTAGCCCTGGCAAAAGCCTTGATAGACATAGAAGCAAGGGGTCTAGCAGCCCCACGTGCAGGGGTAGATATGTCTAAAGGAATAGTGTCTGACAAATCCTGGGCACCTGCTTCTGTAGCAGTAAATTCAGTAGCAGATTCAGCCATGCTCTGTGAGACCTCGGCTATCGGAGGCATGCTTTCGGCCGAAGGAAGAACCGGGGACTCTGTTTCAGCCGAAACCGAGACACTCGCGGTTGGCCTAACCGTGGTTTCAGCCGAAACCACGGACCGCGAGTGTCGGTCCTTTTCCTTGCGTTTTTTAGCTAATTGAGTAGTCGGAGTCTCCGACGGCATTTTGTATGCAAAAGCGGGACCAAAAAACTCCTCTGCAAACTCCGACCGACGTCTAAGTGTCCGTTGATTGAAGGAAGCACAGGCTAGACAAGCTGATACGTCGTGGTCTGGGCCTAAGCAAGGAAGGCAGTAAGAGTGGAAATCCTTATGAGGTATTTGTTTCCCACAAGTTAAACAATTATTTACTTTGTCTGACATCGGCTGAGGCAAGAAAGAGTCCCCAACGGGGTACTTAGCTTTTTAGAAGTCTTCAATAGTAGAAATCTCTGGATCTGACCGACCGGCACTTGCGAACAGCTTCTGCTTCGGGCACCGCGCGGCAAGAAAGACTGAGGAAAATGGCGTCGGCTGATGCCTTTATACCCAATAAACAGCAGCTATGACGTCGGGTGAAGTGCGACATCAGCCGAGGCCAGACCCAGACTTTGGAATCCGGCCGACCGAAGGGCTGCCTGAGGCAGGACAACCCATATGTTAGGACTGCAGATGCATCCTTGAAGGACATCAAAAGTATTAAGCTACAATAAGGGCCAGACGACGAATAGTTCGGGCATTGAACAAAGCACAAAACCGACAATGAGGTACGTTGTGGTCTGCGCCTAAACAGATGACGCAGTAAGAATGGAAATCTCGGTGTGGTATTTGCTTTCCACAGGCGAGACAATTGTTAACTTTTTCTAACATTGGTTAGAGCAAGAAAAAAGGATCCCCAATGGGGTACTTAGCTTTAGAAGACTTCAGGATGATTCAATTTCGGAAACGAAAACTCAGATAGTGGCCGACCGGCACTCGTGCAAACTGCTTCTGGCTCACTCAGCAAGAAAGACTAATGTAATGGCGTCGGCTGCCTGTTTTTATACCCCTGACGACCTGACATCAGTCCTGAAGCGACAGCGACCGACGCAGAAATATTAATTCTCTGGTATTCGGGCTGACTGAGGGCTACCTGCTGGCAGATAACCCAAGTGTGATGACTGCATCAGTGAAACACAAAGAACACCTGCTAGAAGAGTTTGAAAAGACACATGAAACAAAACAAAAAAAATGTTCCCCCAATTCCATAAGAAACGCGCAACGAACAGGTGTTTGAGCGCTTTCATTCCTTTAATAAGTGAACAGAACTTCTTCAGAAAATATTATAAACAAAAAGCTGTAGAAAAATAGACATCAAGAAGCAGGAGTAATAAATCACCAGCCAACAGAGAAGTGCTATCCCTGTAAAAAAAGTAATTAGAATGCAAATACAATGTAATATAAGACTTTTATACAAGTGACACCAAATACTTCTGAGGAGGGGCACTAGCTAGCAAACAACTTAATAGTTTAACAATTTTAAAGCACTTTTAAGGTTACTGTATTCATTAAGACCTGAGTGGAATTCAGCATTTAGTTCAAGCTGCCACTTCAGTTCTCTGAAGTCCAGCAAACCTTCCATGTCTCCAAAAAATAAATTTAATTGCTTCAGTACAAAAAAACTTAACACCTGTGAAGTCCTAGCATCTTAAACTCTGCCTAAGGCATTTTTATCATCTCTTAAATATCGCCCCTCTGTGCTCCTTAATGCGACTGCAAAGCTTTCTTGTTGTTTTGCCCACACAGAAACATGAGCAATTGCTGCAGACTGCAGCATACACCACAAAAGTACTATTGCAGTTATAGTGAATAGGATATACTAAATAGTCATACTAAATGTAATCTTTTTCCTGTTGTGTGAAAAAATAGTCTTTTCCTTGTAATATGTAAAGACATGCTACACAGTTGTTAAAGGCAAACATGCCTGGAGATAAATTTGCTCTCTCTCCAAAGGGATGAGAAAAGGAAGAGTCTGCCTTTTCAAAAGAGTTTGACTGCTTTTGTTTTTGTGTGAGAAAAGAGGGGTTTCATCAAGTAAATCCACAAGCTCCTTGTCATCTGTTATGAACTGCCAATTATTAGTAATAACTTCCCTGATCGGAACAGTGTCTCTGCAAATAGGCAGAGGGAAACTGATGTTCCGATTCAGAACACTGGAGTGTGTTGACTGGGTGAAGGTGCTGGGGGATTGATTCAGTTCTAGTATGATTGGTTCCAGAGGAGGCTTGGTTCAGGTCCATTGAACGATTACGTAGGAGAGAGGCTCTGTTCAGAGCTGGTACCTGATAGGATTTGTGAACGAAGTCGTGAGACAGAATCAGTGGGTATCTAGTCGGCCATGAATTGAGCACATCCATGAAGATGGAGTCTAGCACTTTTTTTGTTTTGTGTGTCTTTTCAAATTCAGCAGATTTTAAGTTTATTATATAAACATAAACACACACACACACATATATATATATATATATATATATATATATATATATATATATGTATGGATCTAGGACTATTGAACAAAAGTTCAACAGTCCGAATCCACAATCACCGAACACATTTTAACAAAAGTGCTTTCATCGAAAAAGCGCTTAAGTGTGTTTAAAAAAAACAAACATTACTTTTACGTTTTTGCAAGGGATGCAAGCCCCCATGCACCCCCCACTCCCCTGCTTAAATATTCTCACTCCGCGGTCGCACTACAGTGGGGAAAAGGGAATTATCCCTTATCCCCACTGTAGCACGATCTCCACAACAGGCATACTTATGCAAAAGTGCCTTTCAGTGAAAAGCACTTTCGTGCAAGTTTAAAATATACCAGATTTGTCTGTGTGTTTCTTTCAATTTGTTTTATTTTTGGGAAGTTTGGTTAGTCATAAGTTATTTCTTCCTTTTATTTTACGGGTTTAGTTGCCTAGACAGATATATGTGTGGGAAGAATACATTCGGGGGAGGAATTGGATTTAAAAGATGGCAGGACTGAAATGAGCTATGTAATGTTTGACTGAAAATGATTGGGTAGATTATAAGTGGTGTATAATGCTTGTGACTGGCAGTGAGTCAGTACGTTTTTTTATGTAAAATGCTTACAACTAGGATTGTGTCGGTGTGGTTTGTTTTCATTTATATAAATTTACAATTGCTTATGACTAAGTGACGGTTTAATAAAAATGTTTCTTGCTTAAAAAAGGGGCAGGAATTGAATAATTTATGTAATGATGAATAGGTTATATGATATATCAATATATGTGAAACAATGTTTGTTAATTTTAACTTGTTAATACAGTTAGATTACTTTTACACAAATGTAAATATCTTACCTCTCAACCTGGAAACATCAAAAATCTGGACAAAGGGCCATGAAAAATGGGTACAAATCTGTATGCTGATTAACAAAATTTGTACACATAATTATGTAACCCTGCCCACTCCAATGGAATCATGGGACACCAACTTTCAAACGCAAACTGAACAGCAGACATATGGCCCCAGACCCTACAGTAAATGGTAACTTTTTTTTTTTTTAAATGTATAGCAATGATGACCCTTAGGATTTTGTTTTTGGAGACCTGTAGTATGTGGGTTTTGTGCTAAAAATAGGGCATTTAATGGTAAGCAATATTCTAATCTTAGCAAAAGAATATTACAGTTTGCTAGGACCTCCAAAAATCATTCTCCATGGCCTACTGATCAGTAGCGTAGCTAGAGTTTGCGGTGACTGGGGCTGTCTGTAGCTTGACACCCTTCTCCCCTCACAAAATCAAGGATGAATGGGGCTCCCATACACAGCCCTCCCCCCTGCAGCCATTCCAATGTCCCATTACTTGGCTATTTTGCCCCATTTACTATAAAACTAATGAGCATACTGCTTTACTTCTACAATAATTTGTATTTTATTTAAAATTTTTATTTTACATTTTATAGCACAAACATTAATAGACATCTGCTAAACAAAGCAATGCAGTCTCATAATGAAAAATAGACTTAGCATTAACACGTCTCTGCCCTTGAAACTCATTCACTAAAACCCAAATTCAAAGAAAATGCAAAACACATCTAAATAATTCCACATTAAAGAGATCTGTAACTAATGAAGAGGTTGCTGCTAGCAAACAACTTTATATTTCACTGTTTCATGTACAAAGTGCCTGTTGCCCTTGAAAAATAAATTACCCATGTTACATTAAAAAACTGACAAGACAGTACTATTGCAATAGGGAATGGATGGCAAACTGATAACAGGTTCATAGTTACTAGTTATCTCTGCCAAAGAGGACATTCTCAGGACTGCAGCATCCACCTCCTTTAAACGTACCACATAGTACAGTATCATCAATCAATCTAAATACTGGGAGTAGAGCCCACAGCCTTCTGCATCAAAAGCAAGTATACTACCTGTTATGCTACTAACACAAACTTGGCATAAGCAGCACTAAACTTCCCTCCCCCCAAGAATTATGCAGCACAAAAAATCTGGAAAAAGCCTAAACCTTTTTTTTTGGGGGGGGGGGGGGCACATTCTAAACATTGCTTGTATAATCTTAGAAAGTTGCTAGAATAAAATGTGTTACCACACATTTCCTGAAAGATAGGAAGACTGAAACTTAAATGGTTATTATTTAGTGAATTAAGTTCCCACTGATTTGCCAGAAAACCACAAATATGAAGAGGGACAGACCAAAGTATGAGCAAAACATTCTGTGAAACTTTTGACAGTTGAAAAACTCCTTGAATAATGAGTGGTGGGTTGGGTATAGAATTTAAGCTCTTGCTCTTTGTACCCAAGGTACAGGGTTTGAGTGTGAGTAACCCTAACTACCGGTTATACCTAAATGGGTTATTTTACACCCCCCCCCCATGACATTGTAAAATGCAGAGCAGACATTCAAAATGTGAAGTGTAACTGCCACACCAAAATGTAAAGGACAAAGCAAGACACCGTAAAATGCAGAGCAGACATTCAAAATGTGAACCAGCATTACCAAGAACTGTGAGACATTCCGTTTCCTGTCCTCACACTTGTAAAATGCACCTTAAGGAAAGTGCAGTTGTGTACACTTACCATAAATGTAAGAGTGTATTCACTGTTGCAGTCATCACACTTGGATTATCTTCCTGCAGGTAGCCCTCAGCCAGCCCGAATACCAGAGTCTTGGGATTTCTGCGTCGGATGCTGTCGCCTCTTCCATGTCAGGTTGTCATGGGTATAAAACATGCAGCCGACACCATTACATCAATTTTTCTTGCCCCAGACGTCAGGAGCCCTCAAAATAGGAAGCAATTACATGGTGTGAAACACCTCCAGTAAAAAGTAAATACCACTGCCATAAGATATGGCCAAAAAGAGGATAGGTAGAAAGAATAGAAAAGTCAAGGGACTGGAGGGAGGGTAACCAGGACTGCAACAGTGAATACACTAACATCTACATTTATGGTAAGTGTACACAACTGTACTATGTTCTTCTTGTTTAACTGTTGCAGTCATCACATTTGCATTGATTCCCAAAGCTGAGGAAGGGTGGAGGCAGTCAAGAAGTATTGGGGCTGGCTATCAGGCCTTGTATGACTGCTGTGGCAAATCCAGATCTGGATTTAGAAAAAATAGGTAAGTGATAATGCTTGGTAAAGGTGTGTACAGAACTCCAGGTTACAGCTTCCAGGATATCCCTTGTAGGGACTCCCCTGAGAAATGCTGTGAAGTTTGAAGTAGCCCTAGTGGAATGAGTTCTGATCCCCTGTGGGGTAGGTTTTCCATGGTGTTTTTAACAGAAATGGATGCAGTGTGCTATCCATTTGGAAATGGTTTGCTTTGAAATGGCTTTGCCCTCTGCCACTGTAGCAAAGCTGAGTAGCAGCTGGTCAGATTTTCTGAAAGGCTTAGTTGCGTTAAGGTAGAACCTGAGCTGTCTGTGCACGTCCAAGGAGGGCAGAATCCTTTCCCTTTTATTCTGAGGATTAGGGAAAAGTTCGGTAAATGGATGGATTGGTTTAAAGCCACATTGGATACCACCTCGGGCATAAATGATGGGTTAGTCCTGAGGGAAACCCTGTCTGCATGGAAAATAACGGTTCCACAGCTATTAGTGTCTATAACTTGGACACTCTTCTTGCTGAAGTGATGGCTAGAAGTAAGGCTGTTTTCCAAGAGAAAATTTAACTCTGCTGCAGCAGCAGGCTTAAAGGGGGGGGGGGGGAGCATGAGCTTCGCTAGTACAAAGTTAAGGTCCCAGGCAGGGGTTGGAGCTCTCCTCGGGGGGCCTTAAATTATTAGCACATCTCGGGAACTGTTTGATGATTGTGTGTGTGAAAATAGAGGTGGCCCAGTATTGTAATGAGCTGAAATGGTGGAGGCATGAATTTTAATAGATAAGGATAGGCCTTTGTGGAGTAGCTCTGCTAGGTAATCCCGGATTTGAGGTAAGGTGGGCACAGCTGTGTCCTTTCCTTGAGACTGGCTCCAAGAACAATATCCACAATTTTCCACTTTCCTGAATATGATTTCCTAGTACTAGGTCTTCTGGCCTCAAGGATCACATCCATCACCTGTTTACTGAGGGTTGCTGGTGGTGTATTCAGGGAATAAGCCAGGCTGCAAAGTACAAGGTTCGCAGCTGTGGATGCAAAATCTGTCCCTCCTGCTGGGACAGCAGGGAAGGGGTCTGATGTAGGTGCCAGGGTGGCACTGCTGTCAGACTGCATAGGAGTGGGTACCAGTGCTGGCGTGGCCAGTCTGGGGCAATAAGGATTGTCCTTGGCCTGTCCTGTTTGATCTTGAGTAGTACTTTTGAGAGGAGGGGCAGGGGGGGGAAGGCATAAATTGAGAGGTTTTCCCATGTAAAGGATAGGGCATCCACTTTCCACGCTTGGCTGTGGGGATTTCTGGTGCAAAATTTGCTCAATTAATGGTTTAGGGGAGAGGCAAAGAGGTCCACCTCTGGAGTCCCCCACCTGTGGATTAGAAGTTTGAATGAGTTGGGGTCCAGCTTCCACTCGTGTGGGTCCAGCAGATTTCTGCTCAAGTCGTCTGCCAGTGAATTTTGTTTGCCTGGCAGGAATTGAGCTTGCAGGTGCACTTGGATGCTCAAGGCTGTGTTCCACAGGGCCATGGCTAACCTGCAGATTGGGTAGGAATGAGTTCCCCCCTGCTTATGTACCACATAACTGTGGTGTTGTCCGTCTTTATCCGGAGTTGTCCTAAAAGGATAAAGTATTTGAAGGCTGTTAGAGAATTCTGTATAGCAAAACAGTTCTTTTTGATTGATATGCAGGGGAATTTGCCTTGAATGCATTTGCCTGCCATGTGAGCCCCCCCACGCATAGTCTGATGCATCTGTTGTCAAGGTTTGGGTGGCGAGGGGTTGAGTGAAAGGAAGTCCCCTTGTTGTGGTTGCATGCCTCTGTCCACCAAAGGAACTCTGCCCTTAGACAAGGAATGACAGGAATTAGTGTTCCCAGGTCCTGAGCATGTTGAGACCAGAGACTTTTCAAGTACCACTGAAGCTTCTTCATATGCAGTCTTGCATATGGAATTAGAAGAATGCATGAGGTCATGAACCTTAGGGCTTGCAGAGTTTTTCTTGCAGATAGCTGGGTTTTGGTGGCCATTAGTTTGAAGTAGTTTGTCAAACCTGTTTTTCTGGTGTTAGGAATACCATCTGGGAAGTTGTGTTCAAGCTTGCTCCCAGGAATACAATCGTTTGGCTAGGCACCAGTTGTGATTTCCTTTTGTTGATGGTGTACCCTAGAGAAGTTAGGCGTCTCTTTACAAATGATAGGTGCTGAAGTAGCAATTCCTGATTGTCCACCTGAATCAGGCAATCGTCTAAGTATGAGTAAATTTGAATATTTCTCTGCCTGCAGTATGCAATAGCTGGAGCCAAGCACTTTGTGAATACCCTGAGCGCAGTAGATAAGCCAAAGGGAAGTGCAGAGAACTGATGGTGCACAGAGCCTGCCCTGAAATGTAGGTATTTCCTTCAAGATTCCCTTATGGGGATGTGCAGATAAGCTTCTTTTAAGTCTAGGGTGACTAGCCTGGCATCCTTGGACAGCACAGGAAGAAGCTGGTGCAGAGTCAGCATTTTGATTTTTGGGACCACTAAAAAGGTGTTGGGAATTGACAGATCTAGGATAGGGCACCAAGAACCCTCTTTTCTGGGCACCAGAAACAGTCTCGAGTAGAAACCCTGTCCCCTTTGCTGTAGTGGCAAAGGTTGTACAGCCCTGACACTGAGAAGAGAACGTACGTACTTTCGAGACTCTGCCCACTGGTTTAGAAGAAGTTCTGTCAACCCGCTTGGGGTTGGCAGTGAGTGGAAGTGGAATCTGTATCCCTAGGATACAATGTTTAGGATCCATCTGTCCTGGGTAATGGACATCCAGTTTTTTGCATGTAGGGTGAGTTTTCCTCCTAGGAGTGCAAGTACTTGGGCCTTGCTGGGAAGCAAGATAGACAAGTCATTGTGAACTTTTTCCATAAGGGGGTGGCTTAACACTCCCTGTTTTAGAGGAGGGAGCACTCCATTGTTTAGATATCTGCATACCCTAAAGACTGCAGTCTTGGTGGCCTATTGCTCCTGGGTTTAGACTGAAAATGCCTGGGAGGGACTGGAAAGGACCAGTTTTTAGAAGGAAAATGCCTACTGAATCTAGGTGGCTGCACCTGTAAGAAATCTTTAACAGTCTGCATAGCTTTAGCTTTTTCTTCCATCTTTGTAACTACTACTGCTTTTGCGCCAAACTTTCCTGGTTTAATGGAGCATCTAGTAATTTTGCTCTGACATGGTCTGGCAAGATTTGCTCCTTCAGCCAAGCATGCCTTCTCAGTACAGACCCAGTGACAGCAGCCCTGCAAGATGCTTCTAAGGCATCAAAACCACACTGCAAAGTATGTTTACTAACTTGGTTTGCAGAACGCAGTAACTCTTGTAAATCTTTATTTTCTGTACAATCTGGAAGCAACGACATTTTTTGTTTAATTAATTCCATAATATGCTGCTGGTAGTTCAACATGTGAAACTGACAATTCAAAGCCCTGATGGTAAGAGTTGCAGAGGTATACACCTTCTTACCCCATCTGTCTAAAGCTCTAGAATCCCTGTCCAAAGGGGTAGGGTTTTTGGCTGTAGTAGCCTTAATGCCTTTAGTTCTCTGGGAAATGGTCTCTGGATCCGCAGTGGGATTTTTAAAGAGAAATTTGTGAGAGACAGGTAATCTGTAATAAATGTCAGGCTTTCTAGGAGCTGGTGGTAAAATATCAGGAGTAAGACTGGATTCCATGAAGACATCTACAATGTCCAAGACAGGGGGGTACTTCTGAGTCTCTTTTTGGACGGAGGGTAGACTTGGCATTCCCAGTGGAAATGCTCTCAAAGTATGCAAGGTTTCACCAAAAGAAAAGTTCTCTGGAGGGGAGGCAGAGGGAATGGAATCCTCTGCATCTGAATCCTCATAGGTAGAGAAGGGAACGTCCTGGTAATCAGAGGGATCAGAGTCATCGGACTCATGGTCTGTAGAATCAGAAGGAAAATCAATTCTTTGTCTTTTAGAGGTGGAAGGCTGGCTTCCCCTAATTAAAGTTAGAAGGTCTTCAGCCATTCTAAGCATTTGTTTCTATGGCAAGGGGGCTTGAGCAAACACTTTGGTAGTCGGTTTTCTAGGCATAGTGCGAACTCTGGGCCTGTGAAACTCAGCAGTTTTAGTCAAAAATGAAGCATTCTGTTTAATGCGAACATCAGAAGGTTGGAATATACCCGCTGAAGCCAGTGCCTGCACAGCAGCTCTAGACCCATCCAAGGTAGAGACAGGTTCTATGGTCGAAGAAGCATCTCGCGGCATACCGAACTCCGAATGGGTCTCAGTAGAGGCCTGCGAATCTGTAGAAGCGGGTATTCATGGTCTGCGAAAGTTCCTCACTGAGTACCGGCGGACTGGCGACTAGCTTAATGGAAGCGTCGTCGGCAGTTTTGGACCTATGTGGTCTGTCTCTGCCTTTATCCTTACGTTTTTTTTCAAACTATTGGTAGTCCGATGGCTTATCAAAGCCATTTCGGAATACAAAGAATGAGAGCAAAAGAATTTAGCGACAAAGAGAGCCCAATGATGAATAGTTTGGGCGTTAAACAAGGCACAAAACCTACAGCGATGAATGTCGTGGTCTGGGCTTAAACAGATGACGCAGTAAGAATGAAAATCTCTGTGAGGTATTTGCTTTCCACAGGCAAGACAATTGTTAACTTTTTCTGACATCGGTTAGAGCAAAAAAAAAGGATCCCCAATGGGGTATTTAGCTTTAGAAGACTTCAGGTTTGAAACTTGAAAAAGAAAAATTTCAGGAAGCGGCTGACCGGCACTTGCGAACTGCTTCTGCTTCGTGCTCCTATGCGGCAAGAAAAGCTGATGTAATGGCATCGGCTGCATATTTTATACCTATGATGACCTGACGTCACGGAAGAGGCAACATCATCCGACGCAGAAATCCAAAGACTCTGGTATTCGGGCCGACTGAGGGCTACCTGCAGGCAGATAACCCAAGTGTGATGACTGCATCAGTGAAACACGAACATCATCTAGGATTACCTTTCCCAAGGACATTCAAAATGCAAAGGAACTAGCACTACCGGTCCCTATACATAAATAAAAGACTGTTACGATCCCAAGAACTGAGTGAGACATGTACACTACACACACTTAAAAGCACCTTGTAAAAAACTACACTTCCAGAAATGCACGAGCCCTTGATAACATTGTAAAAAAATGCAACTTAAATTTCCGCACAGCAGTACACTGTTCTGAAAGAATTAACAGTCTTTTTGTTTACCTGGAGCCACGGGGGAAAGAAGTGCTGTGCCTATGTGAACTTGGACTGTCAAAACCTGCGGACTGGTAAATTTAAAGTTAGTAGTAATGGCTCACTCTGCCTTGTGCTGACGTCATCGAGCATGCCCTGCACTCGATGACATCAGGAAAGTTACAAAGAAATTCAAAAAAAACCCTCAGGAAATTCAGAAATTAAAAGGGCCACTTGGGAATTTGTGGCACCCCAATAGTTTGCCCTCAAAACTGGTATTTACCAAGGAATTTGGTACAGTTGAGGGGTATAGTAAATGTGCCTATGTCACAAGTGATAATTCAACAAAGGTGTTTAAAAAAAAAAACAAAAAAGGACACAATGCCTTGCTTCATATTCATTCAGTCATTGGGTATGCCAACTCTAGCCTCCATTTGCAATGAAACTGGGGGAAGTGGAACTTATACCAGGAGCTCACTGAAACCTAGAGATCAGGCAGTGTTTACACTGTCTTCCGATTCAAACCTCATATTACTTATCCCACGTGCCCCACAACATACCTCATTTGTTCCCACTTTATCACACTAGTTTTTTTTCTTCACTAAGCATTTTTACTTGGGACATGTCTATTACTATATGCAGTAATGAAAAGGCATGTTCATACATGGTTTGAAGTTAGAGTATTTGATCTGTTTTAGAGTCCTCAATGCATGTTCCAAAGTCCAGGAGTAGTCATCCCGTCTCCCACAGTATAATCAAACAGATATATTTTCAAATGTCACCTACCCCTTGACCTAATCTGTGTCAAGCAAGAAACTGTCTGCAATACATATTTTCTTTTGTCTTACAGCTGGACCCCAACTCTATACTCTTCACTCTTTCTTGAGCTCCCTCCAAACCTCCATTACCCTCGCATATCTCTAACCACACAATCTTGATTCATCCCTCCCACAAGGTCTTAGAATATTCTGATCTTCCTCAAGGTCTACTGAGCACTCCATTAGTCCACTTCAACTAACACAGTAAATCACTAAACATGCGATTACAAAACACCATTCAGTGAAAGCTACTGTAATAACAAATCTGTTATAAAACCACTTGTCCAGTGTTCCACATTATTTCTATTTGTTCAAAACTGCTTGTGTCTATTCACTAATTTTGTCAACATGTATAAAAGACTTACACCAAACCTGATTTCTCCTAGTACAAAACTGCTTCTGCCTCTAACTCTGCGACTTTGCAAACAACTTGTTTTAATTGTTCTTTAACAGTTTTGATAATATTAATGTTTCTCTTTCTGGAAAGTTTCTCCGCAGGCAATCACTGAAAAATTGCCCTTCATCAGACACAACTTGCCATCAGTGTGTGTGTGTGTGTGTGTGTGTGTGTGTGTGTATTATTTATATATATATATATATATATATATATATATATATATATATATATATATATATATATATGGGTCTATATGACTTGGTCGACAGTTCATATGGTCGACAAGCATTTTAGGTGGGGGGCTGTGCCCCCCCCCCTAACTATATATAACAACTCCAGGGTCACACAACATTGGGGAAGGGGGAAAATGCTTGTCGATCAAATGAACTGTCGACCAAATAAACAGTCGACCATATGAACTGTCGACCAAGTCATATAGACCCATATATATATATATATATATATATATATATATATATATATATATATATATATATATATATATATATATATATATATATATATATATACATATACATACGTACATAGATACAGACAAAAATAAAAGCAGCATCATAAGCTCTCATCTACATTACACTACAGAATTTACAACTGAATTATGTCATGATACAAGAATGGGTCTGAGACTAATGTGCAAATATTCTGAATTACTGTTAAGACACAGCTGCTAGAGCTCTGCTCCCTTTAGACCAGAAAAGATGGGGGTATACAAGATCATGTCAGGAACATGTGAAGGGGGGTCATTCAGAACAGAAAGGAAAAAAAGAAAAGGAGGGCACAGAAAACAGACTGCAGGGACTCTCCATCTCCAAACGTACTTTACCATAGAAAGGGCTGTGGACCCACATGACAGACCATCAGAAAGGTGACATGGAGAGAATCCATAGTGTTATTATGAGGACATGGGATGGGTGCAAAGAATAAATGTGAAGTAACAGTTGGCTAGACAGTAAGCCTATCTAGTCTACTCTTTTAAGATAAGCCTATCTTCTTCTGCTGGTAAGCAAATGTAATGTAATGGTACCTGTGTCATTAATGCTCTCAACATACGGCACAACAATACATTTTACACACTCTAGAAAAGGAGATGCAAGTCAAACTATAAAAGAATCACTTTCAAAAATGAAAAGTCTCCATCCAAAGAAGGCTAAAAGTAAGAGCAGCATTAATATATGACAGTAAGACAGACCACAGACTTAAATGTATGATGTGCTCACATCATCTTCAGGCCCACCCCCAAGGGATTTACCCTTTCACCGATATCTACGTGACAAAAGGCATAAAAAGGAACTTTCTCTAGAGATTCTATGGCTTTGAAACAAAACATCAAAACAACTTGAGCCAAATTTAGTTGTGCTAGTTTGTGCAGATGAGACACCATGACTGCCAAAAAAAGCCATCAAAATTGTCAACCATCTCCAACAGCTTAAGCTGCTTCTAATGGTAGGTACTATTTTACTTGGAAAAAAAGCCGCATTTTCACTTTTCACAAAAGATCAGTTACTTATTTGCTTAATTCAGTAAGATATAAATTCTCTGACACAAATCTAAAATATCTCTGATAACACCGGCAACAAAGAATGAGATCTGCTAAAAGCAGAAAAGTCTCTATCTTTTTATATGAAAAGACAACCTATGCAACAGTCTGACAGTTTTTAACTGAAAGTCAACAAATGAGCATGCTATTTAGTTGTTGAAATGAAATTGTGCATGCAGCTTTTCAGGAAATGAACATAATACACATTATACATAAACAAAATAGTAGACTTGCCAGGATTTACTCACCTCCCTCTGTGTTGTAGCAGTATGCTGTGTAGTGTCCTGAGCCAAACCCTTTCCCATGATGCATTACCACAGCAGAAAGATCATAAATGAAACCTTCTTTATCAATAAAGGAGTGTGTATCCCTGCAGCAGTAAGGTTCCATGTTTAACACCTGGTCAAAAATAACATGAACCCCAATTTTCTCACGGTGATTACGTCCAGACCACCTACATTTAAAACAAGAAATACTTTAGTAAATTGTAGGGCGATTTTAATCACTCATGAAAGTCGATCTTCCTTGCCTCTAGTTAGGTAGATTCCACAGAAATTACTTGGACTGGAAAAAAAATCGGTTAATCTAGAACAACAAATCTCAAAGTAGTGCTTTACAACATAGACTGAAAAAGACCATGTCAATTATTGTAGTGGCAGGAATTTAAAGTAATAGCTACATCAGACATCCAGGATGCGTTTTTCTTTGGCAGTGCAGTATAAAAAGCAGCCTTTTAAAATGTCAATGTGTGTAAGATTTATATCCACAGAAAACATATTTCTTTTTCCGATTCTGTTCTGAATCGATTAACTGAAGAAGGCCGTTCTTGCTCTTCAAAAGACCTGATATAATAGGGAGTAAAAAACAACATAAGATCACCTACATCGGACAGTTCTTGGTGTTTCTGCAGTTGAGTATTTCTTGTAATCAACAGTATTCAATATCCTAAGATATGCCCAACCTGTAGCATCTAACGACGACAACAAAAAAAAAAAATTTAGTCAGCGAGTGACAAAACAGAATCAAACTCAGCCAAAAGGTATTAGTAAAGAGAGCACAACACATGCCAAAGAACCCATGTATTAACATCATAAAACACAATCAAGTTTTTTTTTTTTTTTTTTAACTAGGGCTTTTCTTCTTAGCAAGGCCTACTGCCTACTACTGCCATGCAGTTTTCGTCCTCTCAGTGATCCCAGGATTTTTTTCCCCAGTCACCTTTCCTCATCTGGAGTCACTCAATCAAGAACCATGGTGATCATGCTTACACAAACACTGCAATTCCGTACACATACCAAAAAGGACTTCATGGGTTGTACGTCTGGCTGCCTGAAGTTTGCTCTCAACCAGTTTACTGTCAGGGTCCAGCCTCACTTT
Organism: Protopterus annectens; assembly: GCF_019279795.1. Classification (NCBI taxonomy): domain Eukaryota; kingdom Metazoa; phylum Chordata; order Ceratodontiformes; family Protopteridae; genus Protopterus; species Protopterus annectens. The sequence continues at coordinate 350,446,345 of NC_056739.1, forward strand.
AATTTCACATTTGTCCTGGCTGGAATGGGAAATGGCAGAAACTATCACTTGATTCAAGTCCACAACGGCTGTCCATCTGACTCCCAGAACTAAATTTTGATACCATTTCTCCATACCAGTATGCTACAGCTCTTCAAGTGATACTTTAAGTACTGCAAACACTCATGAAAGACAGAAACATATGAAGGAATGTAACCCAAATGTACATCTGTACGGATGTGAGAAAAAGATAACTGTCTCTGCCTATTCTGGAACACAAACCTGAAGAGCCAACTGCTATGTGCTTTACATAACTATTTAAGTGCTGCACAAGATCAGACAAAACTGCCAACTGCAAGATGATCACATATACCACTAAAAAGGACTATTCCCCAATACAAAAAAATAAAATAATAAAAACCAAACAAGCAGTGTCAAAATGCCAATTATATTCTTGGTATTATGATATGGGAGAGAGAGAGAGAGAGAGAGAGAAACTACCATCAAAAACAACAGATATGAATTATGGACATCTTTATCCAATAAACTAAGAATAAATATACAAAGAAAATCACATATGCATGTAAAGAACTGCTTAGGAGGGAATCACCTGTAGTCCAAACTAATTAAAAATGACAGTGTAAATGGAAAAAATAAGTACAGGTAATTCAAACGGCTGTACAAAAGCACTTATGCAACATGGTCAAGAATGAAATCAAAACGAAATGGGGATCTGTGACAATAAATAAAAAATACTTGCAGAAGAGTTTAATCCTCAGATTTACTTCAGGGTTATCATAGCTCTTCTTGATCTGGGCAGTGGGCACCATTAAAGAACTCAAAGGGTAGTAAGAACTTAAGCTGCTATGCCTCATTGTCCCCAGTAATCGCTTACCTGATGTTGATCCTATGTTCTGAAGTGCTTTTCTTATGTTTATAGGTTCATAAGAAAGTACTAGGCTAGCTTTTCTTGTGAGCCATTTTGAGCCTACCCAGTTTCCCTTTTTGTGCTAAAATTAATGCATCTCATTTTGTTACAGAATGGACTTATCCATCCCATGTCAATTATTACATATTACCCTTAATGAGAATAACTAGGTTCATACATAGATAATTTGAGGGAACCCATGCACTGAACAATGCATTTATAGGAGCTGCCTCTGTACAGGAGGCAGTTTCAAGCAAGAGCTATTTTTCGTAAATAATGAATACTCTTCTACAGCAAGGAACAGATTAACCTTTGACCAAAGCAGTCAAAATGCAACATGAGAGCTTAATGGAGGAAAAATATACCATTCTGCAAAAAGAAAATAATAGAAAGTAAAAAAAAAAACTAACATCTGTGCCAGGAATAAATAAAAGTCTTAACTGGGAATTATGAGAGTTGCCAGCAAATTAGGACCAGTTAGCTATTTAAAAATGTTATGTAAAAAAAAAGTGGGCTAGCTCTCAACTGTACCCGTTTTTCAGGGATATCCCAAATTTTGACTAAAATTTTAGCTCTGTCCCTCTTAATCCCTCCTAAAACTGGTGTCTTTTGGAGAAAAGGTGGCAAATTACACTTAGACGTCTTATACTTAATAAAATGTATATTAACCCGACATTCCCTTATTCTTTGAATGTCTCAGGTTAATAGTACTAATATTTTAAAACTGTTCCCAACTGGGTTGAAATTTGTCCCTGATTTGTTGAGAGTTATGAGTAGTCACCATGATTATTCTTGTATTAAAAAGATAAAGGACACAAGTCTACGGCAACTACAGGCCATCTACTACATGTAGAGTCTTTGAAAGATATGGAAAGTATAACTTTGGAAAAGGTTAGAGCCAGCTAATCCAAAACGGAATATATCAGAACATGACTAGGGCAAGCATATGTCAGCATCAGCCTGCCATCTTTCATTTATCGCTATCAGTATTCATATAACTTGCACGGTCACTTCTTAAACCATCAATTTATAGTTATTGACTGAAAATGCACACAAAGATAAGATACAAATGAAATTCATGAAAGATGCAACTCACACTGGGAACAGCAATTGTGGGAATTGCACTTTCCTCCATACTGAGGATACGGGGGACCACATTAACACACCGGGATCTTAATATAAATTCATGTTCAATACAGCTGAACTGAGCAAACATTTACTAAAAATCTAAGAAACCAGTTTTGCAAACTAACAGAAATGCAAATTTTGACTGCTCTCAAAATGAACTGGTTTAGTCAAAGAACTGTTCCATTATGGAATGATGCTCAAATATAAATTAAAGGGTCACTACAGCTAGAAAAAATAATGCCTTAGTTTCAGTTTACAATACTGTACTCATTGCCCTCTAAATATGACAATGTTATGCTCTTCTCTTTCATGTAATGACTTCTTTACATTTACTAAAAATGGTAATACTCAGACTTGCTGCCATCTCTGAGAATGTCTAAAAAAAATCATCCATTAGCAACCTGTGGCATGTATTTCTCATTTTAAGCATACAGCAATAACTTATTTCTTCAACTGCAAAAAAGTGCCAAAATTACATTTTTTTTTTGGAAAAAGAAAATGGTTGCTATTCATTCTCTGCCACAGGCATCAAATATCTTCACTCAGACTACACACTAAAAGACTTGAACTCACAAAGGCTCAATGAGCTTATAGCCCAAGAAGGCAGCAGAGAAAGCATTTTTAAGTCACAGTGCACACACTAAAACAGCTGTGAACACCAGAGACTCAACAGTTTCATGCTCCCAGTAGGAGGGAAAGAACAAGTGGTTAAACACCTTTCTGTGTGACATTTTCATACACAAAAATTTTAAAAGGGAAGATGCCCACGGAAACAAATTCCTAAAGTATCTATTGAAATACTTCATTTAAACCTAATGCAGTGTACACAAAGGAACCCAAACAGCACGCACACACTACAGAAAGGGAGAGAAACAGCTTCCATGCATAATAGTGTAGATATCATTTTGTGAACAGGAAACCAGGCTATGGGAAATGAGATGCATTAGCAGTGCAACACTCAAGTTCTTATCTTTTTTTTTTTTTTTTTGGTAAGAAAAGAAAGGTCTGCCTAACTTCATGGTCAACATAACTTTCAAATCAACTGCATCCACAGCATGGGGATGTACAAGACCTGCTCAAAACCAAGAGAGACAGATTTGCAGATCGCAATCTTGTAATGTACCTCCCGAGCTGAAGAACACTTATGTGATTCACCATATGGGGAAGCACAATCTCACTAATGAATGCACTATAGCCAGTAGCAAAACTAAATTCTGCTTGTAAATGTGGTAAAAACAAATGAAGATGATGCAAGCTGCCACTGCTGCTTATACGTTTTAGTTTACTAGTTTTTAACACATTTTTAGTTAAAAATTACACTCTAGGGGGAAAAGTCAACAGCTAGGGCAATGGAGCTTTAACAAAAGCAGCACTGACAACATTCATAAGTTTAGGTATGTTAAGTCGGCCATGTGGTGTTAAATCCACCATTGACCAGGTTAGTCCAATTACATCACAGGCCTCTTTTGGGGATAAACAAGGTGGTATTCATAATCTGGCTAGGCACAGGAGAGCTTCCCCTACTCTTCATTGTGTTGCAACATATCTACTTGCACCAACACTAACTCAGGCTGATGACATTCCAACAGTTGAGGGCTCTCCTGCAAGCAACAGGATTAAGAATTATGAGGGGACAAAATAACTAGCAGAAAGAATGTTTTCTTCAGACCGCTTTCAGATCACAGTTTGTCATTTACATAGAAGGCCCTCAAATGCAAACAGAAAATCCTCCGATTTCACAGGATATGCAGTTTCATCAAATACTTGTGCAGATTACTAATGAGTGAAAAATTATGCCATTTTCTGTAGTTCTTGTGATTAAATTTACCTGAATCGCTTAAGGTGCAGCCGGAGAACCTGAGGTAGTCTGTAGATCATTAGCTGCTTTTGAGCTTCACTCAGAATTAAAGGCTTTGAAGAAGACTTCCGTCGTTTACCTTAAACATACATAAAAATAAGGGGGGAAAAAGTATTTACTTGGAAATAAATGGAACAGTCAGACAATGGAGCACATTACAACAATCACTAGTGCCACAGTACAGTTGTGTACACTTACCATAAATATAGATATAAAAGTGTATTCACTGTTACAGTCATTACATTTGGGTAATCTGCTGGCAGGTTGCCCTCAGTCGGCCTGAATTTCAAAGTCTTGGGTCTTGCGTCGGTTGCTGTCTTCTCTTCCATGACGTCAGGGGGTATAAAACATGCAGCCGACGCCATTTTCTTTAGTTTTTTTCTTGCCCCCGATGTCAGGTGCCCCCAAAAAGGTAGCAATCACACACACACACACACACACACATATATATATATATATATATATATATATAGATATATGCATAGATATAGATATACATGCATCGATATAAACTTTACCTTCATCTACAAGCAAATACACCACATAGGTTGTAGAAGATAGAGAAGGAAAGATAAACTTTAGAATGACAGGGGGATGGCGGGAGGGTAACCTGGACTGTAACAGTGAATACACTCGAACATCTACATTTATGGTAAGTGTATACAACTGTACTATGTACTTGGTGTTTCACTGCTGCAGTCATTACATTTGGGTAGAATCCCAAAGCTATGGCTGGGAGGCTGGAGCTAGACAGCATTAGGTGCAGCTATAAGGCCCTGCAGCACTGCAGTGGCAAAGCCTGCCCTGGACTTAAGAGTAGAGAGGCAAATGGTAATGCTTTGTAAAGGTGTGAACAGAACTCCAAGTAGCAGCCTCTAGAATGTCTTTGGTTGGTACTCCTCTGAGAAAGGCTGCTGAAGTAGCTGCAGCTCTGGTGGTATGAGACCTAATGCCCTTGGGCACAGATTTACCATGGTGTAAGTAGCAGAAATGGATGCAGTGGCTTATCCACTTTGAAAATGTCTGCTTTGAAATAGCCTTTCCTTCTGATCCTACAGCATATGACACTAGTAATTGCTCAGTTTTTCTTAGCGCTTTAGTTCTGCTCAAGTAGAATCTTAGCTGTCTGTGTACGTCCAAGGAATGCAGAATTTTTAACCCTTTGTTCTGCGGATTTGGATAAAAAGTTGGCAGATGAATTGTTTGGTTAAGAGCCACACTGGACACCACCTTAGGCATAAAAGTAGGATTTGTCCTCAGAGACACCCTGTCTGGGTAAAATATGACAAAAGGCTCTACAGCCATGAGGGCCTGCAGCTCTGAAACTCTTCTTGCTGAAGTAATTGCTAGTAGCAGAGCTGTCCTTCCATAAGAACTTTAGATCAGCGGTAGCAGCTGGTTCAAATGGAGGCAGAGTGAGCTTTTCCAACACATAATTGAGGTCCCATGCAGGTAATGGTGATCTTCTAGGAGGCCTTACATTTTTGGCTCCTCTAAGATACTGCTTTAATAAAGAATGAGAAAAGATTGGTGGCTCTGTATTGTAATGAGCCGAAATGGCAGAGGCATGGATTTTGATTGATGAGAAAGATAGGCCTTTGTCAAGCATCTCAGTTAAGTATTGTAATATCTGAGGAATATGTGGTTCTGCTGTATCAGTTCCTTATGCTTGATTCCAAGCACAGAATCTCTTCCATTTGTCAGCATAAGATTTTCTAGTACTAGGCCTTCTGGCTTCCAAAGTTACATCCATCACAGCTTTACCGAGAGGTGTCGTTTGCATGATTAGCCATGCTGCCAGGGTCAGAGTCTGTAGTTGATTGTGCAGGATCTGATTGTTTTGCTGGGACAGTAGTTGTGGCCTTTGAGGCAAGGTCCACGCTGGGTATTGAGACAAGTTCCGTAGGAATGGGTACCAGTATTGGCGGGGCCAGTCCGGGGCAATTAATATCATCTTTGGCTTCTCTTGTCTGACTTTTAGGAGGACCTTGGGTAGAAGAGGCAAAGGAAGAAAGACGTAAACTGATAGGTTTTTCCAACTGAAGGATATGGTGTCCACTGTCCATGCTTCCTTGTGCAGAATCTTTTCAATTGATAATTTTGAGGAGAGGCAAACAGATCTGTGTCTGGGCTCCCCCATTTCTCTGTTATCATGCTGAAGACTTGTGGATTTAGTTTCCACTTGTGAGGCTCCATAAGGTTTCTGCTTAAATTTTCTGCCAGTGTGTTTTGTTTTCCTGGCAGGAATTGAGCTTGAAGATGTATTTGGTAGGTCAAAGCTGTGTCCCACAGTGACATGGCTAATCTGCAAAGGGGGTATGAGTGTGTACCCCCTTGCTTGTTTATATACCACATGACTGTGGTGTTGTCAGTCTTTATTAGTAGTTGTCCTGGATGAAGTAAGTTCTTGAAGGCTGTTAGGGCACTTTGAACAGCTAGCATCTTTTTCTGGTTGCTATGGAGATGCATTTGTTTTGGTGCCCATATGCCCTGAATGCATCTTCCTGCCATGTGCCCCCTCCCCCCCAGGCATAATCTTAGGCGTCTGTTGTTAAGGTTTGGCTGGCAGGAGGTAGAGTGAAGGGCCATCCCATGTTTTGGTGACAGGCCTTTGCCCACCATAGAAACTCCTGTTGCAGGCAGGGAATGAGAGGCGGCATTGTTTCCAGACTGTGTGAATGCTGACTCCATAAACATTTTAGGTACCATTGAAGTTTCCTTATATGCAGTCTTGCAAATGGAATTAGTAGAATGCAGGATGCCATGAAGCCCAGAACCTGCAGAATTTGTCTTGCAGAAGACTGGGTTTTTGTTGCCATCAGTTTGAAGTAAGTAGTCAGTTGCCTTTGTTTGTCTGGCGTGAGGTAAGCCATCTGGGCAGTTGTATTCAAGCTTGCACCCAGGAATGTTATCTTTTGAGAGGGTACCAGTTGTGATTTCTTTTCATTTATTGTGTACCCTAGGCATGTTAGAAACCTTTTCACAAACGACATGTGTCATAGAAGTGTCTCCTTGTTCTCTGCTTGAATGAGACAGTCGTCCAAGTAAGGATATATTTGTATACTTCTTTGTCTGCAAAATGCAATTACTGGTGCCAGGCACTTTGTAAAAACCCTGGGCACAGTAGATAAGCCAGAGGGCAGTGCAGAGAATTGGTAATGCATTAAGCCAGCCTTAAATCTGAGGTATCTTCTGCACGACTGTCTTATTAGGACATGCAGGTATGCCTCTTTTAGGTCTAAAGTCACCAGCCAAGCATTCTTGCCCAGCATGAGCAGAAGCTGCTGCAAAGTGAGCATTTTGAATTTTGGAATGTCCAGGTATGTGTTCAAAATCGATAAATCCAGTATTGGCCATCAGGCCTTGCCCTTTCTGGGTACCAAGAACAGTCGAGTAGAAACCTTGTCCTTTTTCCTGTTCTGGTACTGTCTGAATGGCCCCCATATATCCATGAGGTATGTAACCTGTTTCTGTGCCTCTGCCCATTGAGTTTTTGGCAGATCTGGCCAACCATTTGTCCTTGGCAATGTGTGGAAATGGAATCTGTATCCCTGTGATACGATGTTTAGTACCCACTTGTCCTGGGTTATTAACTGCCAATTTTGAGCAAAAAGGGCTAATTTTCCCCCTATGGGTTCTGGCAAAAGATAAGTGCTTGGTGTAGGCAGAGGGAAGTCATTGGGATTGCTTTCTGTAGGTTTGCGCTTTATCTCCTCCAGATTTGGAGGTGGATGCGCCCCATTGCTTTGACCTGTATGAGTCTTGCGCCTGGTATCTGGAACCCTTAGGGGATCTGGATTTGCCCCTTTGAGCTCTGTCTGACACAGGAAAGGACCAATTTCTTGTAGGCCAGTGTCTACTGAATCTTGGTGGCTGCACTTGTAAAAAGTCTAACAGTTTGCATAGACTTAGCTTTGTCTTCCATTTTCTTTAAAACCTCTTCTGCCTTAATACCAAACAGAAAATCATGCTGTAAAGGTGCATCTAGCAGTTTAGCTTCAACATGATCAGGCAAATTTTGCTCCTTTAACCAAGCATGCCTCCTAATCACAGATCCAGTAACTGCGGCCCTGCAGGAGGCCTCTAAAAAATCAAAACCACATTGCAAAGTATGCTTTCCAACTTGTTCAGCTGCATGCAATAATTCCTGCAATTCTTTATTTTCTACACATTCTGAAATCAACATAATTTTCTGTTTCAGCAATCCCATAACATGTTGTTGGTACTTAAGCATATGAAATTGACAGTTTAAGGCCCTAACTGCCAAGGTTGCAGATGTATAAAGATGTATAAACCTTTTTCCCCCATCTGTCCAGTGCCCTTGAATCTCTGTCAGAGGGGGTAGGGATTTTGCTGTTGAGGCCTTAACTTCCTTTGGTGAATGGATGTGAGTTCCAATCGTCCCAGGTACAGCTCACAGCACAATCACTGGAAAAACTCCAAAACAAGTTCCAAAGTAGCGTAAAAATACTAAAAAAACGACCAAACTGCTATTCCACAATATATTGAAACATGATCCAGAAAAACACTGTAAAGACTGCTGTTTACCTAGGTTTCGTCCGTACTACACAGACTTCTTCAGAATAATGAGTTACACAGCGTAACCACTTATATACACATTGTAATAATTAATGAACACCACTTTAACAATTAACAGAACTCATTAGTGTATCTCCCTTCTTAAAAATATATACTCATAATACTATATTCAAAGTTGAAAATGCTAAAATACTTAATAATGATGTTCTAAAACCAAACAAATCAAATATGTATATAAATGTAAATATAAATTAACTATGTATAAAATATATTAATATGTATTGAATGCAAAATAAAATAAAAATTAAAATTATGTACAAATGTGGGTATATATAAATATGTATTGTATGAATTGACAGCGTACGTATGTGTGTATCCATGTATTTGTGTGTACAAGTATAACCATATTGTGCATAAATAATTAATAAATAAATTTATGTATGTCCATATGACAAAATAAATAAATAATTTAATTATTTAATTTATAGTCATGCCAAGAAATTATTTATTGTATAACTTAAAATTATGAAAAAACTGAATATTGTATATTATGATATTGTATATATGAAAACGTGTAAACATGTTTAAAAATGTAAACAATATATATATATATATATATATATATATATATATATATATATAAAATTAATACATAGGAAATATACACAAAAAGTATACATAGAAAATACATGCTCAACGCCCCTTAATGCTCTTCAATTTCAACAAGGGCTTGATACTACAAAATTCATTCAATCCAGGTTGGTTATGGGCATTTAAATAAATCTGCCATTTTAATTCACTTACATCCAAGTCAAACTCAGTTGTTTTACCTTGGGAATCAGTTATAATTTGATTCACTACACAAAACCTAAAATCATGATCCACATGGTCTAATACATGTCTTGCCAGAGCATTTGTGGTTTTGAGATGTTTGATGTCCAACAAATGCTCTTTAATTCTATCCCTAAAATGTCTACTGGTCTTACCTACATAAAAGGCCTTACACTTTTGACACAAGGCCAGATAGACAACATTGGACGTGTAACAATTGAAATGACCTTTGATTCTAATATAACTATCATTTACAATAAATTTGTCACCAGTAGTTTTAATATATGGGCATGTTAAACATCTACCACACTTAAAATTACCTTTTGGTCTATTGGTGATATTATTTTTACCATATTTTTCATTCTCAAATATATTTTTTAGAGATGCATCCTTCCTATATACATAATGGAGTTTGCCCTGAAATAATCGTGCCATTTCATTGTTCAACTTGAATGCGTCCCAGTTTCTTTCTATAATATCTTGTATTTGATGGACACTATCATTATAAATAGTAATATATGATAATTTAGTTCTGGCTAATATATTGTCCCTAATACCAGTACCTTCCATTTCTTCAAATAAATGCCCATCAGAGCTTAGTATAGCCTTATATGTGCCCATTGATCTTTTACGTTTAACTTCATCTACTATTTCAGAACACAATCCATGTGGGTAACCCCTATTTGTAAATAAGGTCATTATAAAAGATAGTTCTTTAAGAAACTCCTCATCATTACTGACCATTCTAGCTGCCCTGACCATCTGGCCCTTAACAATGGCTTTCTTCTGATGGTCAGGGTGCCAGCTACTATAATGTAGATAAGAGTTTGAAAATGTAGATTTCCTATGTATATTAGATTTCAACAATCCCTCTTCTTTGTTCAAAGTTAACCTAACGTCCAAATAAGTTGTTTCATAACTAATTTCATGGGTGAATTTCAAGAACCATATAGTATTGCTGATGTATTCAAGAAACCTACTTAAACTATTCTCATCGCCTTCCCAAATGAAAAAAATATCATCCAAAAACCGACAGTATAAATTAATATAGACGTAAAATTCACTATTAAAGATGTAATGATTTTCCCAAAAGGCCATAACATAATTGGCGTAAATGGAGGCACAAGCCGCCCCCATTGCTACACCTTTCATTTGCTTAAAATAATTTCCTTCATAATATATGTAATTGTTATTTAACACTATTTCCATTAGTCTAATCATAGTGTTAATGTGATCCTGTTCAAATAGGGTGGTTTCGAAAAGTTGTTCTTCCAACCAACTAAGCCCCGTTTCATGTGGTATTGATGTAAATAAATTACACACCATCTACAGTCACTCCCTTTGGACCCTGTGAAACAGTTTCAGGATCAGCAGCAGGGTTTCTAAATACAAATTTATGTGAGTCAGGGACCCTGTAATATCTGTCAGGCTTACTGGGAGCCGGAGGTAAGGAGTCAAGGGTCAAGCTTGACTCAGAAAACACATCATCCACAATGTCTAAAACGGGGAATGGCTAAAGGCTTGTGCTGAGGGAGAAGGAAATCCCTGAGCCTCTTTTTTGATTCTGAGAAGTCTTGACTCTCCCAGTGAAAATGCTCCCTCAAAGTATGCAAGGTTTCTCCAAATGGATAATCCTCAGGAGGAGATGCAGATGGAATAGACTCCTCAGCATCAGAATCCTCATAGGGAGGTATAGATAATTCCTGATCAGAAGAGGAATCAGAAGAAATAGAAACCTGAGCTGAAGATTCATAATCAGTGTCTTGCCTAGGCCTTTTATCTGGAGGGGAATGGGTACCCCTGATCAAGGTAATGAGGTCTTCAGCCATTTTGATCATCTGTTTTTTTAGGCATGGAGGCCTGTGCACGTGGCTCACGCATCGGTTTTTAATTTTAGAAGTTGCTTTTGTCTTTGGTTTTGCAGCTGTCATCGGTTTGATGTACAAATGTTGAGGCCTGAATACACCCTCAGAAGCTGGTGTCTGCTCAGCGGCTCCGGACCCATCAGAGGGAGATGCATCCATCGGTCCAATACTTTGAGTATCTTGCGGCATGCCGGACTCCACATGGGTGTCGATAGAGGCCTGTGACTCGAAGGTAGTGGGTATCAGGGGCTGCGAAGGCGCCGCACTGAGTACCGGCGACTGGCTTAGGAGAAGCTTTGTTGTCTGTTTTGGATCTCGACTGCCTTTCTCTCTCCTTTTCTTTGTGTTTTTTATGTACTCCGGTACTCGGACTGCTGTCCAAAGACATTTCTGGGTAGTTAAATCTGTTTCCAAAATACTTTGATGCAAAAATATGCCAACGCTCAATAGTGTGTTGGTTAAATCTAGCACAAAACTGACAGCCAGGCACGTTGTGATCAGGGTCTAGGCAAGGAATACAGTATAAATGGAAATCCTTATGAGGTATTTGCTTCCCACAAGTAATACAATTATTAACTTTTTCTGACATCGGTAAAAAGCAAGAAAAAATTTTCTCCAACGGGGTACTTAGTTTTAGTGAAGACTTCGGTTCTGAAACTCAAACTCGAATATTTCAGTAGTCAGCCGACCGGCACTTGCAAAATGCTTCTGCTTCGGGCACCGCACGGCAAGAAAGACTAAAGAAAATAGTGTCGGCTGCATGTTTTATAGCCATGACATCATGAAAGAGAAGACAGCAACCGATGCAGGACCCAAGACTTTGGAATTCAGGCCGACTGAGGGCAATCTGCCAGCAGATTACCCAAATGTAATGACTGCAACAGTGAAACACGAAGAACATCTACACTGTTACTGCAGTTCCAAATTATTTACCGTGACGAAAATGCAAGTCTGTGTAGAAGAAATTCACACTTTCTTTGTTACAAATGCAATGAAGCAAGAAGCATTGCAAGTTCTCAGCAATGCAGCCAGCCATCGTTGTATGAAATCTGCATATGAATTAGTAAGCAGTCAAAAAGTACAAAACCATGGAGGAGTCTTCCTTGCTGAAAAATTATGTGGAGGCAAACCTTTGGGGAAAAAAGCATTCACTAGTCTCCATGAGTCATACTGAATTACATTTCTGATCTTGCCATTATGGGTATATCTTATCCATAAAGTTCTGAGAAACATAATTCCATTTACCACACTTTTTGACACTGTAAACTGCTTCTTATACACTAAATGTTGTAACATACCTTTGCATATATAAATATGCATATTTGTTTTTTTAGCATATCCTTGTATTTTATTTGTAAAAATGTTTTGTTAATTTCTTATGTGATTCTATTCACCCACTGTGCCTGCAAATGGTCCATTGAGATTAGAGCACTACCCCAGTGAACACATATACACACACACACACACATATATATATATATATATATATATATATATATAGACACACACAAAGAAACAAAATTCTTTTAAATTTGTAATACCACGTCTGAAAAACCAATGACTTCAAATCCAGATAAATATACTTTTATTTCCACAGCAAATAACTAGTGGAAAAACGCAATGAAAACAGCAGCAATAATTTTGAATAATCCAAGAAAAGTGTTGTTCTCCTACCGCCTCAGCCAATACAGCCTTTACAGAGTAAACTGTCTACACATAGCAAACCAATTTATAACTTTCTTCAAACACATTCAATCAATTAATTAATTGAAATCTTAAAGAAACATTAACATTGTTTAAAATGACACAACAAAAATTAAATAAAACTTTGCAAATGACATTCCTTATTAAGCCCAAAGGGCTGCAAAGTATTATACTTCATTATAAAAATAGACTCTTTTTCTTAGTAAATATTTCAAAAATTCATCACTAGAAAAATATACAAATACATGTTCCAAAATAGTAACTGCTAAACTATCAATTACCCCATTGTGTACTGAATTAAAATGTTCTGCCACAGGACTATTTTTTTATTTTTTATATCCCTAACATGCTCTTTCATTCTTTCACTTAAACTTCTCTTACTTTCACCTATATAAAAATAATTACAAGAAAATTTTATTGCATAAACAATGCCCTTGGAAGTGCAAGTAAAACATTTTGCGTTTGAAATTTCTTTCCATTAATTAAATGGAACGTGGGCACTATATATGGACATATGGAGCATTTGCCACAAGCACTAGTACCTAAACTTCTTATACTATTAATTATTAATTTTGTAGGTCTCTTAAATTTACTATGAACTAAAAAGTCCTGAATATTACGTCCCCTCTGAAAGGAGAACCTGAATGTCATTACTGATAAATTAGACACTTGCTTAGTAATTATTTTCCAATATTTTTTTAATAATTTATTAAACTTCTCTGAAAAAACTGTATACCTAGTAACAAAAAACATACTTGTCATTCTCCATCATTTGATTACCTCTAACTTTTCTTATATTATTACCCTCTATAAATATTATATTTTTTATAAATTTTCAAATAATTTTCCACTATATTATATTTATCATAACCTCTGTTAAAAAACATATCATAGTTCTCATCACTTCTTTTACAGCTTCATTTTCATCATTACATAACCTTTTGATTCTTAATAATTCTTCATATGGAATAGCATTCAAGGTACTATTAAATGCCTATTTAACAAAAACAGAGGCTTTTGAACAGTTAGGTACATAAATGCCACAATGTGAGACAGATAAAGTTGTGTCACAACTAGGATGGCATTTGCTGGCTCACACAGGGCTATACAGTCACTAAATGGTCACACACATTGAATGCACAATCCTTTAGAGCAACCTTTTTTTTCTTCCTCATTATACGGTGGTGTTTCTCACTGAGGCTGTAATCCATTTGGCATAATTAGTCTTTCACAGCACACTTGTTGGTATTCACTCCTGGGAATATCAAGTGTCTCAGAAAAATTACACAATAACAATAAAAAGGCCAATCATCAACATATGCAGCAGGAAACCATCAAGGTATTTATAGGGTACTCATCACTGTGGAAGCTAAGCTGCCTTAAGATCAGCAAGCTACCAATTGTTCTGTTGTGACAACAAATGTAATGCATGAATATGGTGTGGGTTCTACTTTTTTCTAATAAATGCTTTGTTGATATCCCTGGTATGAAGAGGAGACCTGCACTGCTCTGGGGATGTACAAAGCTATAGACATCTGAACAAATGGGTGAAGGAAGCTTTCCTGTGACTAGAAGTCAATCATTATGCATCAAACTTTGGCACTGATACTTATAGTGAACATATATGGCTTCAACAGTTGTTTTGCACCAGAAAAATCTCGACTGTCTACATTCTGTGAAAAAAATAGCCACTTATTTTGATGAAAAAAAAATATAATCTACCCTTTTCTATACAAGGGAGTTTTTATCGGTGTGCATCTATGAGTAATTTTTATCTAGGCGTATTTTATATGTTAATAATATTAAGAGGTTTACTATCAAAATCTTGTCGGACAATGTCTGAATTGGAAAACTAATGGCTTAATTCAACATTTATATAATACTGACAAAAAAAATGCTGAAGTCACAACAGTGAATGCACACTAGCATTCGCTGTTGTGGATTCAACATTTTGAATGCAGATCGCACTATAGTGGGGAATTGGGAAATGTACCCTTTTCCTCACTGTAGTGCAATCTCAAGTTTGTAGATATAAGTAGCAGGGGTGCAGGGGGAGGCTTACCCCCCTGCAAAACATTCATAGCTCATGACTGGAAGTGTGGTATTTTAAGTCAAGCCAACATTCTAGAGTTATCGACTTTCCTTAGATACCTCATTTGGTCATGTTCCTGCTCAAATTTGATTTCCAACATTTTGGGTCGGAAACATGAACACTTGCACATTTGCAGGCACGAGATTTTGATAGTAAACCATGTTAAAAAGCAGGCAAAAGGGTGCAGAAATTTCCAACTACACAGCCTGTTAGAATGTGCTGCCTGTGAACAGGGACACTCTTTGGCACCTCAACTTTTGAAAATGGTTATAAGCTGCTGCATCCAGCTAGCAAGTGCATACAGCAGCAGTACAGCAATTCCAGCTCAGTTTTTGAATTTTATACTTTTAAAACTTCCTTGCTGCTCACACTCTGGAATTGACATACAGTTGTGCTGTACCGTTATTCTGCATATAGGGAAATTTTCAGGATAACAGTTCATGCAGAACGGTAAAGCATGTATTTTTACACAACATTCTCTTCTTACAAACTGTGAAAAGTACAGTTGTGTATACTTACCACAAATGTAGATGTTAGAGTGTATTCACTGTTGCAGTCATTACATTTGGGGTAATCTGCTGGCAGGTTGCCCTCAGTCGGCCTGATTAACAAAGTCTTGGGTCCTGCGTCGGTTGCTGTCCCTTCTTCCATGACGTCAGGGTTATTAAAACATGCAGCTGACGCTATTTTCATCAGTTTTTCTTGCCCCAGATGTCAGGTGCCCCCCCAAATGGGGAGCCAAAAAAAAAATATATATATGTATGTATATATGTATGTGTATATATATATATATATATATATATATATATATATATATATATATATATATATATTTATTTCAGTTTGATTACCGGGGAAGTCCACTGGACCAAGAAGTGTCCATTTTTAGTGGAGGCCCAGGGAGAAAAGCTCCACAAGCAATACAATGAAACATGGTTACATAAAGTTAATGGTACAAGAGTAAAGATTCATGCAGTCCATTCATTCATGAAAAGCTCCACAAGCAATACAATGAAACATGGTTACATAAAGTTAATGGTATAATACAAGAGTAAGATTCATGCAGTCAGGAAATACATTTACATAAAATGTGCATAATGAGCAAGCATAATAAAGCAATACAGTGCAGAGTAAAATAACAAAAATACATAGATGTGCAAAAGTTTTTTTTTTTTTTTTTACAGACTGAAAAAAAAGTTGGAGTCAGGAGAAAGTTAGAAAAGTCAGGAAAATCTTGGAGGTAGAGAGGGCCAGGAAATGGAGAGCTCAGGGAAAGAGATCCCTGGAAATTATATCTGGTGAGAGCAGGAACATTTCCATTTGGATGACAGGTATTTGAGAAGTAGGGTCTTGAAGGATTCGGAGTTAGGTATAGTCCTAAGAGAAGGAGGGAGAGAGTTCCATTTTTTACCTAGAGAGAAAGAGTAGAAGTTGGCCGGCAGGACGTTTAGGTTTGTGGATGGAGATAAGGTTTTGGTGTTCAGATCTCAGAGATCTGTTTGGGGTGTATGGTGGAAGGATGTTTATTAAGGCAGGGCATGAGTCTGGGTAGAATATTAGTTTATGAGCGGTGGTTAGTTGGAGATAGTCCAAGTGGTTGGGAAGTTCAAGCCAATTTAGAGATTTAAGGGTAAGGCAGTGGTGAGTTGAGGTTTTGGATTTGGTTGCGAATTTAGAGATCTTACTATAGCAAGTTTCAAGTTTTGAGATGTTGGAAATAGATTGGTTAAAAGAGGGGATCCATAAACAAGAGAGGGTAGAAGGTATGTAATTGCCAGGGTGTGCCTAGAGGAGTTGGAAAGAAACTGGTTGTTTCTGTACAGCATACCTAACTTTTGGTGGGTTTTCTTTATGTTTTGTTGAATGTGGAGATCGAATTTTAGGTGTTCGTCTATGGTAATGCCGAGTAGTTTAGCGGAAGGCACTACTTCTATAGCAGTGTTGGTTTCATAGTTCATAGGTTAGTACTAGGCTAACTGCCCTTGCGAGCCATTTTAAGCCTATCAAATTATCTCCTATGAGATTCAAACCCTGTACCTTGTGTTTGTACGGCAAACACCTTAACCATTAGGCCACCCTCCCAACCTTTGAGGTTGGCTGAGGACTTTGAAGGAATCTTTGTCAAAGGATGAGGAAGCTCTGGAAGGGGTAAAAATTAGAATTTTGGATTTATTAAGAGTTGAGGGAGAGGTGGTTTAGGTGCATCCAGTTCTCTGTGGTGGAAAAGGCTATTTGTGTTTTAGTCTGGAGTTCAGAAAAGTTAGAGGCAGCACAAACTAAGGTGGAGTCATCAGCATATTGGATGACTGTGGTGTCAGGTATGACAGAGTGTAGATTATTTATAAAGATGTTGAAGAGCATGGGTCCGAGGATGGACCCCTGGGGAACACCGGTAGGTGTGGGCAAGAAGGAAGAGGTAGAGTTCATCCATCTGACAGCTTGAGATCTTTCAGATAGGTAACTGGAGAACCAGGAAAGAGTATTTGGGGAGAGATTAAGGTTGGCGAGATGAACGAGTAGGTGTGTATGGGAGATGGTGTCAAAGGCTTTGGAAAGATCTAGTAGTACTGTGGATACAAGGAGTCCAGAGTCTCGGGCTCGGTTGACTGTTTCAAGGAAGGATAGTAAGGCAGTAATGGTGCTATGGCCGGGACGGAAGCCATGTTGGGTGGAAGTAAGTAGGTGATTCTGTGTTAGGAAAGGTAAAAGCTGGTGGTGGACACATTTTTCTAGAACTTTAGATATTGGAGAGAGTAGGGCGATGGGGCGGAAATTAGAGATAGTGGTGTTTTTACCTCCTTTGTGGAGAGGTAGGATGTAGGCTGAACGCCAGAGTTTGGGTACATATGACTCATTTAAGGATCTGTTTATCAGGATACTAATAGGGAGAGCAATACCTTCAGCTGCGCATTTGAGGAAGGAGGAGGGTATGTTGTCAGGGGCATTGGAGCATGGTTTAAGATTAGATAAGAGCCTTTTTATGAAGCTGGTTGAAACTGGTTTGAATTGGAAATTCAAGAGACATTTATTAAGGTTATTGGGTGTTGAGGAGAGGATGTTAGGTGGATTATTGTTTGGGAATGTTTTGGTTAGATTAGCTATGGATTCTGTGAAGAAGGTGTTGAAGTGAGAACTCAATTCCTTGTCAGTTAAACTAGGGTCTGGGCAGGGATTATTCTTGGACCCTGAGTGTAGAAGGGAGTTAACTGATTTCCAAAATTGTTTTGGGTTCTTATTTTTGTTAGACTGCAGTTTACTATAGTAGTTTTTTTTGTCTAAAGTGATTAGTTTTTTAACTTGGTTGCGAAGTTGGGTGTATTGGAGGAAGGAAGAAGGCAGTTTATTTTTCTGATAATGCTTCCAGGCTTTGTCTCTGTGATGCATGATTTGTTTAGTATCTTTTGTCAGCCAAGGAGCAGAGTTAGTTTTGATTCGTTTGTTTCTTAGAGGGGCTAGGCAATTCAGAGTGTCTAGGAAAACAGAGTTGAAATGTTCTACAGCATTGTATAGGGGGAGAGTGTTAAGGATTTGCCAATTGATTAGTTTGAAGGTGTTTGTGAAAATTGTAGGGTTAAAGTTGCTAAGATTTAGAGTTTGAATGTACTGGTGATGAAATTGGGTGGAATTAGCTGACCGATGAGTGAAGGCAGGGAGATGGTCACTGAAAGTATGGGGATGGTGCCTGAGAGAATTATTTTGTTGGGATGAGAAACTAGAATCCAGTCCAAGATGGATCCAGGAGGGTGGATTTTGTTAGGATGAGTTGTTGAATGGATTACTTGGGTGAAGTTGTATAGGTTAATGGATAGAGAAGGGGAAGGTGAGTTGATTTTATTTCAGTCTATATTAACGTCGCCAAGAATGTAAGTTTCATATTTTATTTCAGTTGAGGCCCAGTGAAGAATATTTTCAAGGGTAGAGATGTTGTCACCTGGGGAGATGTATAAGGAGATAAAGCAGATATTCTTACGTTTATTCAATCTGAGGAGACCTGCAGTTAGTTCAGTATTTTTGAAATGTGGGGTTGGGATTTGCAGAGGGATTAGAGAGAGACTGTTAGAGTAGATTAGAGCAGAGCCTCCACCTTTTTTATTTAAACGATCATTTCTGAGGAGGTGGAAGCCTGGAGGTAAGATTTCAGGGTCAGTAATATAAGGTTTTAGCCAGGTTTCAGAGATGGCTAAGATGTCTGGTTGATTGTGGTTTATCCAAGCTTGTAATTGGTGGATTTTAATGTTGAGGCTCTGAGCGTTGATGGTGAAGAACTTAAGTGTATTAAGAGAGAAAGCAGAGGAGGTAGAGGAAGGGGGGAAAGGGGTGTTAGTAGTAGGGGAGGAAGGGGGAGGAGTGAAGGGGTTGTTTGTATAGAGGCCGGGGCCTGGGTTAGGGTGGATATCTCCAGATAAGGCTATGGCATTACTGGCACCAGCTTTTGGCTTTTTGGGTTGGTACAATAGGGCATTGTTTGGGATTGGCTGTGGTTTAGGTTTAAAAATGTCTGTGGAGGTGGAAAAGACTTTGGGCTGGAAAAGGTATAGAAGTTTAGGTGGAATAAGGAAGGAGGATATGTAGTGGAAGTGATTGAGTAGTGGAGGGTGAAGGTGAGTGTATGGGATGGTGTAAGCAGAAGGGGGGGTGGGGGAGATTTGGAAGAGAAGGAAGTAGCATGATAAAGAGGAATTAGTAAGATGAGAAGGGAGCAGGGGAGTCAGGTAATGGTGAGAATTTGGGAGGGCATTTTTACAAAGGATGGGTTAAAGAAGGGTAAGAGTGGAAAGGAAGAGGAAGAAGGGGTGTTATCATTTAGCAAATGGGAGAGGAGGAGTTTAGACAAGAGAGGGTGTAGCTGAGAGGAGAGGGGGGAGTAAGAGTAGTGAGGGAGGGGTAAGAGAAGAAGGATTGAGGGAGGAGTAAGGGTAGTGTGGGAGGAGTAAGAGAAGGAGGGGAAAATAAAAAGGAGGACTGAGAATGGCTAATTGATAAAGGAGGGAGGGGTAAAGGAAGAGGTTAGTAATTGGTTGATTGAGGTATGAAGGAGGAGTCTGAAAGGTATATATGTAGAGGTGCTGGGGGCGGGTGGAAAATGGGGGCAGGGTAGGGGAGCGGAGTGAGCCAAGAGGCTAACGGAGCGGTAGAGCCAAAGGAGAAGAATGTGAAGACGACAATCAGTAGAGAGTGGTAGTCAAAGGTAAGCTTGCAGTGAATTGTGAGAGGAAGGAAGACTGAGGGAGAAAGGAGTGGAGGGTGGATATATGGATGAAGGCCAGTAGGAGAAGGTAAGAGGTTTTATAAAGGGTAGAGAAGGGATGTTTAAGGAGGAGAGAGGGTGAACCTGGGATAGGAGCACCACCTAGTGGCAAGTCAGTCTCAGGTGGTAAGGACTCAGAAAGAGAGATATCAGGTAGAAGGAAAGGAGGGAGATATCATGGACCAGGATAGAGGGAGTAATTGTAAAAAGGTAGAAAAGGATTAGTTAATCAGTGTGACAGAGATGGGTTGTGGCTGCTGGCTAGCCTGGCAGGTAAGCGTACTGCAACCTGGTGTAAAAATATCTATTATTACTACAAGGTGTTAAGCAGTGCACATACTTAAAATCTTTGTTAGGAGTTGTACTCGGGGAGCAGTATGAGCTGTCAGTTTGTTTTGCAAGTGTTCTTTTTGTGGGTTCTTGGCAAGAGCCTCCGGGAGGGCACTGTTGGTGGGTTAGAGCAGGATAGGCAGGAGCCTAAGCTAGAAGAAGCAATGGAGAGAGAATAAATATGAAGAAACAGGCTGTGTATGAGCCACGTGTTCGCAGGCAGATTATTATTAAGCTTACACATATACATTTCAGAAATTAAAGTATGTAGTAGCAGAGCTAGAGAGAACTAACATTCTTACAAATAGTTTAGGTGTATATATATATATATATATATATATATATGCATGTAATTTAGAACACAAAAAAATACCTCCAAATAAAAGCAAATACACCAAAAAGGCTTTTAAGCATAGTAAAAGAAAGAAGAGGTATAGTAAGAGAAAAACAGGGGGATGGAGGGTGGGTAACCAGGACTGCAACAGTGAATACACTTGAACATCTACATTTATGTTAAGTGTACACAACTGTACTATGTTCTTAGTGTTTCACTGTTGCAGTCATTACATTTGGGTAGAATCCCAAAGCTATGGTTGGGAGGATGGAATTATACAGCATTAGGAGCAGCTATAAGGCCCCCAGGACAACAGTGGCAAAGCTTGCTCTGGATTTAGAAAAGAGAGGTAAATGGTAATGTTTGGTGAATGTATGAACTGAGCTCCAGGTAGCAGCTTCTAGAATGTCTCTGGTAGAAACCCCTCTGAGAAAGGCTGCAGAAGTAGATGCAGCCCTGGTGGAATGGGATCTGATCCCCTTGGGGACAGGTTTACCATGGTGTATGTAGCAGAAACGAATACAATGGCTTATCCATTTTGAAATAGTCTGCTTTGAAATGGCCTTTCCCTCTGCCCCTGCAGCAAATGCCTCCAGTAATTACTCAGATTTTCTTAGAAATGTTGTCCTGTTTAAGTATAATCTTAGTTGTCTGTGTATATCCAATGAATGCAGAATCCGCTCACCCTTATTCTGTGGATTTGGGAAGAAGGTTGGCAGATGAATGGTCTGACTAAGAGCCACACTAGATACCACTTTAGGCATAAAGGATGGATTAGTCCTGAGAGCCACCCTGTCCGGGTAAAAGATAATAAAAGGCTCCACCGCCACGAGAGCCTGTAGTTCTGAAATCCTTCTAGCTGAAGTGACTGCTAAAAGAAAAGCAGTCTTCCAAGAGAGAGATTTTAGGTCTGCAGTAGCAGCTGGCTCAAAAGGAGGTACAGTGAGCTTTTCCAACACAAAATTGAGGTCCCATGCAGGGGTTGGTGCTCTCCTGGGAGGTCTTAAAATTTTGGCCCCTCTGAGGTACTGCTTTAGCAGGGTATGAGAAAAGAAGGGAGGCTCTGTGTTGTAATGAGCTGAAATGGCAGAGGCATGGATTTTTATGGAAGAAAAAGATAGGCCCTTGTGAAGCATCTCAGTTAAATATTGCAGAATCTGAGGAATATTGGGCATTGCTGTGCTTATTCCTTGTGCTAGGTTCCAGGCACAGAATCTTTTCCATTTGTCAGCATAAGATTTTCTAGTACTAGGCCTTCTAGCCTCCAAAATGACATGCATCACAGGTTTGCTGAGAGATGTAACTGGTGCAATTAGTTGATTAGCCATGCTGCAAGATTCAGAGTTTGTAGCCGAGAGTGCAGAATTTGATAGTTCTGCTAAGACAGTAGATACGGTGTCTGAGGCAGGTACCATGGAAGAAGGTGTGACATATTACGTAGGAGCGGGTACCAGTGTTGGCGAGGCCAGTCTGGAGCAATCAGAATCATTTTTTTTTCCTGTCTGACTTTTAGTAAGACCTTGGAGAACAGAGGCAGAGGGGGAATGGCATAGACTGATAGATTTTTCTAGCTGAAGGATAGAGCATCCACTTTCCAAGCTTTTTTGTGATTAATTCTTGTGCAGAATTTGTCCAAATTATAGTTTTGGGGTGAGGCAAAAAGATCCATGTCTGGGCTCCCCCATTTGCGTGTCAACATGCTGAAGATTTGTGGATCCAGTTTCCATTCGTGTGGGTCCATAAGATTTCTGCTTAGCTCGTCTGCCAGAGTATTTTGCTTTCCTGGCAGGAATTGAGCTTGTAGATGAATTTGATAAGTCAAGGCCATGTTCCACAAAGCCATGGCTAGTCTGCAAAGGGGGTAGGAATCAGTACCCCCCTGCTTGTTTATGTACCACATGACTGTGGTGTTGTCTGTCTATCAGTAGTTGTCCTGGATAAAGGTAGTCCTTGAAGGCTGCCAGAGCATTCTGTACAGCTAGCATCTCTTTCTGGTTGATATGTAGGTGCATTTGATTTGGGCTCCATTGGCCCTGAATGCATCTCCCTGCCAGGTGTGCCCCCCCCCCCCCAAGCATAATCTGATGAGTCTATAGTCAGGGTTTGGGTGGCAGGGGGTGGAATGAATGACAGTCCCTTGTTTTGGTGGCAGGCCTCTGCCCACCATAGGAACTCGTGCTGCAGGCAAGGAATGATAGGAATCACTGTTTCCAGGTTGTGACAATGTTGACTCCATAAGCTTTTTAGGTACCATTGAAGTTTCCTCATATGCAGTCTTGCATATGGAATTATTAGAATGCAGGAAGCCATGAACCCCAAGGCCTGCAGAATTTGTCTTACTGATAGCTGGGTTTTTGTTTGAAATAAGTCAACTGAATTTGCTTTTCTGGCATAAGGTAAGTCACCTGGGCAGTTGTATTCAAGCTTGCACCCAGGAATGTAATTATTTGAGAGGGTACCAGTTGTGATTTCTTTTCGTTTATGGTCTACCCTAGACAAGTTAGAAGTCTTTTTACAAATGCCGGATGTTTCAGAAGAGTGTCCTTGTTTTCTGCCTGAATTAGACAATCATCCAGGTAAGGATAAATTTGAATGTTTCTTTGTCTGCAAAATGCAATTACTGGTGCCAGGCACTTTGTGAAGACCTTGGGCGCAGTAGATAAGCCAAAGGGCAGTGCAGAGAACTGATAATGCAAATAGCCTAGTTTGAAGCGGAGGTATCTTCTGCAAGATTCCCTGACTGGGAAATGCAGGTAAGCCTCTTAAGTCTAGAGTTACCAACCAAGCATCCTTGCCTAGCATAGGCAGTAACTGCTGTAGAGTCAGCATCTTGAATTTGGAATGTCCAAGAATGTATTTAGAATGGATAAGTCCAGAATTGGAAGCCGTGATTTGTCTTTTCTGGGTACCAGGAAAAGTCTTGAATAAAAACCTTGTCCCTTTTCATTTTCTGGTACTGGTTGTATAGCCCCCATATTCATGAGGGACATAACTTGTTTCTGGGCCTCTGCCCACTGATTTGGAGGCAGATCTGGCCATCTGTTTAGGATTGGCAACGTGTGGAAATGAAATCTGTATCCCTGGGATACTATATTTAAAACCCACTTGTCCGGGGTAATTAGTTGCCAATTTTGTGCATGAAGTGCCAGTTTCCCCCCCAAAGGGGCTGTCAGAAGATAAGTGCTTGGTGATTGCAGAGGAAAGTCACTGAGACTGTTTACCCTAGGAAGGTGCCTTGCTACTTCCAGATTTGGAGGTGGAAGCACCCCATTGTTTTGTTCTGTAAGTTCCTTGTGACTGAAACCTGGAGCCTTTGGAGTGTCTGGGTTTGACCTGAGCGGCACTGGTGGGTACTGGAAAGGACCAATTTTTAGTAGGCCAGTGCCTACTGAATCTGGGTGGCTGCACTTGTAGGAAATCTTTTATAGTTTGCACAGATTTAGCTTTATCTTCCATCTTTTTCAGAACTTCTTCTGCCTTATTACCAAATAGACTGTCCTGTTGTAAAGGAGCATCCAACAATTTTGCTTTAACATGGTCAGGCAGATTTTGCTCCTTGAGCCAAGCAGGTCTTCTTATCACAGATCCAGTTACAGCGGCCCTGCAAGATGCCTCCAAGGAATCAAAACCACATTGCAAAGTATGCTTGCCAACTTGTTCAGCTGAATGCAATAAATCTTGCAACTCTATTTTCCCACACAGTCAGAAATCAACATAATTTTCTGTTTAGGTAAGCCCATGACATGCTGCTGATATTTAAGCATATGAAATTGACAGTTTAAAGCCCTGATTGCCAAGGTTGCAGACATGTAAACCTTCTTACCCAATCTATCCAGCGCCCTGGAGTCACTATCAGAAGGGGTAGGATTTTTAGCAGTAGAAGCCTTAACGCTCTTGGGACCCTGAGAAATGGTTACAGGGTCAGCAGTAGGGTTTTAAAAAGGAATTTGTGGGAGTCAGGGACCCTGTAATATCTGTCTGGCTTACTAGGAGCAGGAGGCAGGGAATCAGTTGCCATGCTGGATTCTGAGAAAACATCAACAATGTCTAAAACAGAAGGCATAGCCAAAGGCCTATGCTGAGGAAGAAGAAATCCCTAAGCCTCTTTTTAGATTCTGAGAAATCCTGACTCTCCCAGTGAAAGTGTTCCCTTAAGGTATGAAAAGTTTCTCCAAAAAAAAAAAAAAAATCCTCAGGAAGAGAAGCAGGAGTGGAATCTTCTGCATCAGAGTCCTCATAAGGTGGAATAGATAATTCCTGATCAGAAGAAGAATCAGAGGAAATAGAAACCTGATCTGATGATTCATAGTCAGTGACTTGCCTAGGCCTCTTAGCAGGAGGGGGACGGGAACCCCTGATCAAGGTAATTAAATCTTCAGCCATTTTGATCATTTGTTTTTTAGGCATAGGGGCCTGTGCACGTGGCCCAAGCGTCAGTTTTTTTACACATAGAAGTTGATTTTGGCCTAGGTTTTGGAGATGGCATCAGTTTAATATACAAATCTTTAGGCCTGAAAACACCCACAGAAGCTGGTGCCTGCTCAGTGGCTCCGGACCCATCTAAGGTAGAGATATCTGCGGGTTCAATACTTAGTATCTCATGGCATACCGAACTCCGAATGGGACTCAGTAGAGGCCTGCGAATCAAAAGTAGCGGGTATCAGGGGCTGCGAAAGCACCTCACTGAGTACTGGCTTAGGAGAAGCTTCATCGTCGGTTTTGGACCTCGATGGTCTTTTTCTTTGCGTTTTTTTATGTATTCCAGTAGTCGGATTGCTAACAGACATTTCTGGATAGTTAAATCTTGGGCCAAAATATTCTGATGCAAAAATATACCGATGCTTAATAGTGCGTTGATTAACTTTAGCACAAAACCGACAGCAAGGCACGTTGTGGTCAGGGCCTAGGCAAGGAATACAGTACAAATGAAAATCCTTATGAGGTATTTGCTTCACACAAGTAATACAATTATTAACTTTTACTGACATCGGTAAGGAGCAAGAAAAAAAGTTTCCCCAACGGGGTACTTAGCTTTAGGTTGAAGACTTCAGTTCTGAAACTTGAAAATGAAAATTTCATGAGTTGGCCGACCGGCACTTGTGAACTGCTTCTGCTTCGGGCACTGCACGGCAAGAAAGACCGATGAAAATGGAGTTGGCTGTATGTTTTATACCCATGACGACCTGACATCATGGAAGAAGGGACAACAACTGACGCAGGACCCAAGACTTTGTTAATCAAGCCGACTGAGGGCAACCTACCAGCAGATTACCCCAAATGTACTGACTGCAACAGTGAAACACGAAGAACATCCAAGCTTTTCTTGGCTTACACTATACATTCTTAAAGGCTGGATATCTTACTTAAATGTAGACTAATTCCAATCAGGTCACAAAGAAATGTGCCTACACAATCCCCTGCTGGCCACTATAAGCCAGAACAGAAGCTCTCTGCTAATTAAAAATATCACTTCTCTTCCAACAACGTCCATAAACAAGCCGGTGCAGAGGTATAGAGCCTTAACTATGACCCAGGCAACCGGAGTTCTATTATAGGTTCATAGGTAGATACTAGACTATTGGCCCTAGGGCCTATACAAGCCTAGCCAAAAAGGTACCCTGGCTTTCGCCACCCAAGAAAATTATTTTCCTGTGCCCCTGTCAAGCAGAACCACAGAAGTGATCCCCGGAGTGAATTTCCTATTACCCATCCAATCATCAAGATTTTTCTTGGAGTGTTGAGGAGGAGCTCTGACATAGATAGGTAGTCTATTCCAGAGTATGGGAAGTCTCTGGGATAGGAATCTATCCCTCCAGCATGTTCTATTTATTGTGGTGACAAGGTTTAGGTCCCTAGAGTGTAGCTCAGAGGATTGGGATTTCTTTAAGTGGAGCATGTCCAACAGCTCTGGGTTTGACATAGCTTTGTATGTCAGGCAGAGATCGCCTCTGAGTAGGCAATATGCGACGGAGTAAAGCTGGAGTTTTTTTGAGATGGTCTGCGTAAGGCATCTGTTTGAGGCCAGTAATCCTCTTTGTGAGGTATTTTTGCAGCCTTTCCAGTTGTTGTAGATGTCTTGTGAGGTACATACCAAAAGGGGCGTTATACTCTATAATGGGTCTAATAAGTGATGACTAGAGGGGAACAATGACCTCTTTTTTTCTGGATGAGAAACCTTTTGTGATGAGATGTGCCACGTAGAAGGATTTCCTAACAACTGTGGCGATGTGATTATCAAAGGAGAGACTACTGTCCAGCTGTGTCCCAAGGTCTCTTATCACACTTTCGGTGTTAAGGAGACTATCGCCTATGTGGTAGTTCATGGGTACAGAGTTTTTACCAAAGGGGATGGCAATGCACTTTTTGGCATTGAGCTTGAGACCATGTCTTTGACACCAGGCATCTGTCTCAGTGAGGCCCTTTTGTAGGATGTCCACATCATTAGGAGTTTCGATTATGGCTCCTAGTTTGCAGTCATCTGCGAATTTAGTTAGCCAAAGACCTTCTGTGTTAGCCTGTACTTCAGAGAAGTAGATACCAAACAGGAGAGGACCCAGGACTGAACCCTGTGGTACTCCACTTGTCACTAGTCTGAAGTCTGATTTGGAGTCTGCTACTTTCACAGTGTGGGTTCTGTCAGTAAGCCAGTTGGCAACCCATCTTGTGGCATAGGGATTTATACCTAGTTTAGTGAGTTTATCTATAACTCCAGAGTGGGGGATGGTGTCCAATGCCTTGGCGACATCTAGATAGGCTGTGTGAACCACCTTACCCACATTTATGGCTTTGGTGACTACTTCAAAAATATCTATCAGGTTTAGGAGACATGATCTGCCTTTTACAAACCCAAACTGTGTGGGGTCTAGAGTTTGGAGATCTCCAATATCTTTGTTTATGAGTTCCATGATGATACGTTCCATGGCCTTGCAGACAAGGCTCATCAGGCTAATGGGGCGGTAGTTCCTGGGGTCTGTTGTGCCCCCCCCCCCTTTGTGGAGTGAGATAACTGTCGCGGTGTGCCATTCAATGGGCACAAAGCCTGAGGTGAGGCTATGATTGAACATGGTACTTAGGTGGGGTGCCAGTTCATTCTGTAGTTCATGTAGAAGGCTGACTGGGATGTTGTCAGGTCCCATGGATGCTGTGTTCTTGGCTTTGGAGAGTGAGGTTTTTACCTGTGCAGCCGTGATTACAGGAATGTTGCATTATTCTGGTATAAAAACGGGCACTTTAGAGGATGAGAGGGGGGTAAAGTTAGCACTGAACCTATCTGCCAGGATGTTGGCAATATCAGTTGGTTCTATATATTTAGTGTCATTGTGCTGTAACTCAGAGCAGATCTGAGTGTTGCCATTGAGATTTTTGACATAGCTATAGAATGCTTTGTGGTTGTCTTCAGAATCAAAGGCCATTTTGTTTTCATAACTAGCTTTGGAGGATTTTATGAGGGATCTCAGCTTCTTACTGAGGCTGACCAGGGAGTTCCTCCAATCGTGGGATTTTACTCTTTTTGCAACAGTTTCTTTCTTCTGTTGTAGAGTTTGTTTATGGCAGACCACCAGATTGGCTTCCTTTTTTGGGAGAATAGCATCTTGGTTCTGTTAGGGATAGCACGATCCACGCACTTGTGTAAGTGCTTATAAAGTGCATTTGTGTAGGATTCAGCAGTCGTACCTCTATTGTCCATCTGCATGGGTGTCGTGAAGTTTGTCACTTAAGAAGCGTGAAGTTGGCTTTGGAGAAATTTTTTACAGTTGTTTTCCTAATGGGGGGTGGGAGCAGGATGTGGATGTCTAGGGTGATTAGCTTGTGGTCGGATCTGACCAACGAGGAGCTGACCTCTGGTGTGGAACACCGGTCACACACGTTGGTGATGACCAGGTCTAAGACATTGCTGCCCCTGGTGAGGGTGTGGTAAGTTGATCCAAGGCGTTGGACTTGATTTCCAGAAAATGTTGAGCAAAAGAGTTGGTACACGAGTAGTTTTCCCAGTTAACGGTAGGGTAATTGAAATCACCCATTATTAGAGCATTGGGTTGTACCTTAATATTTTCCAGTGTATCAAGAAAAGAGGAGTGGGAATCCTGGGGCATGGTGGGGGGTCTGTAGCAAGCTACAATCTTGATTGCGGTTTTGCCCAGAGTTAGTTGAACTTGGATAATCTCGGATGCATTATACTGAGAAATTATAGGTGAACTTGGATAATCTTGGATGCATTATGCTAAGCAATTAGCAGTTCAGGTGTCTGAGGCACTAGCAGGGAGGAATGAGGGTTCCCACCCTGGGGAGGAGGGCATTCATCTAGGCATTGCCTGCAGGGAGGCATGGTCCATAGAGGGCAATAGTCCTCAAGTAACAGATGAAATCAGGAGAATGGCAATACCGATGGGTAGGTCATCAATGAAAAAGAAAATCCCCTGGTGGAAGCAGTCAATGGCACAACCCCCTAGGATGTCCTTTTGTCCCATGGTTTCCCCAGGATTAGAACAGAGATAGCTTGGGGGCATTAGGAGAGGCTAGTTGGCTTGGCAAAGGACAGGGTCACTGGAGTAGCTGCAAAAGGTGAAGCAGGAGAAGCAGGATAACAAAAGAGGTGCATAAAGAAGACAGACAATACTCAACCATCTACATGGGTAATGGATTTCAAGTTTCACACCTGGTACAGGTATGAAGAAAATGTATGGCACCCAGATGTACTATGTAAGGGATGGTTCATCTCTCTAATCCATAGGGGTTAGAGCACTGAATAATCTTATTTTCCTTCTTCCCCTCGTGCCCCCTTTTTTTTTTAAGGCAGAATCAGATTAATGAACACTCAAAGTCACAATCTGTATACACTAATAAGGCAAAGGTGGGTTCAACAATGCCTGCATTTTAAATAAACTAAGCTGTGTAAAGAGTTACCATGACACTGCGACTTATTTTAATGTTTTGTTTATTTATTTTTGGACCTAGTATAAAGCACTCACCTTAGTACAATAACTTGTTTCATTATATATCATCCAGACACGCATCCTTGGCCAGCTGTGCTAAACTAAACCCTTCCCCCCACTTTCTGCTCTGATCACATTGCCATATTGTTCTACATTTACACCAATAGCAAATAAAAATGACAGCGTCTTAAGATTTTTCAAATGTTAACTATCACATCCTGAATAACCACCTTACATCAGTTAAGTTGGACAATACATCAGATGCCAGCACCACATAAGTATTGCTGAAATTACTCATGTTCCTCTAACACAACAAACGCACCCAGTCCATCCTTATCAGGCATAAAAACAGTGGAAAATTCTGCAATAAACCTAAATGGTGTTTTAAAATCAACAAGTTAAGCCAGAAAAAGAGGGTAAAAGGGATTCAAAAGTTAAGAAAGGCTAAAGTCAACTACATCAAAAAGAATTTTCTAAAACAATCAGGAGAAGCAAAGTTGCATTTCAGGTACAACTTCCCATTCTGATGGGTGATAGAAAGACCTTCTACAACCATGTCTGAAAAATGAAGGGAAAGTAACAAGAATGTACAGCATGTATGTTTCACCATAACAGAAGATTGCTACAATGGCAGCATACAGATCTGGAGTGAATTTCAAGCCACAAAGGGAAATTCCATCTGTTCTTCCTCCCAGAAACACAGTCTCACCCAAAACTGCATCTATAATGCTCACCCTCTGCCCTCATTAAGGCTAGAAAAGTACAGTTGTATCCTACTTACCATAATTACTAGAGTAAAGCAATTTTGCAGTACTGATTCTTTGGTCTTCCTACCATGCAGACACCCCTGACCATCCCAATTTCCAGAGTCTCTGCATCATCCCTAGCAGACAGACGTCCAAGGACCAACATTTGGATGTCCGAGATATAAGCAGGGCGTCAACTGGCACTATCTTTGGGTCTTTCTTGGCAGTGAACAAGCAGTCTGACTCCAGAGAATAGCTTGATTTCCCCAGTTTTCTGAATTTGAGCATATAAGAGGAAGATAATAGGTGGCAGCATGAGGATCATGGTGATAATGGACCTATCCGCAGGAAACTCCCCTTCGCATCCAGCAAAGAGGAGAGAAGGGTCAGCAGACTTGGAGGGAGGGTGTTTAAACAAGGTGGTCCACCTGCCAGTTTTGCAGAGAAAGTTCTGATACCAGCTTAGGCATAAAGGATGGACTACTTCTGAGGGTTACCCAGTCCCTATGAAAGACAGTGGATGGTTCTTTGCACAAGAGGCTTGAAGCTCAAAAACCCTCCTTGGTGAAGTGATGGCTACAAGTAAGGTAGTCTTCCAAGTGAGCATCTTTAGAGGGGCAGAACTTGCAGGCTCAAACAGGGGAAAGATGAGTGTTTTTCTAGCACATAATTAAGATCCCATGTAGGAATATGAACCTTAATACTGGAGTAGGAAAAGCCCTGGCTAAACAGGCCTGAAAGGTGTTCCAGGCCGGAGTTGATGGCAGCCTAAAGAAGGCTGATATTTTTGCTGTGATACCAGATGGGAAATCTATTCTATTTTGCTAGGTATGTTTTTTGGGTGGCAAGCTTCCTTGTCCCCTTCAGAATGGACAGAACTCCATTGGGATAACGGATTTGTTGGTGTCAAAACCCAATCCTTCAGCCTGCTACTTTGAGTGTGGCTAGGTGTGGATGGAATACTGATCCCTTGGCTTGGCTGGGGAGGTCTATCTCCTATAGATGAGTATGGAATCTCCTTTTGAGCATCTGACCTGATTTTTATCAAAACTGTGGGGATCACAGGTAAAGGTGGAAAAGTATATAGGAACAGGTTGGTCCATCAATTTATTTTCCAAGTCCCTGTCTGCTGGATTCTGGATCAGAACTTCTGAAGTTGTCTTTTTTGGAGGAGGCAAACATGTCTAATTGTGGAGGTCCCCACTTTAAGGTCAAGTCCAGGAAAGACGCCCTCTCCAGCGCCCATTAGTTGGGATCTGCAAGATCCCTGCTTAAAGAATCTGCCAGGGAGTTGTTCTCACCAGGAATGTAAAATGCTATAACAGTCTGTTTTAACTCTTGTGCCAGCATCCAGATTTTTATTGTGAGACTGCGCAAAGTGTAGGATAGTGTGCTCCCTTGCTTAAAAGTACCACATCAGGGCAGTGCTGTCCATCCAAATGTGCAAGATCCCAGAGGTTAAATTCTGTTGAAAGGCTTTTATAGCATAGCCAAGTAAACTAACAGTTCCCCTTGGTTTATATGCAGTTTCCTCTGCTCTAGTGTCTAGATGCCCTGCACCTACATAAGGCCTAGGTGAGCACCCCAGGCTATGTCTGAAACTGTTTGTGTTGATAGTCTTGTCTGCTTCTGGCACAGAGAAATTTGCCTTAGACAGAATTCTGACTTGCAAAGATTCACGGTACTATAACATATGAAGCTAGCAATTCAGTGCTCTCATTGAAAGTGTTGCAGAGGTACAAGCTTTTTTTGCCAAATCTGCCCAATAGTCTACTTTCCCTATCATTGGGTAGGGGATGTCTAGAAGGCCCCCTTAGGTACACTGTTTGTGGATTCAGTATAGACTACTGAGGGGTTAGCTCTATGATTCTTGCAAATGTTCTTGAGAGAGTCAAGCACCCAGTAAGGCCCATCAGGCTTTCTGCAAACAGGTGGGAGATAATCAAGGTGCAAAGAAATGTCTTCAAAAAAATCATCAAACACTATATGCACAGAAGGGAAAGCCAGTGGCCTGGGTGAAGGCTGACTTCGCAATTCCCTGTAATAGACCTGAGCTTGTGAGAATGGTTTGCTTTCATAACTGATGGCATCCTTCATTCTATGAAGGGTATCTCTGAAAGAAAGGTCCTCTAAGGGAGACACAGAAGAGACAGTATTAAGATTCTGAGTTAGGATAAGGTTGGGCTGATAGGTGCTTGGAGCACAACAATTTCTCCTCATCTTCTGAGTTTAAAATGTTTTGTAAAAATAAAATGTTTGATGGTCATACTACAGCATTGCTGCAGCGGTTAATGGCATAGATGAAACAATGTCATCCTGAGATGGAAGCCTTCCTGTCTTGTTGTTTGCCCTTCATGTAGTCATTTTATAATGCTTTTCCAAAACCCAAACATTTGTACAATAAGTCTGTTTGCAACAGTAACAGGTAACTTCTTGGGTATTACCACCCCCCCCCCCGTACCCCGTGGGGGAGGGATGCCATTACACAGGAAGGTCACCAAATAAATGTAACAGGAGAGTGAAATTAAAGTCACAAAATGGACACACGGACATGAATACTTAAAAACAATTTTAACAAACAGCAATATTCTCTAAATACTACTACTCCCAGGGTATCCACTGTGCGACTGTTCACCTAATACACAGCATAAGTGCAGAGTATGTCCGCCCTGAAATCGCATCGTTTTGCTAAGTGTAACAATGTGGTGATCAGAATACATGTGACTCATGCAGAAATCAAGCATTGTTTTTAATTTAAAATAATGAACAAGACTATTAGCTGCAGGTGTACTTGGAGGGCTGCTTAATTACCGTGAACTACAACTGCAGTCAATTAGTTCTTTCCATTTATACTTTGCTGGCTGGCTGGCTGCTGATTAAAGTTGAGATGGACTGGAGTTCCAATTCCAAACGCATCAAGGATTCTACTGAGTGACGATCTGTGGTGATTGAGTCATGCTGTGGAATCATCCATCCATAACATTAGGCGAAAAGTAACAGTCAAGCATATTTTTCTTTTTTCCCCTGACATCTGTATTAAAGGTTATGCTTCTATAGAGTACAAGGCTGAGTGAGCAAGTCACTGTATTGTATGTGGCAAGTCACTGTATTGTGTGTGCACCCCATATGTCTGCAGCATTCTGAAATTTGGTTTGGTGCATGCCTGTTACTGCATGCTTTATGTCACTGTTGTGGTGTAGTCACTTGCTACCTTGCTTTGCCTTGCTTGGATCACTGCATCTAAAGACAAACCAGTTGGACAGATGAGGAAGAGCTTCTTTTGTTGTGTATGTGGGACCATGTGGATTAACTGGGTTTGGTTTGAGTAATAAAGTGTGTGCGTATGCAAGACCGTAAAATAGGGATACATTTTAAATATTGTTCTTATAAACTTAAAAAGTTGCTGGAATAACTGGATCTGTGTGAGGTATATGAAATCTGCAAAAGGCCCAAAAATAGGGACATTGTGTGTGTGCGTGTGTGTGCGCGCGAGAAAAATATACAAAGGCCAAAAAATGAGGATAGATTTTAAATACTGCTCTTATAAACTTGGACAGCCGCTGGAATACCTGGATCTCTGTCAATATGCAATTTCTGAAGGATATAAAATCTGGATTCGGGACAAAGGCTCAAAAACAGTGACATAGTTTAAATATTCCTCTCCGAAACTTAGAAAGTTGCTTGAATAATTGGATCTATGTTAGTGTGCGCGAGAGATAAAACCCCGTAATAGGGACAGATTTTTAATTATTAAATATTGCTCTTAGAAAGTTGGTAAAATAACTGGATCTGTGTTGGCATACATTTTCTGTGTGTGAGAGAAGACCCAAAATAGGGACAGATTTTCAATACCGCTCTATAAAGTGAAAAAGTTGCTGCTGTATCCGTGTTAACATGCATTTTCTGAGGTATACGAAATCTGCAAAAGGCCCAAAAATAGGGACATTTTAAATAATGGTCTTATAAACTTACAAAGGTAATAGTTTACTGGTATTAGTTGCAGAGTTTGTCACTGTTTTGCACTCTATTTGATTAGGTCAGGTTTTGTGTGGTTCTTACAGCACTTCAGTTTTAATAACCACACATATTCTACATATCTGTTGTACTATCAAAGTTCACTTCTGTTTGTGTTCATTGCTTACGACATAAGCACTATAATCTGAAGGTGAATAAAACCCTATAGGATCAGATCAAAACAATGCCTGGGCAGCCATCCATTGCAGGTGCCTATGCTACACGTACGTCAGCCATAAATCACTGTGTAGCTCCTTCACTGTTAACCATGGTAGGTGAATTCAGGATTGTAATGAAATTACATTTGTTTTCTGTTTGTGTGTTGATCAGATAATGGTTACCAGATCATTTACAGGAGTCTCTGGTTATTTCCCCTAATGGGATGAATTGTGTGTGGTGGAAGGCAGGTCTAATTTGACCTCTGCACAAAAGGTGGGGTAAAGTTGGTGATTACGATAAGATTTCTAAGTTTATATTAATGTACAAGTGAAATCCGATTTAGTTCACTATAAAACTATTCTTTAGTTGTCTATACAATGCCAGCCTTTTCATCGGCTAAAACAGTGGAGTTGAATTCAGAGGTGCTGACTAGAAGCTCTTACCTTAGTGGATTCTTTGCATTTGTAGTTAATACTCCGTTGGTATTGGGTACAAGTCCTATAATGAAAGTCTAACATGAAGATTAACAGTTGCCCCAGTGCACGTAGTTAGTGTACCTTCACTGCTGCCTCTGGACTTTTTCTATTATAGCTAGTCTTCCGTGTGTTATTGTGGTGAAATATTGCTCAGTACACTGCATGCAACACTGGCCAAAGTCAATTTGTTAGAGAGTTAACATTTTCAGCTGACTTTTTCCTGAGTTGTAATTTTTGCCATGACTTTCTTCCTTTTGTTGCTGCTAGGATACCACCAGGGTGCCTTTTTTGATTTTTTTGCGCTTATTCCTGGGAAGCACAGCTGTATTTGCCTCTATTATCACGGCTGTACAAAGTCTCTGAACAATTCAACATAGCCAGCAGAGTCCTCAATGTTTGGCATTATGGCCCTGTACTGCTGAGGTGCTCTACACTTTAGACCATGTCTCAGTAACTGCACAAATGTCTGCATTCTCCATAGTGGGAAGAGTACTTTCTTGTTTAGATTCCTGAGACTGAGCAGTAACATCTTTAGATTTTACAAGGTTGGCTTTGCTATCCTGGAAGGTTTTACATTTTTTTCATTATCCTCTCATTGTGCCTTTTTTTAGGCACCGTTTTGGCCAATATTCGAAAGCCTAGAGGGGACAGGTGCAGACCATTCCTGGCAGAGCAGCACAGTGTCTTCCTATGCTGACAGTTACTGTGAATAACTTTTCCAGTGTGGTCAGCAGTGAAAGTTCTGGAGTTTTATTTTACTAAATTTTGTGCCGTCTTGAAATACCACCCAAAACTAAACCAACAAGTCAATCAACATTTGATCACATTGTGACATCTTCCTTGGAGAAGGTAGAATGCTGCTCAATCCTCGGCATGGAGCATTTAATACAAGGGGCTCTGTCTTGTGAAATAGTCCAGGGAGTGATGTTTTAGGTAATTTACACCCACATGCCATGGACTGAGTCATAATGGTACTTGCAATCCAATGACCTGAGTGCATGTGTGATCTGGTGGATCTTTGGCCCTTGCAGACAACTGACACTGACCTTCTCCTTAGCCTGGTGAGTGGGATATCTTTGTTTCACTATCTATACAAAATGCTGTGCTGTGTAATGGCTTGCCTTACGGGCTTAGACGTTACAGTTTCACAAGATGTTGATGTTGTGGTGAGTACTTTTGGGGCTGCTGGGGGATATCTGTTCCAGATGCAATGCCTTGGAGGCTGAATGTGGTGTTATACTTCGTTTATACCGGACAACCATGTGGTAACAGTTACCGGAAATGTTTTGTAATTATATACTGGAGGGAAACTGTCTGTTAGTGTATGTACTGCCACAGGCTGACATTTTGCATTGGATCTGCTGGTCAGTGGATGTTGCACTCAAAGCTCTGATCTGCTATAATGCAAGCTAAGACAGAGTTACCCTGTTAAATGAAATATCCAAGAGGCTATAAATGATTGACCACAGTAGCTGTACATAGTGTACTTGCTGCCACAGTGTACAATTTTGGATTATGCTGCAGACAAAAGTAACCAAAAATGTCACTAGAGAAATTAATACCTCAGAAGAACCAATCCTCGATTTCACTATGAAACTATATTTTCAGTTGTAAGATGTAGTGGTACAATACCAGGAGTTAAAAAGGAGGCAGCCTGTGGAGTTATTCAGAGGTGTACTGCACCAGAAGCACCGAGGATAGACCTGCATGTTTTGTAATGACATATCAAAGGGAAAGAGCCTTTCAAAAACTGAGCCAGTTTTAGTTCATGTCTTGACTGTCATACCTTCAATTAAAGGTGCTGTGGTGTTTGCTCAGTGTTGCAGGCACTGTTGGGCTGCATTTTTTGTCTGAAAATTCTTTATACAAATGCATCAGTTCAGAAGAGTTATTTGAACCTTTACTTGTAACATGAAGCACCACAGAGAATTTAGTGGTGTGCAGCAGTGGTAGCTTAGATAAAATTGCAAATTAAGTGTTTTATAACTTGCTACCCTACTGCTAACTGCCTTAACAGATGTATAACATTACAGTGGAATGAGAGAAAAACATATCTATTTGTGTTTGTTTCTTTTTGCATTATACCGTGTGCCCATCATGGCGTCTTGCATTACACTGTGCACCCATCATGGCATCTTGCATTACACTGTCTGCCCATTGTGGCATCTTGCATTATAATGTATTTAGATTGGGTGGTGTGATGAACTTCTGTATAAATACACAAAGCTAACTGCAGACCCTCCATTACTCATCAGACCTGATGCTGGAAAAAAGTTGCTGTCGTTGAGGTTTTAAAGCATCTCCAATGGATAACCTATCTGTGACTGAAATGTGAGAAGGTAGCCTGCTTTAGGCTTCAACATGCCTTGCATATTAGATGTTCTGGTAGGTAGAAAATTTAGCCCACTTTGCCCCAATACAGGAAAATAAACTTGAACTTACACTTACTGAGAGTTCCAGTGAGTTTTTTTCATGCATTCCTGATGCTTATTTTCAATGCCATGCTAGCATCTAGTCTGCGACTGAATCTGAGATGTAGCTTGGCATTTATCTTATTTGTAGGTTAGGTTGTGTGCAGTCAGTAAATGAGAGGCAGCTTGGGTATGTTATAGTTCAATCCACTGAAGTTGTTTTAGAGCTAATGGTGTGGCATGTATGCAGTATTAACAGCAAATTTTGCTATTTTATTGTAGCACTGTTCTTCAAGTACATGGGATTAGGTGGTCTGCAGATTTATAAAAATATGGAAGCACCGTACAGAAGGGTGGAAAGTACAGGAGTTGTGGAAATTGTTTTTCTAGTGCCATATGTAAGGGAGGACCTTACCCAATAATGGACACTAATTTTTATTTAACTGCTTGTTTTAGCTTTCGTGTTTTCAGCATTTCGTTAGTTATGCTCTCTACATGTCTTGAGTGGGATACAAATTCAGTTTTGGTATACCTGGAATAGGTTATTTTGAAGAGCTTCTTCTGGTGAGAGAATTGCTTGGGGGGGGGGGGTAAATAGAACTTGTTTAAATATTTGTGCGTTTAGGAGCAATTGAGAGGCACTTGCATGTAACCCTCCTAAACCACAAAGACCAAGTACACAAGAAATATCCTCAGCAGCCCCAAGCACACACTTTCAAAACACCCACATCAACACAGAGCTAGATCTCATGGAGCCTCTACCTTAAAGCCTATAAGGAAAGTCACCACACAATCAAACATTCTAGTCATTGGAGAATCCATCGTGAGAGACACTGATGTCCCTCTCACCAGGATGAGTAAGGATAAAGTTACGGTCAGTTGTTTATCGGGGGCTACGATCCACCACATTACACATGCACTCAGGTCATTGGACCACAATTATCAATATGACTCAAAGTCCATGTGGGAGTAAATGACCTGAGACGTACCTCCCTAGACTATATGAAGAGAGACATGATAAAGCTCTCAGGCTGGCATAAGCCTAGCATTCAGCAGCATTTTACCTTCTCCAAGGATGATGCCACAATATGAACAAAAGATGATTGACTAATAAATTTGCTTAGTTTCTGGTGTCATTCAAAGGGGGTGCAATATTTGTCAGCATAGAAGGTGATGGTCAAAAGACCACGCTGCTTTGCCATGGATGGTCTGCACCTCTCCCCTCTCGGCTTTCAAATATTAGCTAAAACACTGTCTTCTCCCATGCCTTTTTTAGACAATGCCAAAGTACTTCCAACATAGCACATCAAAACCAAGAAATTCTAAAGGTATTACTGCTCAAAGCTAGGTGCCTAAACAAAAAGCTTCACTCCCTAGAAGCTCTCTCTACCCTAGAGAATGCTAATGTCTGTGCAGTCTCCGAGACATGGCCACAGAGAGCACACCAACAGTGCAAGGTTATAATGCCTTCCACACATTTAGACTAGCTACTTCACAGGCAAGTACTAAAGGCGGAGGTGTGTCTATTTACATCAAAAATAAATATACTTAAAGGCTGGTCAAACAGGACAAAGCACTTGAGCTGCTCCATGTTCAACTCACCATAGGTAAAATCCAATACCACTTCCTTGCAAGATATAGGTCCCCCCCCTCTATGACCCAGGAAACCCATACCATGTATTTAAACTCATTAGAAACACTAACCATCCAAACCCAATACCATACTCGTGAGTGACTTTCATTACCCCAATATTAACTGGGAATCCTATACAACAAACATACATGCACAGAGATTCCTGGATTTTGTAAACACAAACTCCTTTGACTAGATAGTCAATACACCAACTAGGGGTGCAACCATACTGGATCTGGTCCTTACTAATATGGGAGAGTGCTGCACACCCCCCTATTGTAATGCCTTCCCTGGTAAGGTCAGACCACAAAATGGTCTCCTTTGAAGCAAAAATAAAACCTGGACCCCCAGCTAAACCGGGAATATTCAGAAACTATTCTAAGGCTAATCTCCTGCTATTAAGTGCGAACCTGGCAAAATTTCAAGCCCCTATAAACCCTGAGAACACTTCTGCCTATGCAGAACTGTCCACAGAAACTCTGTACAAGCATGTTAATAGCTGCATAGAGGCAGCTGTATCCACCAGGAAAAGGTAAAGAATTAACTCAGAAAACAAGGCACCCGGGTGGAATCACAATCAATCAGATGTATAACAGGAGGAAGAACATCATGGCAAAAATTAGGAGGTGCAACACCCAAGCAGGATAAAAGCACTCTCAGCAAGCTAAACAATGCAGAGAACAAAAATTCTACCAAACCCAAATATGAGGTAAGTTTGGCCTCCCAGGCCAAGGACAACCACAAAGAATTCTTTATCTAGGTCTGCAACCTCAAAGGCAATACACAATTGTGTGCACAGCTCAGTGTAAATGGAGCCACCTACACTGAGCAAGAAGATATAGCAAATGTTCTGGCTGATAAATTCAGCTCCAACTTTACTCCTTTCTCCCACTCAACCTTCCCTCAGAAAATATCAAATACAACTCCTCCTACTATCACTAGGGAACAGGTCCTTAATGCTCCAAGACCAAGAGCATCAGTGGGCCCAGACAATATCCCAGGATGCCTTCTGAATAGCATGAAACACGACCTATCAGGACCTCTGGAATTACTATTTAACTGTAGCCGTCAAACAAGCTTCATGCCTCATGAATGGAAAAAGGCAAGAGTCATTCCTCTGTACAAAGGTGGGCCCATCTATAGACCCTGGAAACTCTAGACCCTTAAGTTTCACTAGTCTTATATGTAAAGGCATGAAAGGAATTATCATAGAGATTACCAATAGAGATGTAGTAAACCTCCAGACACTGGACCTAACCCAGTTTGGTTTCGTCAAGGGCAGATTATGCCTACTCAAACTGGTGGACTTCTTTGAGAAGGTCAACAAAGCAATGGATGAGGGCAAAATCGTTAACACTGCCTACCTTGATCTGGCCAAGGCATTTTACACAATACCTCATTCGGGCATGGTTGACAAATTCAAGAGGTTAGATAGAAACCCGTATGTCACTCGGTGGATAGCCAACTGGCTCACAGACAGGACCCACCTGCCCTAAACAAGGCATTACCACGTTTCAAGCAAAACCTGAACTACCCAACTTCCACGTGACTATGCTTATCCCCTTACTCACTAAACCCACCCCGGTTTCTCATCCATTACCAGTCTCACCTTTCTTATCCCTTGTTGCTCTCTCACAAACATACACTTACACAATTACTGCTCCTCCAACTAAACTAAATACTTAATACCCTCCCTCATTGCATATCAACTATTATCTTAACCTCCCCACTATTGGAACTTTTTCAACATGCTTTTCTTGATTATTTCTATTTACACCAGCTTCATTATGTTAACATACATACTGAACCTACATGCATTATTGCTGCTCTTGTATCGGCAGCTATTACATGTTAACATGTCTTTGACTTGCTTAGGATAATACTTCTAAAGTACATGATACATGTATTACTATGTCTCATATTACCTTCAAACTAATACTTAATTTTTTTTTTGCTACTATTCTTTGTAAAAATGTATTTACATGGAGCAGCCTCCCCCCCGCCCCACGAGGCAACCCTTAAAAATGGGACTTGTGCCAAGTCGGACATTCCCAATAAACAAAAGATGATAAAATCCACGTTTTTAAGTACACTGATGAATCCAACACTGGATCTCATGTTTGATGCATGGGAGAAAAATAAATTTGGTCTTTAAGGGATGGGTATATGCTGGCACCATTTCTTAGCTGCCACTGTAGCTTCCTATGTGCAGTCACGCCAAGGGCACCATTATGATAAAAGATGCCATGAAGCTTAGCAACCTGAGGAACTTCCTGCCAGAAATGTTGGTCTCCTATACTGTGGTTTTGAAGTTTTGTGCTAAATGGGCAATCGCATCCTGTGGAAGGCTTTTGCTCAGGGTGGTGTCTAAACAGGCTCAGATGACGACTAGCTTCTTAGAGGGTATTCAAGCAAGAACTTTTCTTATCGACTGTGAGCTTGACTTTTGATTCAGAAATTTCTTTGTAATCAAAATGAAGTCCAGGGCCTTAAAAATGCCTTGCTGGGATTTTATCTGGATCAGGCATTCATCTAGAGTTTGGTAAATTTTATTTCCTTTACCCTGCAATAGGTGATCACCGTGGTGAGACATTCAGTAAATACTCTTTGGCTTGTCTGCTGCACCTGGAGTAAGGAAAAGAACTGATAATGCTCTCCTGCAGCAAAACATAGGAATTTTCTTTACTTCATGGCAAAGGGGATAGGAATATAAAGCATTCTTCGCATCTTCCATAATGATCACCGCACTGGAAGAGCCACTAATGTCAGGCTATGGAGTGTAAGCATTTTGACGTTTGAAACTGAGGAATTTGATGTTTCATCAGAAGACAGCTGTGCTGGAGAACGCATTTGTGAGGAGAAATCCAGAAAATGATCAGTCTATATCTTGTGTCTCCTCAGAGGAAGAACCTTGGGTATGTACTTGTGTGGCCTGATGCAGCTGTGTCACAAAAGGAGGCTTCAGGGCCATGATAGCTTTAAATAAGCCCTGGGAGAAATTGATAGTACAGTTTACAGTATACACTTAGCATAAATGTAGATGTTAGAGTGTATTCACTGTTGCAGTCATCACATTTGGGTTATTTGCCTGCAGGTAGCCCTCAGCCAGCCTGAATACCAGAGTCTTGGATTCCTGCGTCGGATGCCGTCTCTTCTTCCATGACGTCAGGTCGTCAGGGGTATAAAACATGCAGCAGACACCATTACATCAGTTTTTCTTGCCCCAGATGTCAGGTGCCCACACAATGGGAAGCAATTATATGTTATGGTACATATCCATCAAAAAGCAAATACACCAGAAAACTTAAATATGCCAAACAAAAAGGTAAGGTAGAGCCAAGAGAAGTCAGGGGGCTGGAGGGAAGGTAACCAGGACTGCAACAGTGAATACACTCGAACATCTACATTTATGGTAAGTGTACACAATTGTACTATGTTCTTCATGTTTCACTGTTGTAGTCATCACATTTGGGTTGATTCCCAAAGCTAAGGAAGGGAGGAGGAAGTTATAGAGCATTAGGGCCAGCTATTAAGCCCTGCAAGACTTCAGTGTCAAAACCAGCTCTGGATTTAGAAAAAAGAGGCATGTGGTAATGCTTGGTGAAGGTATGTACAGAGCTCCAGGTAGCAGCTTCTAGAATGTCCCTGGTAGGGACTCCTCTGAGAGAGGCTGCAGCGGTAGATGCAGCCCTGGTGGAATGTGACCTTATCCCCTGTGGAGTAGGTGTTCCATGGTGCTTGTAGCAGAAATGAATGCAATGGGCTATCCACT
This sequence comes from Protopterus annectens, assembly GCF_019279795.1. Classification (NCBI taxonomy): domain Eukaryota; kingdom Metazoa; phylum Chordata; order Ceratodontiformes; family Protopteridae; genus Protopterus; species Protopterus annectens. The sequence goes on from NC_056739.1 coordinate 350,489,325, forward strand.
TGGAAATGGTTTGCTTTGAAATGGCCTTCCCCTCTGCCCCTGCAACAAAGCCAACTAGCAGCTGTTCAGATTTTCTGAGAGGCTTAGTCCTGTCCAAATAGAATCTAAGTTGTCTGTGCACGCCCAGAGAGTGCAGTATTCACTCTCCTTTGTTTTGTGGATTAGGGAAGAAAGTAGGCAAGTAAATGGACTGATTTAGGGCCACACTAGACACAACCTTGGGCATAAAGGAAGGATTGGTCCTGAGGGAAACCCTGTCTGCATGGAAGATAATGAAGGGTTCCACTGTCATGAGGGCCTGTAATTCAGACACACTTCTTGCTGAAGTCATGGATAGAAGGAATGCTGTTTTCCAAGAAAGGAATTTTAACTCTGCTGTTGCAGCTGGCTCAAAGGGAGGGAGAGGGAGCTTTTCCAATACAAAGTTAAGGTCCCAGGCTTGAGTAGGGGCTCTCCTGGGGGGGTCTTAAATATTTGTCCCCTCTAAGGAATTGTGTTAGCAGAGGGTGAGAGAAGTGTGGCTCAGTATTATAATGAGCTGGAATGGCAGAGGCATGAATTTTAATTGACAAGAAGGATAGGCCCTTGTGGAGCATTTCTGTTAAGTACTGAAGAATATGAAGTAAGCTGGGCACCATTGTGCCCATCCCCAGAATCTGGCTCCAAGAACAGTATATTTTCCTCTCTTCAGCATAGGGCCTCCTTGCCTCCAGAATCACGTCTAGCACCTGCTTACTGAGGGATGCTATTGGAGAGCTCAAGGAATTAGCCAGGCTGAAAGGTTCATGTTTTGAAGCTGAGGCTGCAGAATCTGGCCCGCCTGCTGGGACAGCAGGGAAGGGGTCTGAGGCAGGTGCCATGGTTCCAACAGTGTCATACTGTGCAACAGGGGGTACCCAGTGCTGGTGTGGCCAGTCTGGTGTAATCAGAATTGTCCTTGTCTTGTCTTGTTTGATCTTTAGCAGAACCTTCGAGAGGAGAGGCAGAGGGGGAAAGTCATAAACCAAGAGGCTTTCCCAGGAAAAGGACAGGGCATCCACTTTCCAAGCTTGACTGTGGGGAGTCCTTGTGCAGAATTTGTCCAATTTGTAGTTCTGAGGGGAGGCAAACAGGTCTACTTCTGTAGTTCCACATTTGTTCTTCAAGAGGTTGAATATTTTTGGTTCCAGTTTCCATTTGTGTGGGTCCATGAGATTTCTGCTTAAGTCTAACCCTCTAATATACATATTCCTAATCCTGTCCACCCTAGTCATAACCAGTGCAAATCTTAACATCTTTAATTCTGCCACATCCAGCTCAAACTCCTGCCTTTTTGTCAATGCCACTGTCTCCAACCCATATAACATAGCTGGTCTCACCTACCCTCTTGTAGACTTTCCCTTTCACTTTTAAAGGTACTCGTCTGTCACAAATCACTCCTGACACTCTTCTCCACCCACCCCATCCTGCCTTTACTCTCCTTCACCTCTCTTTCACACTCACCGTTACTCTGAACTATTGACCCCAAGTATTTAAACTCATCCACCTTTACCACCTCTACTCCTTGCATCCTCACCATTCCTCTATCCTCCCTCTCATTCATACACACATATTCTGTCTTAGTCCTGCTGACCTTCATTCCTCTTCTCTCTAGAGCATATCTCCATCTCTTCAGGGTCTCCTCCACCTGTTCCCTACTCTCACTACAGATCACAATGTTATCTGCAAACATCATAGTCCACGGGGGCTCCTGTCTGATCTCGTCTGTCAACCTGTCCATCACCATTGTAAATAAGAAAGGGCTCAGAGCTGATCCTTTATGTAACCCCACCTCCACCTTAAACGCATCCGTCACTCCCACCGCAGACCTCACCACTGTCACACATATCCTGTACCACTCTTACATACTTTTCTGACACTCCTGACTTCCTCATACAATACCACAACTCCTCTCTAGGCACCCTGTCATATGCTTTCTCTAAGTCTACAAAAACACAATGCAACTCCTTCTGACATTCTCTGTACTTCATCAACACTCTCAGAGCAAAGATCGTATCTGTAGTACTCTTTCCCGGCATGAAACCATACTGCTGATCACTAATCATCATGTCCCTTCTTAACCTTGCTTCCACTACTCTTGCCCATAACTTCATGCTGTGACTGATCAATTTAATCCCTCTGTAGCTACTAAAGCTCTGCATATCACCCTTATTCTTAAAAATCGGTACCAAAACACTTTCTCAATTCCTCAGGCATCCTCTCACTTTCCAAGATTTCATTAAACAATCTGGTTAAAAACTCCACTGGCATTTCACCTGAACACCTCCATGCTTCCACAGGTATGTCATCTGGGCCAACAGCCTTTCAATTCTTCATTCTCTTCATAGCTATCCTTACTTCCTCCTTGCTAATCCATTGTACTTCATGATTCACTATCCCTACATCATCCAACCTTCTCTCCCTCTCATTCTCTTCATTCATCAACCCCTCAAAGTACTCTTTCCATCTCCTCAACACACTCTCCTCGCTTGTAAGTATGTTTCCCTCATTATCCTTTATCACCTTTACCTGCTGCACATCTTTCCTAGCTCGGTCCCTCTGTCCAGCCTTTTCTCCCTCCTTAGTGTCCAACCTTTCATACAACTCTTCATATGCCTTATCCTTAAGCCACCTCTCTCTGTCATGCACCTCATCTCCTTATACTTCTACTTTCTTCATCTCTCTGACAATCCCACTTCTTCTTTGCCAACCTCTTTCTCTGTATACTCTCCTGTACTTCCTCATTCCACCACCATGTCTCCTTGTCGTCCTTCCTCTGTCCAGATGTGATACCAAGCACCTTTCTAGCCGTCTCCCTTACTAGCTCTGCTGTAGTTACCCAGCTATATGGTAACTCTTCACTACCACCCTGTGCCTGCCTTAACTCATCCCTAAACTCCACCTCACAATTACCCTTTTTCAATTTCCACCATTTGATCCTTGGTGCTGCCCTCACACTCCTCCTACTCTTCTTGATCACAGTCATCTTACAAACCACCATCTTATGCTGCCTAACTACACTTTATCCGGTCACCACTTTACAGTCTCCAATCTCCTTGAAACTGGCCCTCCTACATAAGATATAAATCCACCTGTGTGCATCTTCCTCCACTCTTATATGTCACCCTATGCTCCTCCCTCTTGTTAAAATACGTATTCACCACATAAATTGGATCTATTACTGTGCAGCCAAATTAATAACAGATAAAGGCTTACCACAAAAACACAGGGCAGTAAGGGAAATGAGGGGGAGAAATCAAATGCCATCATGGAAGTATCAAGACAAAAAGTGTCACTGTACGAGAGGGAACAGATTAACAAAAATACTCAAAGACAAATGTAGCAAAAATAACGTGCAGTATCAGAACATACCAGGATCTTTTGGACACTATTGCAAATAATAAGTTAAAGATATCAGCACTGGCAGAAAAATTTAGAAGATATACAGATAAATATAAGGAAAAGTACAAAACAATCAATGTACTGATGACCCAAAAGTTTTATAGAGAATCAGGAAACAAGGCAAAAGAATAGAACTAGCACCAAAACAGAAGAAATAGAGGAATTTTGGAGAAATATCTAGGAAGAGCCTGTGGAACAAAGATGCTGAATGGATAGAAGCAAAAGAAAGAAAGAAGAAGCAAGCTCAAATGTACAGGATATGAAACTGGATGAAGTAATGGCCAGAAAAAACTTAAACAATTAAGAAAAGCTTCTTAATCCCCAGGAATAGATGTAGTACCGAACGTCTGGCTAAAAGTATTAACATCTTTACATGATGATTTAGCCATGAGTAAGCATTACTAATAAGTGCATCCCAAACAGATGCTAACTTGGTGAACAGGAAAAACGATACTCCTTAAGAATGAACCTGCAAGATATCCTAACTACAGACCAATAACTGGCCTTCCAATGACGTACAAACTATACACTGGAATTTATACCAATGGAGTTTAAAGTCATGAAGAAAACTCAATCATGGCAATCAAAAAAAAAAGGCAACAAAAAAAGTCATATGGATCAAAGGAAACTTCATAATGGAGAACTGTAATAAGGGAAAGAATCTAAGTATGGCATGGATAGACTACAAAAAGCATCTGACAGCATCCCATATTCATGGATAAAAAAGTGCTTACAAATGTACAAGATACACCCTACAATGATCAATTACATTACAGTGACTATGAAACAGTCGCAAACCACTCTGCAGCTAAGCCATAAAGAGCAAATTATTATCCCACAGATAAAAATTCAAAGGGGAATATTCCAGGGTGACTCTCGTCTTGCCCTTAACCCATTAATCTGTCTGATTAACAGATTAGGTCATGGCTACAATTCGTCTCCCAGAAAACAAAGTGTGAAGACTTACCGTGCCGGATTTACGAAAGCTTACACGGAGCTGTAGAGTAAGACGTCAGACAGCCAATATGTCTGCCGAGCAATCCAGCAACAGCCGGCAGGGGCGTGCATGAGAGCTTCTAAAGCTACTCTTGCACAGAAAGCATCATGGTATGCAAATTACCTCATTTGCTGCTGAAAGCTATGCAAATGAGGTAAATTTGCAATCCAGGAAACACTGACCTGTCCATGGAAGAGTAGTGTTATTTGCAGAAATGTACTCCGTTGGTAACAGAGTACCGTTCTGCAAATTGCTAAACGGAGCTATGACAGCTCCAAATAAAGTATGCATCCAGTTGAGGAAGCATGCCAATAACCAAATATAAGGCCATTGGCATTTTTAAATGTTTAAAATGATTAAAATCTAATCCCCACCCAATCTCCGATGTTTAACCATAACGCAGCGCAAATGTGCGGCGCTTAAAAAAACAAAATTTCAAAAGAGCCAAAAATAGGCACTTTCACTAAAAAGCTTATCCTGCCATGCAGGTGAATGGCAGGCTGAAGACAACATGGACAATGAGTACTGGTTGCTAAGGGGGGGAAGCTCAGTGTGAGAGATGTAACCAAGAATTAGTAGGCAATCCTATGCAAATGAGGATAAGGATAGTAAATCCCAATTTTCCCCAGACCAGGTGAAATATATCAGAATCAGCCAATTACACAGGCAGCAGACTAGCCCAGCCCTTTAAACTCTGCAAACAGCATTCTTCCCTGTTTTTTCCCAAGAACTCTGCAACACTGCAGTATACAAAGAGGGAAAGCTTAAAAACTTTAAAGTCAGATAAAATGTTAGGGGCTGCTCTTGCTATCATAAACCAACATGTGCAAGGTGCTGAGGATGGTGATGTTGTGAACGCTGCTGAGCAACCCACAGTGAGGAGACGGAGAAGAGTGTACAGACCCAGGGTAACCTACCAGGGGCTACATGAGCTGGAGATAGTAGAGCGCTATAGGGTGGACAGAGACCTCCTGCAGCAAATTGTTGAGCTGTGCCGGCAACGCCTCACACACAGAACCAACAGAGGGGAACCCATCCTAGTGGATACCAAGGTATGTGTTGGCCTAAGAATACTAGCTACAGATACCTTCCAGAGACTAACTGGTGATATGATGGGGATTTCACAGGCATCAGCATCCAGGGTACTGCACCAGTTCCGGGATGCCATGTCAGCACGTCAGTGAGCACGTATATTTCCCCAATTCCCGTGAGGCATTGGCCAGCAATATGCGTATTTTCCACCAAATAGCAGAATACCCTGAGGTAGTGGGTGCAATAGACTGCACGCATGTACACATCAAAGCACCATCCGGTGAGCGGAGTAGGGTCTACATCAACCGCAAGGGCTTCCCCTCCATCAACTGCCAGGTCGTGTGCGATGCCCAGGGCATAATAATGAATGTATGTGCTGGCTGCCCTGGAAGCGATCACAATTCCCACATCTGGCATCTGACGCAGCTGTACCAGAGATTTGCCAATGGGGACATCCCTGACGGTCACCTATTGGGGGATGCTGGATACGCATGGAAGCCATGGCTGATGACACCCATCAGAAATGCACACACACCCGAACAAGAACTCCACAATGAGGCACACGCATAAACATGAAATATTATTCAGCGTGTGTTTGGGATGCTCAAGTCACGGTTCCGGTGCCTGTACACATCTGGTGGAGCCTTGGAGTACTCACCAACTACATGTACCCAAATTGTCATGGTATGTGCCATGCTACACAATATGATCCTGCAAAAACAGCTGCAGCAGGAAAGTACAGTTGTGTACACTTACCATAAATGTAGATGTTAGAGTGTCTTCACTGTTGCAGTCATGACTGTAGGGTTCTCCTCTGCCGGCAGGCAGTCCTCGGTCAGCCAGAATCCCAAAGTCTGGGTCCGGCGTCGGCTGCTCAGCCATGCTCCCCGACGTCAGAGCACCAGGAGTACAAAGCTGACAGCCGACGCCATGTTCTCCAGTTTCTTGCCCCAGATGTCAGGTGTTCCAAAATGAGTAAGATCCCATACCCTTTGCAAATACACCTCAGAAGAAGGGTGAAAAAAGGAACCACACAAAAGAAAAAATAAGAGGGGACAGGAGGGAGGGAAACCCAGACTGCAACAGTGAAGACACTCGAACATCTACATTTATGGTAAGTGTACACAACTGTACTATGTTCTTCGTGTTTCACTGTTGCAGTCATGACTGTAGGGTTGAATCCCAAAGCAGAATAACAGGGAGGTGGTCATAAAGTAGAGGGGGAGGCTAAAAGGCCCTGCAAGACTGCAGAAGCAAAGCCTGCCCTAGACTTAGAATAAAGAGGTAGATTGTAGTGCTTAGAAAAAGTATGCACTGAACTCCAAGTTGCAGCTTCCAAAATGTCCTTGGTAGGAACTCCTCTGAGGAAGGCAGCTGAAGTGGCAGCAGCTCTGGTAGAGTGAGTCCTTATAGTCCCTGGGATTTGCTTTCCATAGTGTGAATAGCAAAATCTGATTCCATGAGCAACCCATTTGGAAATGGTCTGTTTTGAAATAGCTTTACCTTGGGAACTTGAAGCATAACAAAAACAATTGCTCTGATTTCCTGATGTCCTTGGTTCTGTTCAGGTAAAAACGTAGTTGTCTGTGTACATCCAAGGAATTCAAGATCCTTTCCCCCTTATTTTGAGGACTGGGGAAAAAAGTTGGCAAGTGAATAGTTCGATTTAAAGCCACTTGGAAATCACATTAGGCATGAAAGTAGGATTAGTCCTTAAAGACACCCTGTCTAGATGAAAAATAATATAAGGTTCCACAGCCATGAGAGCTTGCAACTCTGAAACTCTCCTGGCAGAGGTCAGAGCTAACAGGATGGCTGTCTTCCAAGATAAAAACTTGATGTCAGATGTGGCAGCAGGCTCAAAAGGAGGTAAGGTGAGTTTTTCCAAAACATAGTTGAGATCCCAAGCAGGAATGGGAGGAGATCTAGGGGGCCTTAAGTTCTTAGCTCCTCTGAGAAACTGTCTCATGAGGTGTTGGGAAAAGATTGGAGGGTCTGGTATTATAATGAGCAGAAATAGCAGAGGCATGTATCTTTATGGAAGAGAGAGAGAGAGACCCTTATGTAAGAGGTCTGTCAGGTAAAGTAAAATGAGAGGAATGTTAGGAATAAGAGGATCTGAATCTTGAGCCTGCATCCAGGAACAAAATCTTTTCCATTTTCCTGCATAAGATTTTCTAGTGCTAGGACATCTGGTTTCTAAAATGACATCCATAACCTGCTTGGGTAGGAGAGAATGAATCATAGACCCTGGATTAACCAGGCCGCCAGGCTGAGAGTTTTGACATGTGAGTGCAGAACCTGACCCTGGTGTTGGGACAAAAGGTTTGGAGTCTGTGGTAAAACCCAAGGGGGCTCCAGACAAAGTTTTTTCAGTGGTGGGTACCAAATCTGTCGAGGCCAATTTGGGGCCAGCAAGATTATCATCTTGGGCTTGTCCTGTTTGATCTTTAATAATACCCGTGGAAGAAGAGGAAGAGGCGGAAAGGCATACCCAGAGAGGTTTCTCCAACTGAATGATAGCGCATCCACTTTCCAAGCTAGTTCGTGGAATGTCCTGGTGCAAAAAATCTGTAGTTGATGATTGAGGTGGGATGCAAAGAGGTCTATGTGAGGACATCCTCAGACTGCTGTAATCATCTTGAATATTTCGGTGTCCAGCATTCATTCGTGTAGGTCCGACAGGTTTCTGCTCAGACTGTCTGCCACAAAGTTTTGCTTCCTTGGTAGAAACTGAGCTTGAAGGTCCAGTTTGCAAGCTAGAGCTGTGTTCCAAAGATTCATGGCTAGTCTGCAAAGGGGATAGGAATGAGATCCCCCTTGCTTATGTACCACATAACTGTGTTATTGTCTGTCCGTATCAGTAGTTGTCCTGGTTGTAGAAGATTCCTGAAGGCCAATAGAGCTTTCTGAACGGCTAACATTTCCTTTAAATTGATATGCAGGTACTTCTGATCCTTTGTCCAAAGGCCCTGCAGACACAGTTGCCCTGAAAATGGGTTCCCCATGCATAATCTGAGGCGTCCGTGGTTAGTATCCGAGTGGCAGGAGGCAGACTGAAGGGTTTTCCTTTGTTTAGAGTACATGCCTTGGACCACCAAAGGAATTCCTTTTGAAGACAAGGCAGGACGGTGATCTGTATGTCCAAACTGTAGCAATGCTGAGACCATACACTTTTTAGGTACCACTGTATTTTCCTCATATGTAGTCTTGCATATGGTATGAGAAGGATGCAGGAGGCCATGTAACCCAAAGCCTGAAGGAATTTCCTTGCAGATAGCCGAGTTAATGTTGCCAAGGTTTTGAAAGCTGAAGCCAGCTGTAATTGTTTTTCGTTTGTCAGAAATGCCATCTGGGTTGTTGTGTTTAGAGAAGCACCCAGAAAAATTATCTGTTGTGAGGGTGTCAAATTTGACTTTATGTTTACAGTGAATCCCAGAAACTTGAGAAGATTCTGAACAAACTCTAGATGCTGGAGTAAGACATCCTTGCTGTCTGCCTGAATAAGACAGTCGTCCAGATAAGGGTAAATTTGAATTCCCTTGAGTCTGCAATAAGCTACTACTGGAGCCAGGCATTTGGTGAAGACCCTGGGCACAGTAGACAATCCAAAGGGCAGCGCAGAGAATTGATAGTGCCTTGACCCGGCCTTGAACCTGAGGTATTTTCTGCATTCCTGCCTGATGGGAATGTGTAAATATGCCTCCTTTAAATCCAAAGATACCATCCATGCATTTTTGGTCAGCATTGGAAGTAGCCGCTGTAGAGTAAGCATCTTGAATTTTGGTATCTCGAGAAAAGTGTTCAAGACCGACAGATCCAGAATGGGTCTCCATGAATTTTGCTTCCTGGGGACTAGAAAGAGCCTTGAGTAAAAACCTTGTCCCATCTCTGAAAGTGGAACTAGTTCTATGGCTTTCATAGCCAAGAGAGCTTCCACCTGGTTTAAGGCCTCTAACCATTGATGTTTTGGAAGATCTGGCCATCTGCTTGGTCTTGGTAGGGTATGAAAATGGAATTTGTAACCTCTTGAAACCACATCCAGAACCCACTTGTCTTGGGTTATACGAGTCCAATTTAGGTGAAAAAGAGAAAGTTTTCCTCCGAGAGGGGTTTCCAGGCAAGAAGTTCCTGCAGCCCAACAGAGGGAGTCATTGAGTCTGTTTTCTATGAGCTTGCGACCTGTCCTCTCCTCCCCTAGGGGTGGAAGCAGTCCACTGTCTTGGTCTATAAGAGGCTTATGCTTGAGGCCTTCCTCGAGCCGCCTGTATCTACCCCTCTGAGGCCTGTCTGAATTGGGAAAGGACCAATTTTTTGTAGGCCAATTCCTACTAAATCTGGGTGGCTGTACTTGTAAGAAATTTTTAACTGTTTGCATGGATTTTGCCTTGTCCTCCATCTTCTTTATCACTTCTTCAGCTTTAGATCCAAACAAAACATTATGCTGAACAGGAGCATCCAATAATTTAGCTTTTACTTGATCTGGCAAATTTTGTTCCTTTAACCATGCATGCCTTCTAATGACTGTGCCAGATGCAGCAGCCCTACAAGAAGCCTCCAAGGCATCAAATCCACAGTGTAAACCATGCTTCCCAACTTGTTCAGTGGCATGCATTAAGTCATGTAATTCCTTATCATCTGCACAGGCGGAAATGGAAGTTAGCTTTTGTTTTAAAACAGACAGGAGAAATTAGTGGTATTTCAGCATATGAAACTGGCAGTTTAAAGCCCTAATAGATAAAGTAGCAGAAGTGTACACTTTTTTGCCCCATCTTTCTAAAGATCTGGAATCCTTCTCAGTGGGAATGAGGTTTTTAGCAGAAGCAGCCTTAACCCCGTTAGGACCCTGAGAAATGGTTTCAGGGTCAGCAGTAGGATTCTTGTATAAAAACTGGTGGGAATCGGGAACCTTATATCATCTGTCTGGCTTAGGAGCTGGAGGAAGAGAGTCAGGAGTTAAGTTAGCCTCCGAAAAAGCATCATCCACAATATCCAAAATAGGAAGAATAGCCAGGGGTCTATGTTGGGGAAGAAGAAGAAAATCCCTTAGTCTTTTCTTAGATTCCAAGTACTCCTGTCCTTCCCAGTGAAAATGTTCCCTCATTTCATGCAAAGTTTCCCCAAAAGAGAAATCCTCAGGGGGAGAAGCTGAAGGAATGGATTCCTCAGCATCAGAATCTTCATAAGGAGGGAAAGAATATTCCTGGTCAGAAGAAGAAACTGAAGAAACAGAAGCCTGATCAGAAGAGTCATAACACACTTCCTGCCTTGGCCTTTTATCTGGAGGGGGATGTGAACCCCTAATCATAGTAAGCAAGTCCTCCGCCATCTTAAGTAACTGTTTCTGAGATTTGGGTGCCAGATCAGAAGAGGCCTGGGCTGCAGTCTTTGATTTGGAAGGAGTCTTTGCCTTTATTAGAAGCTGAGTAGGCCTGAAAACCCCTTCGGAAGCCGGTACCTGCACAGCGGCTCCAGACCCATCCGAAGGAGCATTGTCCGAAGGTCCTGCAACAGAAATATTCAAAGGCCTAGTTGGCTCCTCGTGGGAGTCCGTTTCGGCCATCGGTTCCGAAATGGCCGATGACAGGGGCTGCAAAAGCGCCTCACTGATGACGGCTGAACCTGAAGCTGGCTCTGCTTGTACATCGTCGTCTGATTTGGACCTCGGAGGCCTGTCTTTATCCTTGTGTAGTTTGCGAACTCCGGTAGCCGGAACCGTATCAGATGACATTTTATAATTAAAACGCCTACCGAAGTAATGAAATGCAAAATTGTACCTTCGTTTAATCGTACGTTGATTGAATCTAGCACAAAACCGACAACTAGCTACGTCGTGGTCAGGGCCTAAGCAAGGAATACAGTAAGAATGAAGATCCTTATGAGGTATTTGCTTCCCACATGAAATACAATTATTAACTTTTTCTGACATCGGACTGGAGCAAGAAAAAAGTTTCCCCAACGGGGTACTTAGCTTTGAGTAGGAGAAGAAAGTCTTCGGACTGAAGTACATTTATAAAAAATTGTCAGGAGTCAGCCGACCGGCACTTGCGAACTGCTATCACCGCACGGCAAGAAAGACTGTAGAACATGGCGTCGGCTTGTCAGCTTTGTACTCCTGGCGCTCTGACGTCAGGAAGCATGGCTAAACAGCCGACGCCGGACCCAGACTTTGGGATTCTGGCCGACCGAGGACTGCCTGCTGGCAGGGGAGAACCCTACAGTCATGACTGCAACAGTGAAACACGATGAACATCAGCATGGGGCAGGGCCAAACAGCCCCCACCATTGCCAAGGCCTGCACATTCACAGCGTGACTCAAAGGAGGAACAACATGAGCCTGCCTCAGTAGGCAGAAGGAGGCGTGCCCTGGCCTTGGCAAAGAGATAACGCATAGCACATACACTGAGTAGGAACACTGGAAATGACACCTCTCTCCAACTCACATACAGTAAAAGGGATGCCTAACTTGACACTACCCATTTTCAAACATGTATAGGGAGTGTACTATGTGCATCCGACATAGGCAGCCATGCAGCACCACCTGAGGCACAAGTGCCCTATTTTAAGCAATATAAAGCACTGCTATGCACATTTTACCAGTATTGAGTATATTTAAATACAAATGCGTGTAGCTGTGCACTCTGCTAACCAGCGCAACGTTGAGCAATGTTCGGCAATGTTGGGCAAGGTCGGGCAAAGTCAGGTAAACACGCTCACACCTGCTTTACTGTTCCTTAAGCAGTCTGGTCTGCCCAGTAGGAAAATAAAAAGCAGTGACAGGGCTTGAACTCAGGATACTGTGCACTAGAGTCACAGTACTTAACCACTAAGCCATGACAGCATTTCACTGGCACAGACACAACTTAACTCACTCACACATACAAGTTTGGGGGGGGGGGGTCACATACCTAACAGTCACAGCCAGCAGGACAAATGTAGACAAACGCAAACACAAACCAATGCTGTATCATGCCCTCTGAAGAGGCATATGAGTAACCTCCCCCCAGGCCTATGCAGACAGATAACAGCAGGCCAGGCAGTCTAATGTGGGTTGGGTAGGCTATGAAGTCACAAACTAATATGCGTGTAATTGGAAGCTAAGGTCTGTAGTGCAGTGGTATGCCTCAAGCCAGTACGATAGGCAACAGTACAGACTGAAATGGAGTACCTGACATAGCAGTGCAGGCCTAGCAAATGTGTGTGTGTGTCAGGTGAACCCTTCATCCTATGTACACCCACAGTAACAATCAGGTGTGCCCCCCCGGGTAGAAATGTACAAATAATAGCTATCCCCACTGTATGTAGAATGACGCATGGAAGCCCTGCAGGCACACTGTGCTTCCTGTCGATTTACAATACAAAGATGAGCCCTGAAGTAAAAATCAACTTGATTTTCACACACACAGTATATATGCTCAAACTGGGCATGCTCACACACAAGCAAATTTCAGTCAGCAACATACTGAAAGGTCATACTGGGCATGCTCACACACTTAGGCCATGTCTGAGTACAGCAGTGGGCCACACATATCTGGCAGTTGCAGTTCTTTTCAAGGCAGTCATCCAGGCCATGCATCAATGAAATGAGCTATACACGGCCTACATAGACCTTGAAAAGCCCTTTTCCAACATCCCACACACATGTTGTATCCACAAAATCAACCACCTGTGCATAAACATGCACGTCATCTGATGGATTGCCAACTGGGGCACAGACAGATCCCACAAGGTAAGAACTGTGGTCTCCTGTGCAAGCTGGTAACAACTGCTGTCCCCATGGCTCAGTCCTGGGACCCCTCCTGTCTGTATACTTTTCAGAAATACAGTCAAACACGAGGGCTATGTTTAGCAAGGTTTGTGGATGACTGCAAAAAGGTTGACAATCGATGTTTGGGACAACAGAGACATCCTTACAAAGGGTCTCAGACAGATGTGGTGCCAAACTTATGGGCTCGAGCTACAGTCATACAAATACCACATAGGTGCCAACACCCTAAATATGGAGGTAATAAGGGATCTATGGACACACGCGGATAGTCATCACTACTTCCGGAAACACATTCACAAAGTGGTTAGAAAATTATGCTATATGTTCCCACAAACTGCCAAGGTCTTTGCATGTAGGTCAAAGGAGGTTCCCTGTACTCATCAGTCATCAGACCCATCATAGAGTACCACAACACACTTGCGATGAATCTGACTAGGAACCTTCAGCAGCTGGAAAGACCACTGACGTACCTCAACAAGGGCATTACTGGCCTCAAACAGTTGCCCCATGCAACAAGACTGAATTTAACTCAATCTGTACTCTGTTGCATACTGTCTACTCAGGTGATCTCTGCCCAACAGACAGGTCCATGTCCAATGCAGAACGGATGTACATGTGCTATCTGAAGTAACCCCAAGCTCACTGTACTACATGCTCTAGGGATATCATCACAACAACAATAAATAGAACATGTTGGAGGGATACATTAATAACTCACAGACTTCCCTTTCTTTGGAACAGGCCTCCCTCCCAACCTACATTAAGCTGAGTCCCTCACTGACACTCTTCCAGAGGAGCCTTGATGAGTGTATGTGAAACTGAACTGTCACACCATGGATCACTTAATCAGCTCTACTACACAGAGGCCTAGGGAACTAACTCCATGGGTGGTGATAGCTACACACTCTGGCCATACTAATATATGCCTTCAGGCAGATAGCCTATTATATATATATATAGGGGGAACACAGTATAATAAGCCAAAGATGGATGGGCAGAGATGTGTGTAAGAGGGTGACATTGACAGGGAGCCATCCAGGACTGTCCCACCCAGCACACATCCCAATGGCACAAAAGACATGAGGTGCACATCTCACCCAGTGTACATAACAGCCACCAGTATCTGTAAGCATTACAGTGTATGTGGTCCATGTGCCTGCTGTACAACACGACTGTACAATGAAGTACATATCTACTATCTGTAGACATGTACCTGTCACATAGTCTACTACATCCCTATGAACCTATCTTCAAATAAGGCATATGTTAGCCTAGGCAAGTTGTGCAGCTTTCACCACCCCATTGGGTAGTCTCCCAAGCCCTTGTTCTAATAGTTAGTACCCTAAGCCCCTTTCTAGTGGGGCTGCTGATGTGATGCCTGGCGTGAATTGTCTGTTTCACATCCACTCATCAAGGTTCCTACTGAAGAGTGTCAGCAAGGGGCTCTGTCTGATGTACATTGGGACTCTGCTCCACAGTAAGGCAAGTGTCCGGGATAGTACTCTTTCCCACCAGCATGTTGTACTTGAGGTTCATATCCCTGGTGTGTGTAGGGCAACTCAATTTTATCTGTAGATGGAGCATGCTCTGCAGTTGTGTTGGACATGGCTCTGTATGTTAGGCAGTGTGCGCCTCTGAGTAGGCGGTACGCAACGAAGAACAGATTTAATTTTACCAATTGTGTTGCATAACACAACTGTTTGAGGCCTGTAATCCTCTTGGTGAGGAACCTCTGTGGTCTCTACAGCTGCTGGATATGCGTAGTCGAGTACATCCAAAATGGTGCAGTGTACTCGATGATGGGTCTGATGACTTAAGAGTAGAGGACCACCACTACCTCTTCAGATCCTGATGCAAACCCTTTGTTGATTAGGTGGGCCACATAGGATTTCCCAATCACTTTGGCAACATGGTTGTCAAAGGAAAGATGACCATCTATTGTGTCCCCAGATTCCTTATTATCTTGTCAGTTTTAAGGGGGTTACACCTATGTGGTAGTTTGTGTGTACTTTGTTTTCACCAAAGAGTATCACTATGCATTCCTCCACATTGAGCTTGAGACCATGATTCTGACACCACACATCTGTCTCAGAGTCCCTTCCGGGGAATATTTGTGTCATCCGCGAAATCTATTACGGCAAACACTTTACAATTCCCAGCAAACTTAGTCAACCACAACCCTCCTGTGTTGGCATGTACATTTGAGAAGTCTATACCAAACAGGAGGGACCCCAGGACTGAACCCTGGGGGCCACCAGTTGTTACAGGTGTAGTCTCTGATATGTAGCCACCAACTCTTAGTTTGTGGAATCTGTGAGCCAGTTTGCAATCCATCTTGTGATGTATGGATTCATGCCCAGGTGGGTGAGTTCATCTAAGATACCGGACTGGGGAATGGCGTCAAAAGCTGTAATGAGGTATAGGTAGGCTGTGTTGAGCTCATTTCAATCATCTGTAGCCTGGGTAACGGTCTCAAAGAAATCCACCCAGTTCAGGTGGTGTGATCTGCATATGATGAAACCAAACTGGGTGTGCTCAACTGTGTGAAGGTTCACAATCTCTTTACTGACTTATGATTGGCTTCATTGCCTTAAAGAGCAGACTCGTCAGTCTCATAGAGGATGAATGCCAAGGGGATTTTGTGGCCCCACCCCCCTGTGGAGTGTGAAAAATGTTGCTGTGCAACATTCTATGGGTTCATATCCTGTACAGAGAGCATGTAGAGAGAGGTGTAGGTATCCTTGATGAATATGGATACATCCCCACCCTATGTGCTATGATCCAGGTCCTGATGCTGGAAGGTATGGAATGAGTAGTATCCTGGTAGTGCTGGTGTGCTCTCTGGAGCTTTGAACTAGGTTTCTGTTAATGCACAGATATCAATATTCTCCATACTGACATGTGCCTCGAGTGTGTGCATCTTGAGGCTGAGACTTCTGGCAATGAGTAGCATTTACCTAACTTTGTGGTTATTTGTGTTGGTTATGGGGTTTGGTTTGTCCTGAGTGACCGGTGTTCCACACCTGAAGTAAATGGCTCATTGGTCCCATCTGACCATAAGCTAATTACCCTACATATCCACATTCTGGACCCACTCCCCATTAAGGAAATCATGTTAAAAAATGTCTCCAAAGCAAACTTCATGCTTCATAAGACAGAAGTGCTGAACTTCAGGACACCCATGCAGATGGACAATACTGTTAAGACATGAGTGTATGTATCGTGCTATCCCAAACAGAACCAAGACGCTATCCTCCAAGAAAATGAAGCCAATCTGGTGGTCCCCTGCCATAAACAAACTGCACAACAGAAGGAAGAATCTGTTGCAAAAGAGGGTAAAATCCCATGAGTGGAGGAGCTCCCTGGTCAGCCTCAGGAAGAAGCTGTAATCCCTGATAAAATCCTCCAAAGCTAGTTACGAAAAAGTCGACACTGATTCTGAAGACAACCACAAAGCATTCTATAGCTATGTCAAGAATCTCAATGGCAACACTCAGATCTGCTCTGTTACAGCACAATGGCACTAAATATACAGACCCAACTGATATTGCCAACAGCCTGGCAGATAGGATCAGTGCTAACTTTACCCCCCTCTCACCCATGAAAAAGCACATCTCTATACTGGAAGAATGAAAAGTTGCTGTCATCATGGTTGCACAGGTAAAAAAAAAAAAAAAAAACTCTCCAAAGCCAGGAACACAGCATCCATGGGACCAGATTACATCCCAGGCTGCGTTCTACACTAACTACAGAACGAACTGGCACCACACCTACATACCATATTCAATCATAGCCTCACCTCAGGCTTTGTGCCTGCTGAATGGCACACAACAACGGTTATCCCACTACACAAGGGGGGAGCCACCATGGACCCCGGGAACTAGCGCCCCATTAGCCTGATGAGCCTGGTCTGCAAGGCCATGGAACGTATCATCATGGAACTTATAAACAAATACAGTGGTAATCTCCAAACTCTGGACCACAACCATTTTGGGTTTGTAAAAGGCAGATCATGTCTCCTAAACCTTATAGACTTCTTTGAAGCAGTCACCAAAGCTGTAGACAAGGGTAAGGTGGTTCACACAGCCTATCTAGATCTTGCCACGGCTTTCGACACCAACCCCCACTCTGGAATTATGGATAAACCCACTAAACTAGGTATAAATCCCTATGTCACAAGAGGGGTCGCCAACTGGCTGACTGACAACCCACACTGTGAAAGTAGCAGACTCCAAGTCCGACTTCGGACCAGTGACAAGCGGAGTACCACAGGGTTCAGTCCTGGGTCCTGTTTCGTATCTACTTCCCTGAAGTACAGGTTAACATGGAAGGTCTCTGGCTAATGAAGTTCCCAGATGACTGCAACCTAGGAGTCATAATCGAGACTACTAACGATGTTGACATCCTACAAAGGGGCCTCACTGAGACAGATGCCTGGTGTCAAAGCCATGGCCTCAAGCTCAATGCCAAAAAGTGCACTGTCATCCCCTTTGGTAAAAACACTGTACCCATGAACTACAACATAGGTGGTAGTATACTTAACACCGAAAGTGTGATAAGATACCTTGGGACACAGGTGGACAGTAGACTCTCCTTTGATAATCACATCGCCACAGTAGTCAGGAAATCCTTCTATGTGGCGCACACATCACAAAAGGTGTCTCATGCAGAATAAAAGAGGCCATTGTTCCCCTCTACTCATCACTCATTAGATCCATTAGAGTACAATGCCTCTTTTGCTATGTACCTCACAAGACATCTACAACTGGAAAGCCTGCAGAAATACCTCACAGAGAGGATTAGTGGTCTCAAATACAAGCCATACACAGACCGTCTCAAAACACTACAGCTTTACTCTGTTGCATATCGCCTACTCAGAGGTGATCTCTGCCTAACATACAAAGCTATGTCAAACACAGAGCTGTTGGACATGCTCCACTTAAAGAAATCCCAATCCCTCCGAGCGTCGGCCCCAAAACCCAGACTGAAATATTAAAGGAGGGGGGTGTATCCATTTTCATAAAAGATATCAACACCTCCAGGTTAGTAGCACAGCACGAGGCCTTGGAGACCATGCAAGTGCAACTAGCATTGGGCAAAGCTGCTTATCAGATTGTAGCCTGCTATAGATCACATACCTTGTCTCAGGACCCTCGCTCAGTATTCCTGAGAACACTGGAAAATATAAAGGTCCTACCAAACACCATGACATGAGGAGATTTCAACTACCCAAACATTGACTGGGAGAATTACTCTAGTACAAAGTCCTTTGCCCAATGCTTCCTAGAGTTTATAAACTCAAACAGCCTGGAACAGCTGGTCACCACGCCCAGAGGTGACAACATACTGGACCCGATCATCACTAACATGGGGGATCAGTGTTCCACACCAGAGATAAACCCCTCGCTGGTAATATCAGATCATGAAGTAATCACACTGGACAGTCACATCCCGACCCCCCCCCCCAGTCAACAAACCACTGTGAAAAACTTTTCAAAAGCAAACTTCACACTTCAAGACTGAAGTGGAAAGTTTCAAAGCCCCCTTGCTACAGGATAATGCTATCCAATCTGCAGAATCCTTTACAAGTGCATTCTATAACATCTACAGGGATGCATGGATCGAGGCACCCCAATTAAAACCAAGACTCACTCCTCCAAAAAGAAGAAACCAATCTGGTGGTCCTTGTCCATAAATAAGCTATACAACAGAAGGAGGAAACTAACACATGATAGAGCAAAATTCCAAAAAGGAAAGGCATCACTGATCATTATTAGCAAGAAACTACGATCACTTATAAAATAATCCAAGTCCAGTTTCTAAAGAAAAATTGCCAAGGAATCTAAAGATAACCACAAAGCCTTCTTTAGCTATATCAAACATTTAGGTGGCAATTCTCAGATATGCTTTCAGCTACTGCAGAATGGCAAAAAATACACTGAACCAACTGACATTGCCAACATCCTGGTGTGCAAGTTCAGTGCAAACTCCACCCACCCCCAAAAGGGCCTGTGTCCATCCCAGAAGAATGCAGAGCCCCAGGCTTCATGGACATGCACGTAAAAACAGCCCACTCCAAAGCTAAGAACACAGCATCAATGGGACCGGATGGTGTCCCAGGCTGCGTCTTACACGAGCTTCAAAAGGAACTAAACCCTCACCTACATTCACTGTTCAGACTCAACCTTACCATAGGCTATGTACCCAAAGAATGGTGTACAGCAACAGTCATCCCGCTCCACAAAGGTGGTGCCACAACAGAACCTGGGAACTATCGCCCTATAAGCCTGACTAGCCTGGTCTGCAAAGCTATGGAGCGAATTATCATGGAACTCGGACATTGGGAACCTCCAGATACTGGACCCTACCCAATTTGGCTTTGTTAAAGGCAGATCCTGCCTCCTAAACCTAGTTGACTTCTTTGAAACAGTTACCAAGGCCATAGATGAAGGGAAGGTAGTCTACACAGCCTACCTGGACCTCACTAAGGCCTTTGACACCATTCCCCACTCTGGCATCATAGACAAGCTTACCAGCTTGAACATTAACCCCTATGTCACAAGATGGGTGGCCAACTGGCTGATGGATAGAACACATATGGTCAGAGGTGCAGGTGCCATGTCTGACTCTAAACCAGTCACAAGTGGCATCCTACAGGTCTCAGTCCTGGGATCCCTCCTGTTCAGTATATACGTCTCTGAGGTACAGGCAAGCACCGGAGGAGTATGGCTGACCAAGTTCCCAGATGACTGTAAACTGGGGGCCATAAATCGACTCTCTGGCTGACACAGACATCCTCCAGAAAGGTCTTACAGAGACAGATGCCTGGTGTCAAAACCATGGCCTCAAGCTGAATGGCAAAAAATGCATAGTCATCCCCTTTGGGAAAAACAAAGTGCCCATGAATTACCACATAGGTGGTAATCCACTAGGTACGGAAAATGTAATTAGGGACCTGAGGATCCAGGTAGATAGTAACCTCTCCTTTGATAATCACATTGGCAAACTGGTTAGTTATTCCTTCTATGTAGCCCACCTAATCACGAAAGGGTTCTCCTCTAGATCAAGAGAGGTCATTGTGCCCCTCTACTCCTCACTCATTAGGCCCATAATAGAGTACAATGCCCCATTTGGTATGTACCTTAATTGGCACATGTAACAGCTGGTAAGACCACAGAAGTACTTCACCAAGAGGATTATGGGCCTCAAAGAGATGCCCTATGCAACTCGACTAAAGAAACTCCAGCTCTACTCGGTTGCTTAGTGCCTGCTCAGATGTGATCTATGCCTGACGTATAAGGCCATGTCCAACCCGGAATTAATGGACATGCTCCACCTTAAGAAAAACAAATCTCTTAGAGCTACACGCTCCAGTGAATTAAACTTCAGCAAACCAATAAACAGGACGTGCTGGAGGAATAGATTCCTGTCCCAGAGACTTCCCTCACTCTGGAATAGAATCCCAGTTGATGTTAGGCAGAACCCCTTGCAGACTCTCTTCAAGAGGAATCTTGATGAGTGGATGGGAAATTGTAAATTTACCCCTGGGATCACTTCAGTGGCCCTGCTAGACAGAGGCCCAGGAAACTAATTTAAAAGGGAGGCAAAAGCCAACACATTCTGGCTAGGCTTATAAATGCCCTTGGGCAGATAGCCTAGTACCTCTACCTATGAACCTACACGCTCTCGGGACCTAAACTTTGTCACCACAATAAACAGAACATGCCGGAGGGATAGATTCCTGTCTCACAAACTTCACATACTCCAGAATAAACTACCTATCTATATCAAACATAGCTCATCATTAGCACTCTTCAAAGAAAATCTTGATTATTGGATGGGAAATAGGAAATTCACCCTGGGGATCACTTCTGTCTCTCTGCACGACAGTGGCACAGGAAAATAAATTTCTTGGGTGGCAAAAGCCAGGGTACCTTTTTGGCTGGCCTTGTATAGGCCCCAGGGCTGATAGACCAGTATTACCTATGAACCTTTGAGCCTTGCCTAAAAAAAGGTAATATGGGGACAACACAAGCCTTGGCCAGTATTCAGAAGCAGAGGGGCAACAGGTGCAAACCATCTGTAGTGAAGCAACAAGGCTGGTCTATCATGTCATCACAGGCAGAGACTGGATCCCCTTTGAATGACACCATAAGCTCAGCCAATTGTTGAAGTTTATCATCTTTCTGTTATATTGCAGTATCATGTAGGTGAAGGTAAGATGCTACTTAAGGTTTGACCCTGTGTGTGCCAGCATGTGGTGCATCAACCCATATATGATATGGTCATGGCCTATGCATACAATACACTCACAATACACCTAGTATGATAAGCCTGCTGAGGTTAGCAAATGTGAAAAAAACCTTTGTACAAACTGTCAGCAAGTAATGTCTGTATTGCACCCTGTAACTCCATATTGCTTGCTGAAGTGTAAAGACGTACTTAGTTTGGATTAAGAACACCGCACTTGCCAACTGTGTGCATCACCCTGGGGAGAAGCAACCTTTTTGTAGCCTACTCAAACACCTTAAAAGTGGTATACTCATCTTTGTCAAGTATGATGATGTCACCATCCTACAAATATACCTGTGGAAATGTGAAATCCCAGTAATGTGCATAGCGCGTAGTGTAAATGCGTACTGCTGTAGTATCATAATGTAGTTAGGTAGGGGTTTGAATCCTGCACTTGCCAACTGTGTGTGTGTGTGTGTGTGTGTGTGTGTGTGTGTCTCCCTGGGGAGGAGCAACCTTTTTGGAGACTACTCAACCACCTTAAAAGTGGTATACTCATCTTTGTCAAGTCTGATGATGTCACCATCCTACACATATACCTGTGGAAAGGTGAAATCCCAGTAATGTGTATAGCGCGCCGTGTAAATGCGTACTGCTGTAGTATCATAATGTAGTTAGGAAATAGTTTGAATCTCGCACTTGCTGACTGTGTGTGTGTCTGTGCTCCAGGTGTGTGACACCGTTGGCCAATGTGGAGTGGGTTTTGATTTTTGTAGTGTATGACATATCACAATGACAACTGTATGCGCATTACACATGCAAGGTAGCTGTGGGGCAAATCCATATACATACATGTGACCAAGTATTTCATAGGTGGGTACTCTGCTTTCTCCATGAACGCATGTTATTTTTGCCAGAGCGTGCTGGTGCTTTCCAGACCTTAGGTCACTTCTGTATGCTTGTGACAAGCTTAGCCACTGCAGTGATCCCTGGGCTATGGCTTCTGTTTCACATCCATTCATCACGGTTTCTATTGAAGAGTGTGAGTGAGGGTTTATGCTTGAGGTATATTTGAAACCTGTTCCAAAGCAATCAAAGTCTGGCAAAGATAACTAATCATTATAGGTGTGCAACAACCTCTGTGGATCTGCATGCAAACCCTTTATTGCTTATGTGCTCCACAGAGGGATTTCCAAAACCCTTTGGTAATGTGATTATCAAAGGAGAGATGACTTAATACATGGCTCTATGTATACATTAGTACCTGTTCCACATTTTTGGGGCTACTACCTATGTGGTACTCTGGGGATACTTTGTTTTCTAAAAGTGGATAACTATGCTTTCTTAGGCTTATAGCTTTACAGCATGAGTTTTACATCAGGTATCTATCTGTATGATACCCTTTTGGAGGATGTGTGTGTCATCTAGAGAATAAAGTATAGCCCACAGTATGCATTTTCATCAAACGTGGGCAGACATAATCCCTACTGTGTTTGCTTGTACCTAAGAAAGGTATATGCCAAACAGGAGTGGTCCCAGGACTGAGTGCAGGTGAATACCACTTGTTACTGGCATAGAATCGTACATGGAGGCTGCAAATGTTACTGTGTGTTTTACATCTGTGTGTCAGTTGTCAAGCCATCATCTAACAATCGTTTATGGTCAGTCTGCTGAGGTTATGTCTAATACTAGTATGTGGGATGGGTACAATTTGCTGGTGAGCTATAGCTTGACTGTGTTGACTTCCCCTCCCTCACCTATAGCCTTATTGACTGGCTTGAAGTCTATGTGTAGAAGCCATGATCTGGCCTTTAGAGAACCTAAGTGGGTATGGTGCAGTGTTTGCAGGTTTATAATGTCTCAATGAGTTCCATAATGCTGTGATCCATAGCCCTCCAGATAACATTGGCCTGGCTTACAGGGTGAGAGTTTCCAGGACCTGCTGTAGTTCTACCCTTAATCAATTTATGTTAACATTTGCTCTGGGTGTGACGAGGATGGACAGGTTTAAGAATAAGTATATTAGAGGGTCAGGCCAGGTTTGAAGGTTAGTAGACCATGTCAGATAGGCAGGATTAAGTTGGTTTATACATGTGCTGAGGAGGGCTGCAGACTATATTGTGAAATAGATGCTAAGGATGAAGCCGCCAGGTAACAGGAAAAGAGGAATGCCTAAGATGAGGTTTATGGCTGTGGTGAGAGAGGACATGCAGGTGGATGGTGTGACACTGCAAGATGCAGAGTGCAGGAAGACATGGAAACAGATATACTGTGGCGACCCCTAATGGGGGCATCCGAAAGGAGAAGACTACCTTGTAGTTCAACCCTTGTGGACTGTGAACACCATTACTGTACGTCATTCCACATGTATGTAACCTGCATAGAAGCTCCATCTGGACAGAGCGTTTAGGTGAGTGGTGACTTCATATGTCAGCTTGTGTATGACACAGCCAGGGACACTGTCCAGTACCACTGCCAATGTGGTGTGGACCTTGTTAAAGAGATGTTTTAACTAGAGTATCTGTGAATCATCAGGTATTACATTCTGCAGGTCTGGAAATGTGGCCCTTGTATAGCGACAGGGTGGTGAAATCTGCATTCAAACTGTGACAAGGAATTGGTAAATGTCAGTCAGATAAGTGTACTTTGTGACCATTTACATAACTGTGACCCAATCTGAGATTTCCCCTGTAGATTATAAACAGTAGTAAAGACAGCTTTAGTGTTGGCTTTGGAATTGTTGCCATTTTGTATTTTGAAGCTTGCCTTGTATGTTTATTGAGGGATTGAATTTTCCAAATGATACTGACCAGAGAGGTTATCCCTTCTTGGTATGCAACTCTTTTTTGGTATAACATCATACCTTCTATTATATATTTAGCTTATGGCAGGGGTCCATGAGACTAATGCACTTTTACTGCATAAGTGACAATTTCGTGTGTTTGTGATAGCACAGTCCATGCAACCCTGTAGGTGAACAGTGTGCATTAATACAGGATTATGCAGCTGGGACACCGTTAACCTTAGTAATGCAAACCAATGACAGATAGGAACAGCAGCATCACCCACAGCACAGTGTCAATCCGTGTCATACACACACATGCATACTCAAGTTCTAAAACGTGTGTAGTACAATGCATACTGGCCACCAATAGAAACTATGGAGTGTTAACACTGGCCAATACAGGGCATGTCACCCTGCCCATGTGTCCAATATGCATGTACATGCAGACAGTGCACCTCTACCATGTTCACAAATGTACACCTGCAAACCTGTGCTGCATACACCCCACACTTACTGTCCACTGTATAGCACCTGCTGACACAACTACACACATCAGCCAAGTGGCACATGGGCAAACGAAACACAATTGGAATAAACACTGGTGGAAACAATACAACATTGCTAATTACAGCTTTAATGCATCATGCCTGCTCAGCTACACCTTCAAGGATATCATTACACTTTACTGCTGACAACATGCTACACACATTCAGCCATTGCTATACTTTATCAAAGTCACCCTGTGCATCAGCACCATGTTAGCCTGTTCCTGCATCAATGTTACAGATGACAGGAGGTGGCACAGGTTTCATCATATGCACAGGGTGTGTTGTTGGTTTGCCAGAGGCCTACAATGAGCCATACAATAGACGTGTTTGTGAGTGTGTGTGAGTGAGGGCCATGAGTACTGTTATGGCCAATGTTGATGTAACATGTGCGGGTATGTGTGCCCTAGGTTTCCGGTTTTTGTGTGTGTGTCTGCATGCACGCAGTTCCACCATGTGGCTGCCATATACAGGGATTTGTGGGACAGCTACAGACTGTACCTGGTAGGCTTTACAGATCACCGTCTCTGGCCACAGACACGGAACCTGTGCCTGGCAGGGGTGCTACAGATAGTATCAGATACTAATTCAGACTAGGTACTATCCTCAGAGGTTGACATATGTCCACTGGATCCAGGTCCCTGCTGGGACTGGCCAGAGCCACGTGCACATGGTCTTTTAGGACTATGGACAGCCCCCCCGCCAACATTGCTGGGGCTGGTACTGGCACTATAGGAGCGGCTGTGACTTGCTGGACGTCCACTGCGACCCTCCAGCTGCTGATGTTGCTGGCATACATCCACGTCGATGTCTCAACCATCCCGCACTGTCCTGACACATGGACATGACATTGTGTAAGTCATCCAATGTCTCACCCCAACGTCTATCAATGACCTCAAGGTCACGGATACTGTCATTTACAGAGCTGTTATGAGCCCTCTGCGCCCTTAGTCCCTGACTGGTGTACCGCTCCATTCATGCCTGTGCCTCCATGACAGCCTGGAACATGCGTGTGGTTGAAAGTTGTGGCACATCTGCCAGGGGCATGATGACCAGCAGTGCTCTGACGAAAACCCCTGGGCATCTGCCTATGTGGTACCATTCCAGACATCTGGCTATGGCTGCTGTGTCCTGATACATGTGCCACAGATACCACACTATCCTGGCCAGTGCCAACCGTACACTGTCCCTCAGCTAAGGGCAATGGTGATTATGGATGTACAGGCAGTATGACTGTGTGCATGGATGGGTTGGAGACTTGTGTACTGTCAATTGGTGGCCCAACAACAGACCTTAACAAACCTGTCTGTGCCTCAACACACCTATCCACATGATCGCGGTCTGTCTCAGTGACATCAGGTTCCCTGCTGTACTGAACCAGCCCCACCTCAGCACCTGTGAGAGGAAAACAGGAAACACACTAAGACCTGAACATGATGTCAGACCACATGCACTCATGAACATATGCACATGCACACGTGCGCACACACAAATACACTCCTCCCTAAAGCGCGCACACACACACACCAGCAATCTCAGAACATACACAATAGCAGGTGATGGCGGGGTACAGTATCACAAGGAAAACAGTCATATCACACATGTCAGCATACAGGACATGTGTTGCTCAACAGCATACAGTGCAAGTGTAGACAGTCCTTGTTACTAACACTATACATAGCTTTGATGCATGTGTTTTGTTATTAAGTGATTGGCCTCCCCCTGGAACGCAATACATACATGGACACAACACTGCTGTGCAAGTATTCAAAACTCTATAATGTACTGTGCACCATAACTCACAGGTCTACATACCATGGCTGGATGTGTATCTGTGTGTTAGATAGGTATACAATGTTGATTACAGCCTCTGTGTCTTTAGCAAATAATGGTGGACACAGTTTTAGCACATGCATGATGAGTATTCACACATCATCAGTGGTGCATGTATAATTGATGGAATACCATTTGTCCACATACCCAATGTATAGTGGTTATGGTGAGTGTAAATCATATTATGGACATGCCAGTGTCATCCATGACATGGCATGCTAAAACACAACTGCATATTTAAACATCATACATACCCAATGTGTGTCATATGACCTAGCCACTCAACAGCATCACAAGACATATATGTGTCAGTTGTGCAAATGGTGATTGGTATGCATATTGTTTAGAGGTGCATGTGTGTGCACACACAACATCGAGGTGTATAGTAATGAAATGTGTGTGTAGCACTGTGGTTACAATAACTGGTTAGGGTATAGTACCATAAGCCATCATTATGAAGCATCATGTGGTCACTCAAGGCTACAAATGTTTCCCAAACCAGCACTAATCATGCTGTACCAGAACTGTACTACCTTGGCTACATTCACCATTTCACAACCAGTTGTTACATGGGTTTGTAAGGAGGCCAATAAGGAGCATTCCCTGACATGAATGTGTAGTGTGTTGCAGTGTGTTTAAATGCCCCATGATAGGCCTCTACCCCTCAGGTATATTATGTGTAATGTGTGGATGAGATTTTGGATACTGGAGTGTCTTTTACAAAGGGTTTGTGAATCCTTTATGTGTAGCATGTTAAAATGCTTTGTGTATGACATAGTTGTGTATGTTATGTGCATGTTGAGTATCAACTTTGCCTATCCAATGGTCACTACAGTGTAGCCACATTTGTTTGAGATGATCTGGGTAATGCATGTGTTTGAGGCAGCTAATCACATTAGTGGGAAGTGCATGGTCTTACACCAAACATGCACAGCATGCATTATGGGTAGGTGTTACATGTGTACATGACCTACACCTTAACTACGACATGCACTTATTTACAATAATAAATATAGACCATACTCACCAGCATCTGTCCGCTGCCTTGATGTCACCCCAGAGGGACCTACATAGAGATGAGACCGTTTGTCAGTGTCCACAAATGTGGCATTGCTACTGTGTGTTTGCAATCTTACAGTAGAACAACAGTTTACATTCACAGGCCTACAGATTATGTTCCAAATGATCAGTATTGCACAACAACAGGCTCCACATCTTCTAACTACACACTCCACATCTCACATATGCATGATCTACCAATACAGATAACAGTAGTCTACAGATATGCCATGTTACCTGCAAGCTCCATGTGTGGTTGCTGGGTGGCTCCAACCTCCATCATGGTGTATGTCTGCTGCTGCTGTTGTTGGGCAGGTGCCACAAGGTTCAGGAGCAGCTCCTCCACTCTGGTAAGGGGGGATGGATATTAGCACCACCTCCTGTTGCAAGCTGTTGTCTCCGCACATCAGAAGCACGCTGACGGACATGTCCGAGTAGATCACTGCAGTGGTGGCGTACCTGCTCATATGTCCGGTTATGCAGGCCTACCTCATTTACCCTCCGGACATCTTGCTACATTGCAGTATGCTCCTGCTGGTTCTGGCTGGCTCGTGAGAACATTAGACTGTAGTGCTGAATCATACAGCTAGTAATGATCTCATCTTCAGCACTACTATAGCTGGGATTTCTGTGATGTGCCATGATCCCTGGAAGACAAAGAAAAAATATGTCTGAGCAAGTCATATGGCACATTTAACATTATAAAGTACATATATCACTGAACTGCCATATAGAGCAACCTATTAGATAACAGAGTGTGAAACACTAACTACCACTTATAACTGCTCACCCCGCAACTGCTTGAAAGTGCCTGGCTCACTATCTAATGAACCATGTTCTGCACAGCAACAAAATAAAATCACTATACAAGACTATACAAGAGTACCTGGCACACTGTATGCAACACAATACACCACCTAGCCACAGCAGATATACATCAAGCTGATCTGTAAAGAAATATGTCATCCATCACAATGAGTGTAAGGTCCAGTAAATGTATTACTATTATACCATACAACTTGTTAATGGCAAACTTGTGGCCAAAATATGTGTACAATTGGGAATATAGGTCGCATACTGCTGTAGTCCACTATAAATGTTGCTAGATATGCAGTTATATGTTTTACCACACATATGACAGAGGACATGTTACAGACATACCCACACACACATCAGACAATTACAGGACACCTAGGTATGGCAACCCAGATAAGCTTTACGTGTGTACTATACAGTAGTGTGTGTCAGTACTTACAAAACATTAATCTTGGGGAATGTAATATGTGATGAATACAGGGACCACACAAAACAGTGGATGCAATGTGGACATACACCATACTTTGCTGTACAGGCCCAGAGCTTCAAGTAGTACTACAGTACACACAGTATTTGGATTCAAAATCAGTACCAATCAATAATCATAGATGTAGTGCTTTAGCCTCCAATGACACACCCCAGTTAAAACCAAGGGACTTAATCACACTGTATGCCATAGCACTTTTCTGTCTAGCAACAGAATACACAGCTTTTGCTGGGATCAAATCAAGGACCCATAATACCATGACAAACAGTTTCCCACTAAGCTATCCCACAAATACATATCTTTGACGTATTCACAAATACACTGACCATCACAAGTCAATCAACAGTACAGATAGTCTATTGCAACAAGTAGATGTAGGTGTGTATGAGTGTATATATATATATATATATATATATATATATATATATATATATATATATATATATATATATATATATATACACATTTCACCTTAAATAGTGGGAATATCAATTATACAAAGGATGTGAGGTGTACAGTAATGTAATATCGCACAGTCTTATGATAAATGCATTGAAAGTGTTCACAGCCCAGGTAGCTTTAGCAGGCCTCAATGGCTTCAACATTGCAAACTGAACAAACCACCCACACTGTTTAACCACCACATGTCATATACTAGCACTGTATGGTGTCTTGTTCGTCACACACTAAAACCTACATACAAATATGCACTTACTAACCTTCACCAATATATATATCTCCACCCTTCACAAACAGTTGCAGTATGTCCCCTGCTCTATGCACATATACAGATGTGAATACATATGACACACATATTTCTCCCTATGTGTGTGGCACACACACACAAGGTCCACACTGTTGTAAGTCCCTGGACCTCACAGCTGAACTGTTGGGCCTTGCTGCAACACAAACAGGTGTCACATGTGAGCACATACTAACATTAAAGGGGGGTATATATAGCTACAAATGCTAGATAAGCATACTAGACTGCTACATCAGTTGCCAATGCTAAGCTACACTTTAACATGACTATCATGCATGTGTTGCTCTGTCACACTCATGTTTATATAATGTCAGCACTAATCCCCCAACAGCCACTGGCCACACTACTGTACAGAACACAGATAACATGGATCAGATTTTTGACATTTAATGCTGAGCTACACATTTCACAGGTATGTCCCACTGCCCACAGGTACACACTATTGTCCATAGCAGTAGTTAAGAAGGACATCTGTGCATAGAGAAGTACTGCTGCCACATATGAATGGTTCACATTATGTAGACTACTCTTCAAAAACATCTACTACATGCCAGTAAATACATGTGTGTCACATACCTTTCCTTTGTATGATCTGGTATTTTCTTTTTCCTTTTCTCTGTCAGTCTTTGCAATACAGTGATTGAGTTTGTTGGCAGCGATTGCAGCCTGCTTTTGTAGGTATTTGCACATGAGCATGTGATGGCCTCTGCACCAATTAGTGGCCACCATTTGCTAATTGCATGCAGCTTGCTGTGTAGTAATTGCAGTAATCACGGTCATAGCAACCCAGTACTATAAATTGCTAACTCAGGTATGCGTGGCCCTTTCAGCTTTCCAAGATGGAGATCATCATTGTTTAAGACAGAAGGTTGGTACAGAAGCCAGGGGTGTAGCCAGTGATTTACATTTTGTACTCAGACCTAAATGTTGCTGCTTCCAGTACACACTTGTCAGTGTAGAAATGTACTCACCCCTCAAAATGCTAATCCAAGATACATGGGAGGATGCACTTTCTTTTCAAATTTTACAATTAACTGCTATACAAAGCTAGTTATTGAGATGTATTCCTTTGGTACAAGAATTGTTTGAGAACTGCTATACTGTGCATTTTCATTTACTCAGTTCTAAACAGTGTGTGCTTTTTTAGTGTTGACATTAGCACAAGCTGCTCAAGAAAACTGGACACATTTCAGTACTGTGAGTATGCTTACCTACATCCTTGGTAGACCCTGCACACACAGGTATATTCTACATTTGGGTAGGGGTGCAGAAGTAGAGAGAGCGTACGTATTATTGTGTGAATTTTATCTTGCTGGACTTACAGGGTTGCCGTGTACATGTTAGTTTATCAAGGCAAGTAGTCTGTCTGCGTAACTCCCAATTGTGGACCTATCCAGATGGTAGCCAGAGATTAGCCTGTTATTCTTTGTCTGTGCACCACACAGGTCTTTTCAGCACTAGAGCAATGGCATTGTTACAGTTGGTTGCTACCAGTACATGGCTACATCCTTTTGTATTTCAGTGTTGTATTCCTACATAAGGGTATGCTTCCAGAACTTCTTCCAAAGCTATTTGCACAGTGTGTAACAGCAGAAAGGCTGCTATGCCTCTGTGTTTCTGCCTCTGCCAGACTTCTCAAACACTCAGGTACATATTTGAACAGACTCAGGGAAAAGTAGAAAAAAGTCAGGGACACCTTTAAAATATTAGTGCCATTAAGTTGAGACTTTGAGGGAACAAGAGCATATGGATTAATACACCTTTTCTGAAGTAAAATAAGTGTCTAACTCTTAATTATTGGCATAGGTTCGTAGGTTTATACTAGGCTATCTGCCCTAAGGCATTTATAAGCCTAGCCCAAATTTTTGTGGCTTACGCCACCCCTTATATGAAAAAATACTGTGCCCATTAGTTTGTTGTGCCTCTGTCCAGCAGTGACACACAGATGATTCCCAGGATAAACCTATGATCTCCCATCCACAGGTCAAGATTTCTCTTGAACAGAGCCAGCGAGGTGCTCTGCCTCACATGGACCAGGATTTTATTCCACAGCATAGGGAGTCTCTGAGTGATAAATCTATCCCTCCAGCACGTCCTATTTATATCCGTGCTAAGGTTTAAGTCGCTTGCTCTAGTGGTTTTGGTGGATTTGGATTTTTTGAGGTGGAGCATGTCCATTAATTCCGGGTTGGACATGGCCTTGTATGTCAGGCACATGTCACCTCTGAGCAGACGGTATGCAACTGAATAGAGCTGGAGTTTCTTCAATCTTGCAGCATATGACAGATTTTGGAGTCCCTTTATCCTTTTGGTGAGGAACTTTTGGGGTCTCTCCAATTGCTGATGTCGGGTGCGATACATCCCGAATGGGGCATTGTACTCGATCACTGGTCTGATAAGTGAAGAATACAGGGGAACAATGACCTCACTAGATCTGGATGTGAATCTCTTCATGATCAGGTGGGCAATGTAGAAGGTCTTTCTAACCACTTTAGCAACGTGAGTGTCAAAAGAAAGGCCACTGTCAACCTGGGTCCCCAGGTCCCTGATAACCTCTTCTGTGCTTAGTGGATTGCCACCTATATGGTAGCTTGGGGTTACCTTGTTTTTCCCGAAGGGTATGACTATACATTTTTTGGCGTTTAACTTCAGGCCATGTCTCTGGCACCAGCTATCTGTTTCCGTGAGTCCCTTCTGAAGGATATCCGTGTCCGATGCACTTTCCACTATGGCACCCAGTTTGCAGTCGCCTGCAAACTTTGTCAGCCAAAGTCCTCCCATGTTGGCCTGTACTTCTGAGAAGTAGATGCCGAACAATAGGGGCCAAGGACCGAGCCCTGTGGGACACCGCCAGACCGGCTTGGAGTCTGACATAGCGCCAGCAACTCTAACCCTGTGGGTTCTGTCCTTAAGCCAGTTTGCAACCCATCTTGTGACATATGGGTTTACATTTAAGCTGGTAAGTTTTTCTACAATACCCGAGTGGGGTATTGTGTCAAGGCCTTTGCAAGGTCAAGGTAGGCTGTATGGACTGCCTTTCCCTCATCAATGGCCTTGGTGACTGTTTCAAAGAAGTCGACCAAGTTCAAAAGGCATGATCTGCCCTTGACGAAGCCAAACTGGGTCGGGTCCAATGTCTGCAAGTCCCCTATATCTTTGTTTATGAGCTCCATTATGATCCTCTCCATAGCTTTGCAGACTAGACTTGTTAAGCTTATGGGGCGTAATTACCAGGGTCCGTAGAGGCACCGCCTTTGTGGAGTGGGACCACAGTTGCCATACGCCACTCCTTGGGCACGTATCCTGTGGTAAGGCTGAGATTAAACAGCTGCCTTATGTGCGGGTTTAATTCCTCATTTAGCTCGTGTAGCACACAGCCGGGGACACCATCCGGTCCCATTGATGCTGTGTTTTTAGCTTTAGAGAGAGCAGCTTTCACCTGCGCATTTGAGATGTCTGGGAGGCTACACTCTGCTGGGATAGTTCTCTCCTTTAGGGGGGAGAGGGGGGTGAAGTTTGCACTGAACCTGTCTGCCAGTATGTTGGCAATGTCTGTGGGTTCAGCAATTTTGTATCATTTTGTACTAATTCTGAGCATATCTGGGAGTTTCCACCCAGGTTCCTAACATAGCTGAAAAAGGCCTTATGATTGTCCTTTGAATCCATGGCAGTTTTTCTCTCAAAATTGGCCTTAGTTGATTTTATGAGTGCTCGTATTTTTTACTAATAATGATCAGGGTGACTTCCCTTTATGGATTTTGTTCTATCATGTAATAGCTTTCTCCTCTTATTGTAAAGTTTGTTAATGGCTGGGGTCCACCAGACTGGGCGCTTGCCCTTTGGAAAGAGTCTTGGTTTTATTTGGGATTGCCTGATCCATGCAGTCCTGGAGGTGTTCATAGAAGGCATTTGTAAGGGCTTCCGCAGCTTGGGTTGTGGTTTCCACTGGCTCAGGGGCCTTGAAGGATACCACACCAGTCTTGAGTAGTGTGAAGTTTGCTTTAGAGAAGTTCTTCACTGTGGTCTTTTTGTTTGGGGTGGGGCAGGATGTGGATTTCCAGTGAGATTAGTTTATTATCAGATCACACCAAAGAGGGGTATACTTCCCGTGTGGAGCATTTTGTCCCCATGTTTGTGATAATGAGATCTAGTATATTTTCTCCTCTCGTGGGAACAGTGACTAGCTGTTCCATGGCATTTGAATTTATGAACTCCAGGAACCGTTGGGCTAGAAAGTTAGGGCTTGAGTAATGTTCCCAGTCTATATTCGGGTAGTTGAAGTCACCCAATATGATGGTGTTTGGAGATACATTTATACCCTCCAGTGTCTTCAGGAAGGCTGTGTGGGGTTCCTGAGTTTGAGAGGGTGGCCTGTAGCATGCTACAATTTGTAGAGCAGTTTTGCCTATGGTTAGATGCACCTGGATGGTTTCCGAAGCTTCGTGCGTTGCCACCAACCTGGAAGTGTGGGTATCCTTTATGAATATGGATACACCCCCTCCTTTTGTGGTGTGGTCCGGGTTTTGGGGCCGGAACACATGATATGAGGTAAAACCTAATAGTGCCAGGGTGCTCTCAGGAGCCTTGAACCAGGTTTCAGTTACAGCACAGACATCGATGTTCTCCATACTGAGAAGGGCCTCGAGTGCGTGCATTTTGAGATTTAGACTTCTGGCATTGAGCAGCATTACCCTCAGTGTCTTCCCATTTTTGTTTTCTAGGGTGGTAGGTTTAGAATTTGAGCCTTGCCTAAAAAAGGCACTATGGGGGTGGCAAGAGCCTTTGCCAATATCCGGAATCCCAGGGGTGACAGGTGCAAGCCGCCCTCGGCAGCGTGGCTTGTCAAGCATGTCATCCCAGGCAGACAGACACTGGATCCCCTTTGAATGAAACCAGACATTAAGCCAATTGTTAAAGCTGATCATCTTGTCTCTATATTGTGGCATCATTCTTGGTGAAGGAAGGATACTGGTCAGGGTCATACCTGCCTGGGCTACATAATCAGAGAGCTCCTCTATGTCTCTTTTCATGTAGTCCAGGGAGGTACGCCTCAGGTCGCTCACACCAGCATGGACAATGACTGTGTCATATTTGTACTTGCCGTGGAGTGACCAGAGTGCTTGTGTTATGTGGCGGATTCTAGCTCGATAGGCAGCTTACTGTGACCCTCTCCTTGTTCAGCTTGGTGAGTGGGACGTCAGTGTGTCTGACTATGGAGTCACCTATGACAAGTATGTTTGGTGTTGTATTTGGCCTTAAGGGCTGTGACTGCTTTGCACACTGCTTTTGTGGTTTATGTGTTGCTTGTGGGGTGTCTTGAGGTAGCAGTTGTTTGGGTGTCTGCTTTGGAGGCCTCTGCTGTTTAGGTAAATTTTTACTCAGAGCCTCAGAGTATGTCTTTGTGTGTTTATGTGTTTGATTCAGTGGTGTGGTAGCATTATGTGAGGCTGGTTTTGTGGTGTGTGTGTGTAGTTGCCTTCTCCTCCTGTCTGGTCTTGCCAGTCCTGAGTTGAGAGAGCTCAGCCTCCAGTTTGGCTAAATAGCTGCATCTCTCGCAAGTATTTGTGTTATGTGGGAGGTGGAGAGGGTTGTCTGTGTACATGAGGCAGTTATAACATTGCCTCAAGATTCCCAGATTCACCAGCTGGACCGGAGAGGAGATTGACAACTGACCTTTGGACATGCTAGAATAATATTGGGAATTCCTTAATAATTGAAAACAAGGGCCAGTGGGGAGTGAGGGTGTAGTGCTTTTAATTTTTAGTGCTGACTTACATAATTGCTTTAGTGAGCAAGTGCCAGGTAACTTGAGTGCAATGTGTTACAAGTAACTAAATGCAAAAACGACAAACAGTAACTTTCTTTCAAGTGAAACAAGGAACTAAGTACAGTAAGCAATGCAGATATCACTAGTGATCCACAGAAGCTGAGAAGCCGATTAGGTGGAATTAGCTTCCAGGGAAATAACAAGCAAACAAACAACAAGCATATAAACAAAGCTAGATTCAGCAGGCCTGGATCTAGTCTATGCTAGAGCAAACAAGGTGTACCAATTTCAGTAAGATACAGTTCAAATATTCAGGCACTATAAACCTTTAACCAGAAATTCCCAGCTCAGAAGGGCAGAGTCCAGCCTCTTCTCCCACAAGAGTGCAGACCACGAACCTTCTTAATGTAAAATAACTGGCCTGAAGCCCAAGTGCCTAAACCAGAACTAATACCCTTGGACACTGGGCTCTCAATCAGCAGTTCCCAACTTAGAAGGATGAAAGCTACCTGTCCTGCCACCACAGTGCTTGCCACAAACCTTCCTAATGTAAAACAACTGGTCTGAAGCCCAAGTGCTTAATCCAAAAGATTTAGAATGATAGCTACACTTTAATCAAGTTACAACCAAGCAGTAATAAATACAATTGAATACTTTAGAGAATGTCTGGATTAGTGCTCAAGTTACACAAACAAAGCTAGATCCAGCAGGCTCGAATCCAGTCTATGCCACAGCAAACAAGGCGCACCAACTTCGGTAAGAAGCAGTTCAGATATGCATGCACTATAAGCCTTTAACCAGAAATGCCCAGCTCAGAAGGGCAGAGTCCAGCCTCTCCTCCCACAAGAGTGCAGACCACGAATCCTCTTAATGTAAAATAACTGGCCTGAAAGCCCAAGTGCTTAAACCAGAATTAATACACTTTTAGAATAACAGACACTGAGCCCTCAATAAGCAGTTCCCAACCTAGAAGGATGTAAGCTACCTGTTCTGCCACAACAGTGCAGACCACAAACCCTCTCAGTGCAAAACAACTGGTCCGAAGCCCAAATGTTTAAACCAAAAGGCTTAGAATGAGTTACACCAAGCAGTAATAAATACAATTGAGCATTTTTAAGATTATGCAAAAGTAAAATGAAGTAAGTAGAAACACAAGTACAGTAAAAGCAGATACAATTTTTTTTTTTATCTGAACAATTGCTGAGATCAAAGAAACAGATGCGAGTGCTGAAACTAGAAAACTGGCTAGTTATAAGAAAAAAAAAAACAAGCCAGAAGGCTTCCCTAAAACACAGAAGGGCCTGGGGGCTCAGAAGCCTACAAATAGTCTATA
Source organism: Protopterus annectens (assembly GCF_019279795.1). Classification (NCBI taxonomy): domain Eukaryota; kingdom Metazoa; phylum Chordata; order Ceratodontiformes; family Protopteridae; genus Protopterus; species Protopterus annectens. Next base: position 350,526,162 of record NC_056739.1, read on the forward strand.
CCACTTAACAGGAAAGGCAGGAAATAAGCTTAATTTTTTTTGTCTGTTTCCCAGATGCTCTCTTTGTACACAGTAGGAGTGCCTGAAATCAGAATATGATCTCACTGCACTCAGTTGAGTGAGCAAATGAAATGGGCCCAGAGGCAGGCTGAGGGGCGGGCAGTTTCAAGGCCACTGAGTTAAATATTCCTTCAACACAGTTTAAATCAAATTAAATACTGTATTTTTTTTTTTTTAAAAAGTGCAGATAAAGGTACTTAAATTCGCTTATACGTCCAGTTGAATATAACCAAGTTCTTAGCTGGCCAAAGCTGAGGTTTCTAAGCAATAAAAATTTCACAATGCACCACTTAAAAAGGCAAGGACAGGAAATCAAAGAATGTGGCTACCCCCACACCTGTAATTACTAGCAAATAACACACTAGCTTCAGTTCAAGTTACTAAAGAGCAGAATAACTGCCACTTGAGTTAAATATTCCTTCAACACAGTTTAAATCAAATTAAATACTGTATTTTTTTAAAAAAAGTGCAGATAAAGGTACTTAAATTCTCTTATACGTCCAGTTGAATATAACCAAGTTCTTAGCTGGCCAAAGCGGAGGTTTTTAAGCAATAAAAATTTCACAATGCACCACTTAAAAAGGCAAGGACAGGAAATCAAAGAATGTGGCTACCCCCACACCTGTAATTACTAGCAAATAACACACTAGCTTCAGTTCAAGTTACTAAAGAGCAGAATAACTGCCACTTGAGTTAAATATTCCTTCAACACAGTTTAAATCAAATTAAATACTGTATTTTTTTTTATAAAAGTGCAGATAAAGGTACTTAAATTCTCTTATACGTCCAGTTGAATATAACCAAGTTCTTAGCTGGTCAAAGCATTATGTGTAATTCACCACCTTTCTGGCCAAAGTCAGTAGTTTTCGGAGGGATTCAGAGGGAAAGAGCTAAATTTTGTTTCAAAATTAGGGACAGCTGGGAGGTATGGCCTCTGCCCTAAACAGATATGCCAGTGTTTGTCCTGCTGTGATACTGTATGGGGTTTCTAAAGTGATGGTGTAACATTATTTCCTGCTAGAATGGCTGCTTCTCTTATCACAGGCATGTAATGTAATCCCACAACTGTTGGCAAAGATCCACAGAACAAGCTGTGTGGTATGGCATTCCTATTTTTCCTTTACATTCACTCATTCCGATGCATGATATATTTATTTCAGCATCAACTTGTTGTATATCTACCATGGCTTAGTGGTACTTCATGCAGTGTAGTGTGTACAAGGTCCCGGGTTTGAGACTGACAGAGGTGTTTTATTTTGCTGCTAAGCAGAACAAGGGCCATCACATACAGAGTGACTAAGGCACTTTTAAGCAGTTGTAAGCGGGTTTGCGCAATGCTTAGCTAAGCGCAAACAAGTGCACACTCGCGCAAACCTGCTAACTACTGTTTAATAGTGCTTACTCCTGCTAACCCCCACGGTCATTTCTTTGAAAGAAAAGAAAATGGGGAGATAAAGTGGTGAAAAAGGGGCACAAAGAGGGAGACACAGTAGGGAAAATAGCTCGGGATGTGCAGGACGGGTGTAGGGAAGGTCCATAGCTGTCCATTTCTTTAACAGCAACAGCTGTGCATATGGAATAAATTTGGAGGTAAATATGAAACCTTCAACCCCTGAGAGAGGGATGAGGACAACAAAGTATGTTGTAATGCCAATTAAATTACATGTTGTGTGTCCAGGGGACATGTGTGCAAAATGGGAAGCTACGTATGGGGCGTAATTTTTTTTTTGGGAGCAGATTGCCTTTTTTTTTCAGGTGAGAGTGGAATGTGGGGTAGGGGAAGTAGGTATATTTGGGGAGGTAAACAGACAAGGCAAACAAGACGCATACAGGAGCGGAATAAGACACATGTGGTGGTTGAACACCACTGACAGGGAGGGCTGTTTGGAAATCGTAAGCCCATGAGCCCACAGATGGCAACAGTGGAACTGAGGTCCCCACCCATGGGCAGTCACCACTGCACATTCACAGCCCAGAGGGTGGCTGTGCTGGGGGCTGTGTAAGAGGGGCAGGCTAACCCGGGAGTTGCGCAGAATGCTCGATTTCTCTATGCACCACAGCCCGGACCGTTCGAAGGATGATAGGTGGCCTTCCTCCGCCCACGCTTGCATGGGGGCCAAGCCCCATCCCCTTCAGCGCTTCCACCCAAAGGTGGCACAGGGCCAACGGAGGAGGAGGTCGCAGGCTGGGCACCGGATCTGCTGGTGCCATGGCCAGCTGAGGTGGGACAGGTGGTTCCGCTGGGACCCACCTTCCCATACGAACTATGTTTTGGAGAATTTAATAAATATATGGGTTAGTAACAGTCAACAGCATTCCCAGTTAGTTATAACAGCATGCAGAAGTATTCCAATTAACCCAACACACCAGAGTTTCAACAGTTGAAAAGCAAGCATAACACATGCATATATAGAAGAGTGGACATTACAACAGCATGCAGGTTTAATTGAAGGCAACAGGCCACCAATATTGTGGTATTTGAACAGGGCACATGCATAGAAATGAATGCAAATATTTACAAACCAATAGGACACATGTCCCAACAAATGTTTTGAGATTAGACATACCCATTGAGGTGTGGAATTTAATTTTTTATGCACATAAAGTAGGGTGGAAAAGATTGCTCAATTAACTTATATATCCTTCTAGTTTACACTACATTCCTATTAACTGCAGTTATATGCCCCTCACATGTATTATTACACTACCCAATGTCCTTCTATTGTGCAACTGGATTTTGCTAGATCATTATATACATGAGCTGTATCTGACATACAAACTGTCCAGGATGCAGATGTTACTGCTACATATTTTGAGAGTTGCTCACACACACTACTGCTGTGATGGTACACTGACAGCTCTACTTTCATATAATTATCTAGATATGTTTAGGCGAAATTATCAGTTATATGTTAACAGCTCCCTACATTTCTGGCAGCACGCTGACATTTCTGGGGAAAACAATACCAAGCTACTCGTGTGCCAGATTAACCTGTACATGCCGGGCATGAACCAACAGTTAAGGGCTGTAAATATGCATAAAAGCTACTGGCACTCCCTTCATCCTCTTTATACAGGTCTACCCAAGTATGGGTTAACCAACACTGCTTAATACAACAGTACTATTTCTAAAATGCAACAGTACAACATATCAAAGAAAATCACACAGACACACTCCAGGAATTATACCTTTATTAAAGAATTATTACATCTTTATTTATTTGGTTAAAACACGTTTTTGAAGGCGCTCTCATTTATTTTATATAACAGTACATGCAGAATAATTACTAACCTGCCTGGTGACTCAGCCTATCTTCATGGGCTTGCTGATTCATAGCCCGGACACCTGCAGCTGTGAAGTAAATGCAGTGATAATAAGACATACCTGTCCATAGTATAGACAAGAATAGCAATTTTTAAATACTTAATACAATGGCTACTTACTCAGTACTGGGGCATTTGCCATCCCATGGGCCTCCTGGATCCACTGGTCCAGTTGATACTCCTTGCGTCACTTCAGGTCCGAATAATGGTGCCTGACCTGCTCACAAGTCCAAGGAACGCCAGTGGCACTTGTGAGATTACGAGCTAGACAGTTCCAGGCCTCCGTTTTGTATTGGGTGCCCTGGTACTGGCCCTGCAGGAGTCTTTCCTCGTGATTGTGGACAAGGAGCCAAACCATTACTTTGGTCTCCTCAATGCCCCAACGTTGAGCTCGAAATAGAGTGCCTTCTCTAACCCCAGCCATGCTGACTGCAGAAGGGAGTTACAACCAGTTATGGCAAGTATTCCTGCCTGTGGAGCTTAAATATGCCTCATTTCCCACACTTATTTGTGACTGGTCAGTTTGGAAAAAACTCAGCTGTAGGCACACCTGCTTAGCTGATGTTAGCAATGTTTAATATTCCTTTGATAGATAGGTGTCTGTTGAAAGTGCATGGTTATGAAATGCTGTCATGGCTTACTGGTTATGTACTGTGACTATAGTGCACAGTATCCCAAGTTCCAGCCCAGTCACTGCTTTTATTTTCCTACTGGCCAGACCTCAATGGTTAAGGTACAGTGAAGGAGGTGTGGCCGTGTTTAGCTGACTTTGCTCAACTTTGCCCGACGTTGCTCAGCGTTGTGCTGGTTAGCACGGTGTGCAGCTATGCTCAAACATGTTCTGCCTGTGCTAGCTTGCGCGATGCGCAGCTCCATGCAAAGACATTGCGCTAGTTAACGCAGTGCTCAGCTACGAGCAATTAAATATAAATATGCTCAATGGTGGTAAAATGTGCTTAGCAGTGCTTTACATTGCTTAAAATAATTTACTCATGCATCAGTATGCATAACCATTTCACCTTTCTATATATATATATATATATATATATATATATATATATATATATATACACACACATACACACACATATATATATATATATATATATATATATAAAATTCGTTCACTACTACATATAACATTTCAATGCTTTTTACAAAACTTTAAATAATACATGTCAGGAAATATTTCTGTATACAGATTTCCAACAGAAAATGAAAAGTGTAGTGGTGGGACTCGAACTGGGAATGCCTCCTCTTTGTGCGAAGGCTCTAACCACTATGCTATCACTATCTTGCTTAATTTGCATATATTTTTCTTATCCTCTTCGGTGTCTAAACTGGTAACTGTAGCTAAGCAATGGGCAAACCCTTGCAAATACCGGCAGCTATATTGGAAATGAAAAAAAAAAATTCTTTTACTTTTTATATTTTACGGGGTTTACTATATGGGGGAGTTTAGTGTTAGAATGTACACATGTGAGCAGACTCGCTCATGTAACTAGACATTTCCCGTGTTTCAAACTTGCAGGGGCGTGGATTTTTGGACTGATCGGCAGTCCAACACGCCCCCTACACTCACCCACGCTCCATGTTAGTTTTAGAGTTGAGGCAGTGTGCCCTCATTAATATGCATGGCGTGCTGCCAACTTACTCTTAGACTGGCTCTTCCGTGTAAGACTAATTTAGTCTTACAAGGAAGATTAGTGAATCCTGGGGACTGTCTTTTTGTGGATGACTTAAAACTGTATAGTTCATCAGAAGAGGAATTGGAAGCACAACTGCAAGTGGTCAAAACTTTCTCAGATGATATAAGAATGCCATTTGGTCTTGCAAGATTTGCAAAAGCAACCTTTTCAGCAGAAAAGCACCAAGAAAATAGGGCAGGGATGTGATACAAAAAATCCTGATCAAGATGAAGTGTTTAAATATTTGGGAACTGAAGGATCAACAATAAAACAAATAAATGTGAACACAACTTAGTAGGGAATATTTTAGAAGACTAAAATTAAAACTGATAACAGCGCGGACATCTATGAACAAAGTCCAAACTATAAACCAATTTGTTCTTGTTCTAACTTACGGTTTTGGAGTGATAGACTGCCCACAAAAATTAATGAATCAGCTGGATGGGAAAACAAAGAAAAAATGCATCATGCTTATCAAATGATTTATAAAAATCAGTGTGTACAGTAAACTCTCAGTTAACCGGAACTCAGAGCAACCGGCGCACTCAAGCAAGTAGAAAAAAAATATATCAAAAAAATATAGTACAATTTTCATGTGTTGCACTTTGATTTTCCCCCCTAGAAACATACTCTCTCCTCAACTTGAGAACAAGTCAAACCAAACAAATAGTACATGGTACAATATTAGTTAAACCTATTTTTAATAGCAACTGTCAAGCAACCAGGAACTACACAGTTACCTGTCATCTACCAATCCCCATGGGTGCCGGTTAACAGAGTTTACCATACCAAGGTTATATAGTCTCCATTCTGGAGGAGGTATGGGCCTCCTCGAAAATGTTGACATGTATAAATCTGCAATCTCAGGACTGCAAACATATCTGCTGACCTCACAAGATCCAAACATAATAAAAGTTTTAAAACATGAGGAAAACAAATCTAAGATGACTTCCTTGCTTACTTTAGCAGAAGCATATCAGTGTCAAGCGGGAATGGAAATCAAACCAGAAATCAGGCAGCAGCTGACATTTCCAAATAAACAAATGAAAGAATACAAGGTAAAGGATCAGATGAGAAGGAAATAAATGTGTAAAATGCATAAACACAAGTACAGAAAACTCCTCAAGCAACCTCATGTCAAACAGGAACTAACTCTGGAATGTTGAAGGACAGGTGAATTTAAACCAAAAGATGACAGATTAATTTTGGCAGCACCGGGTAGTGGACTATGTATACGTTGGTTTAAAGTCCATTTGACATGTCAAACAGACAAATGCAAGTTTTGTAAAACAGAGTTGGAAACAGTCACACGTCTTGTTCCTGGTTGTGATACACTAATGACAGAAGTCTTGTATACTGAAAGACATAATATGGCAAGACTGTTGCATTAGGGATTATGTAAATATTAAAATATTGAATTAGCTGTAACGTATTGGAAATATGAACCAGAAAGCATTCCAGAAAATGTTTATATCACATGGAATCACCAATTACCAACAATTAAAAAGATGCAAGAAAAACAGATATAGTAGTCCATGAAAAGACAAAAGTAGCATCATCATTGAAACTAACCCAGTTCTTAGTGTCTTATGTACAGAGAAGCACAAAGTCATAAAACAACAGGATTTGCAGGCAGAAAAAAGGGCACTGTGGAAGGGGGATACCCAGACAGCTCCAATAGCAGGAACAATGGGTCTCATAAAAAATGTCATATTTAGGTATGTTACTCCATATGAATTGCAGGAGGAGTCCATTCTGGGCACAGTACGGATCTGGCAAAAAGCACTTTGGGCTAACAAACACTGAAACAATACTAATTTCATGAATCTTAATCATACTTTGACTTAGGAATTCAGTCCATTCCTGCCATGGAATCAGAAACCCAAAAGTCTTGGAAAAAATAAACAGAGGTATCACAAGTTTCTGCAGAAACCTATCCTCTTTTGTTACATTTTCCATTTTAGGTCCACAGATGCATCCTCACTGTTGCAAATCAAGTTACAGTCCCTACCTGTAACCAATATTCCTTTCTGAAAACTGTTTTTCCCCCAAATTTTCTTAAACTCCACAGTGACATTTTTGGCAGAATATAAATAACATGCAAGATTAATCCTCCTCCCTTGCCAATAACCTCTCAAAACCACTAATCTATCATTATTTTCCTCTTCTATAACTATTGGAGCTTCTCTAGCAAGTAGTATAATTACTCTCCTTTGCTACTGATATTCTGCTGAAGATTCACCCCGAAATATTTTCATTACTAAATTCACATGCTCATTGCTTTCAAAATGTCTCCTTCAGCATTGTTAGTTGTACTCTACATTTCTTAATATAATTCAATACTCTAACCTTATTTGTCTATACCTGTAAGGCCATTTAAGTTCCAAGATCATATGGAGTGTATAGCCTTTTTGATAAGAAATAATAAACCAAAACAAGCAAAGTTCCTAAAGCACAATGCCCAGCACAAAAGGCACTAGTAGACACGTCAGGTGAATCTTCAGAGGTTTAATGCACATCAAGGTTAAGCGCTTTCATCACAACGTGACTTCTTCAGAACACTACTAACCATTCTCCAAACACTTTTATATAATTAATACATCACATGACTCTTTACATTCAAACACCTGACATACTTATATAATTAGAAAAGTTACCAATTAAAAGTGCTACAAGACTCACTAACACTGTATAAATTCCCCTTGTATAAATACATTTTAGAAAAACATTCTACGTTGTGATGAAAGCGCTTAACCTTGATGTGCATTAAACCTCTGAAGATTCACCTGACGTGTCTACTAGTGCCTTTTGTGCTGGGCATTGTGCTTTAGGAACTTTGCTTGTTTTGGTTTATTGTTTGTGGACTGTTCCTAGTTTCCAAGTGTTATCTTTTTGATAAGAACTTACTTTTCCCATCTGTTATATACACGACAGCTTTTTGAATGCATTTCCAACTTTTGTTTTACATACACAGTTTGGCAGGCTGATCTTATACATCTGTTTATCATCCCAATTTGAAATTCTGTCACATTTTCATAACTTTGTTTTAATGAAAACCTTCAAACAAAAAATTAGATACATTTTCAGATACTCCTTAACCTATTAACTTCTGCGATGAATATCCACAGCAGCCAAAGAAGAAATAAAGGTTCACGGTGGTAGTAAGTATAACAAAAAGAAAATCCACTGGAGCTGGCACAACCAGCTGTTTAAACTATTCATTTAAAAACACAGATAAGCACTTTCGAGCAGTAGCTCTTCATCAGATCTAAAGCACACTGAAAACAACCCATTTTAAAGTACAAACAACCAATTAAAATCAGTAAAAAGGTCTATGTCCCTTTAACAGGGGTCTTAAAGGCATACAGCCATTTAGACCTGGTTTAAATGGCTGGTCATGGTGGCTCCAGTGGTCTTTCTTTTTGTTAATCTATTGACTTAGAAACAAACACATAAACTATTTATAAAGTTCAACTTTCCAGATAGGAACAACTTCCTAAGTGACAGCTGTACCCACTACATTACCAAATCAAAAATAAAGATTAATCACATTGAAGAGCATGTTACAATGTGCTCCCAGTTACACCGATTGGCATCTGTTCTTTTCTTATTTCTAGTCCCCTCTCAGATGTGAAAAAATAGTTTATATGCTTTCAGAAAATAAGAAGTTATGTACTCACCATAACGTTCCATCTGAGTAGGTGACTTCATTTGGATGCAACCTGTGGGATTCGGATACGACATCGGATCCGAGCCGGCAGTTCAAAAGCTTTAGGATCCGAGCTCCTAGCTCCTCCCTTTACCCATAATCCCCTGCCAAGCCCTGACTGACCTCAGATTGAGTTTGCCCTGTGAATACTAGTATAACACACTCCTGGGAAACCAGGACTCATATTGCTATGCAAGGTCAGGGGGATGGAGGGGGGAATGGTTGCATCCAAATGAAGTCACCTACTCAGATGGAATGTTATGGTGAGTACATAACTTCTTAATCTGAAGTAGGCAGACTTCATTTGTCTGCAACCTGTGGGACAGAGTCCCCAGCTACCTGAATCTTGGGCGGCCGTCATGGAAGGATGCTCCGGAGCACTGCAGAGCCAAAGGATGCTCTCCCTCTGGAAACAACGTCCACTTTATAATGTGAAATAAAAGTATGAGATGAGGTCCAAGTGGCTGCTGCACAGATATCATCTAATGGCACTCTAGATTTAAAAGCAGCAGAAGTAGATACTGCCCTAGTAGAATGCGCTGTAATTCTCTGAGGAGCTGGCCTTCCTGAGGTGTCATAAGCCTGCAAGATACAATTAGAAATCCACTTCGACAGGGTGACCTTAGAGACTGCCTTACCCAGTGCGAATTTTGCAAAGGAGACGAACAGTTGATCGGATTGTCTATGACCAGCTGTTCTGTGAATATAGAAGCGCAGTTGTCTATGAACGTCTAAAGAATGCAATTTATATTCTCCTTTGTTTTTATACTTGGGGAAGAAAACTGGCAAATTAATAGATTGGTTGATATTGGATTCTGAAGAAATCTTCGGCAGAAAGGAAGGATTGGTCTTGAGGAAGACCCTATCAGGAAAAAAGGAGAGATACAGTGGTTTGCTGCACAGAGCCTGAAGCTCAAACTCTTCTAGCTGACGTAATGGCTACTAAGAAGGCAGTTTTCCAGGAAAGGTACTTCAAATCCACAGAGGCTGCAGGCTCAAAGGGGGGAGCAGTTAGGGCCTGCAGGACTAACGATAAGTCCCAAGGTGGTACAGCTTCCTTAAACGGAGGTCTCAAAAGGAAAGCACCTTTGAGAAAGGTTTTACAAATTTTTGCAGCCATGAGAGGTGTTGAGTCATGACCCACATGATAATGAGAAATAGCTGCCATCTGTACCCTTACTGTGGAAGAGCTTGCTCCTTGTTGGAAAAGGTCTGTCAAGAAGTCCAGTACTGCCGAAAGTGGTGCAGAAAAGGGATCAAGGTTGTTTTGTTCTGCCCAAATAGAAAATCTCTTCCATTTGCTTCGATAAACCTTCCTAGTGGAAGGTTTATGGGCCGCCACTAAGATGGCTTTCACTGGTGACGAGATACCGGGAGTCCTTATCAGGGATGGAACTGGAGCAGCCAGGCTGTCAATTTCAGAGTGTGAAGGTTCGGAATTGGAAGCCCTTGAGGATGGGAAATGAGATCCGGAATCGGATCTAGAATCCAGGGCGGATTCACTCTGTGCGACCACACATAAGGGAACCAAGGTTGACGAGGCCAGAACGGGGCAATGAGAATCATTTTGCTCCCCAAGCTGTTGGCTTTCTGTAGAAGCTTCTGCATTAGAGGCAGTGGAGGATAAGCGTAAAGGAGACCGGGAGGCCAAGCATGCACCAGGGCGTCTCTCGGGGGTTCCCCGAATGGGGGAAGTAGAGCGAAGAAACTGTTTGAGGGAGAAGCAAAAAGATCGCAACAGGGTTGCCCCCAGGCGCCAAAAATCTGCTTCGCTACTAGAGAGTTGAGAGACCATTCGTGAGGGGAAAGAATGGTGCGACTGAGCTTGTCCGCTAGGATGTTGGACCTTCCCAGAATGTGCGTTGCCACAAGAAAGCGGTTGGTGGAGATTGCCCATTCCCAGACTCTCATGGCCTCTCGACAAAGGGGGTAAGATCTGGTTCCCCCCTGTTTGTTGATGTACCAGACTACCGACATGTTGTCCGTCTGGATAGCAATAGTCCCTGCAGGGAGAAGGCTGTGTAGTGCTTGCAACGCTAATAGCACTGCCCTCATCTCCAGGACATTGATATGCAGTGAGGTCTCTGAACTGTTCCATGTGCCTTGGACAATTCTGCCCGCTGAATGCCCCCCCCCACCCGAGGCGAGAAGCGTCCATGGTCACTGTGGCTAGGGGGAATGCAGCACAGAAGGGTCTCCCTGTTAGGAGTTCCATCGACTGGAGCCACCAAAACAGGGAGTTCCTGCATGCTTTGCTGATGGCTATCGGGCTGCTGAGAGGAAGGTAAAGCGGGGACCATTGGACCTGGAGGGTCCACTGAAGAATCCGCACGTGTAGTCGAGCATGAAGAAGAAGCGGAATGGCTGCCGCCATTGAACCTAGGGTCCTCGGGACCAAAGCTGCCGTCGGAGGAGGTTGTAAGATGGCCGTGATATGACACCTCAGGTTGGACAGTCGATCTGGAGTGAGGAATGCCCGCATTTTTCTTGTGTCCAATCTTCCTCCTATGAAATCTATAAGCTGTGTGGGGGCCAGTGAATATTTCTCTCTGTTTATGGTGATCCCCAGCTGAGGGGCTATGTGAAGGAAATAGTCCCTGGCTGAGCACAGCAGATGCCTTGATGAAGCTGTGAGGAGCCAGTCGTCCAGGTATGGAAACACCTGAATTCCCTGGAGTCTCAGGTGGGCCACTACCACTGCTAGTACTTTGGTAAACACCCTGGGGGCAGAGGTGAGACCAAAGGGAAGGACCCTGAACTGGTAGTGACTGGCTCCCAGCCGGAAGCGAAGGAACCTCCTGGACCGTCTGTTCATCAAAATGTGGTAGTACGCGTCCTTGGGGTCTATGGAGCACATCCAAACGTTCTCCCGCAAGAGGGGGAGGATAGATTGTAAGGTGACCATCCGGAATTTTTGCTTGGGTACAGACAGGTTCAGTTGGGACAGGTCTAAGATCGGTCTTAAGTCCCCCGTCTTCTTTGGCACCAAGAAGAACCTGGAGTAAAACCCTGATCCGGTCTGATCTTGGGGGACGCGTTGGATGGCTCTTTTTGTTAGCAGCTGCCAGATCTCGACAGCTGCCGCCTCCCTTTGATCGGGTGGTACATCGGGGAGGTTTTGGGATCTGGGAATACCGCGAAGGGGAATTGAATAGCCTCTGGATATCACCCGAAGCACCCAACGGTCTGACGTGATTGACTCCCATGTTGTCAGGTGCCTCGAAAACCGCACCCCGACTGCCTCCAGAGATGGGCAGCTGGGCAACCCATCAGGGTTGCTGCGTGGGTCTGTCAGAGAAAGGTTCTCTGGACCCAAAGTTCCTAGGAGCCCCTCTGCCTCTAGGACGGTGACCCCCCTGTCCTCCTCTGCCACGGAAGGACTGGTTGTCCGGAGCAGGTTGGGATTGCTGCGATTTCCGGAACCACATCTTCTTCTGTCCCTTTTGGTTCTTCGAGAAGGACCTCTTCGGAGCTGAGAAGTGGACTCCGACGGCAGACAGCTTTTTCCCGTCCTTTTCGCTCTGGACAAGCGTTTCGCGAACAGTTTTGCCAAAAAGGGCAGAACCATCGAAGGGGGCATTCGCGAAGGTCGCTTTGAAGGGCTCTGCGAAGTCACAGTGGCGGAGCCAGGCCTGGCGCCTCATAACAAGGCCCGATCCGCTAGCTCTAGCGGCTCCCTCAGTTGCGTGAGACAGTAGCCGCATAGAAGTATTAAAAACCGCTCTGAGAGTGGCCATATGGGTGGAGTACACCTGTCTGTCCTCCGCCGACATGGACTCTAGGGGGGATGCAGCGTACTCCTTAATCAGGTCTCGCTGCATCCTTATCATGTGTGCCATGTAGTTAAGCGCCCTCAAGGAGAAGGTTGCTGAACTAAAGACTCGCTTCCCAATGCGATCCATCGAGCGGGACTCCTTGCTCGGGGGATGCATGGAGGGACTCTCCTGAGCTAATTCCCTCTTTGTGGCTGCAGCCATCATCATGGCATCTACTGGGGGTCCCTTACTCCAATGTGTGCGGTCCGCTGGGGGACTAAGAATACGGTCCGGATGCTTGGAACAGGCTCAACGGTGTCCGGGTCCTTCCACTCTCTGGTGGCAATAAGGTCCACCAGAGGATCGGCAGGAGGGGACACCCAAGAGGTAGATGGGCCCGCCTCAAATGCCTCCAAGAACACAGACTCGTCCAAGGAGGCCTTGGGGGCAGACCACCCCCCCGATCCTTAACATTTCCATAATGTCTCCAAAGGAGACGTCTTCTGGGGGTGATCTTGGGGAGCCCTCCCCTTCCTCCAAGTCTGTGTCTTCGGTAATGGACTCAGGGGAGTCCACGTGCCTCCTCTTACACTTACGAGGCACTTCCTCGGGGGGACTGTCCGAGGAGTCCTCGCCAGCAACCAGATGTTCCAAGGGAACCACTTTGGACATTGAGGCGGGCTGTCCCTGGGACCGGCTGATGGGGGCCTGGCCCAGCTGCGAGGGAGTGCGGGATGGAGCCGAGACAGGGACCGGGGGTTTGGATGTCCTCGACAGAGCCCTTTCCACAACGTCGAAGGCCGAGGGGGAGCAGACCTCTCTAAGACCCGAGAGCCGACCCCCACTCTGATCCGACGCATGGATCAGAGCCGGCGCCGAGACCGTCGGATCCGAGAGACGGGTGCGCTCCGACCTAGATGGAGTCGAAGATACACCAGCTCCGTCAGATCCGAAGCTCGGCCCACGGCTCCAAGAGGTCGGGTCCGAAGTACCCTAAGCACTCAAGGGATGCATCGGATCCGAGGTGCACCGACCAATCGGATCAGACCCACCCCCAGGTCCAACTCTGCCCGGCTCCGACGGCTCCGAACCCGGGAGTCGGATCAAAGAAGGAGCTATGGGGGAGAAAAAGGTGGTCGAGGCCCCTCCCGGATGGGGGGGGGGGGCAGGAGCACTCCCATCTGCATCTGGGCCTGGATAAAACGCCTCATCATCCGGTCCATATCAGCGTCTGACATTGAAAATGTTGACCTGGATGAGGCCACCGAGGCGGACCTAGAGTGCCGCCTCGGTGACCTCGATAGAGGTCTAGTCTCCACCTCCTCGGGTCCAGGAGAGAACCGGGGGGAATGGAGACGAGGAGGAGGAGATCTAGAAGGCAAAGGAAAGGCACGCTTAGACGGGGGCTGAGACAGAGGTTTCGGCCCGCCGCTTGTGGTGCCCCTCCTTGTCCCTCCTGGTCTCCCTATCCTCCGGTTTCTTGGTGGGAGGTTGAGTCCCTGCCGGAGGAAGGGAGACCGACTTACCCGGAGAGGGCTGCTGACTAGCAGGGGAAGAGGCCGAAGCCGATTCAGGAGGGAGAAGTCTCACCAGAACCAACTTCGACTTCCACCCCCTTAAAGCCCGGGGGTTGAACCCTGCACATATGGTACAACCAGATGACAGGTGTTCAACCCCCAGACATTTAATGCACCGAGTGTGGCCATCGGCTGGAGAAAGCTTGTGGCCACACTCGGTACATTTGGAAAATATAGCCTTAGGGGCTTCTGACATGTCTACACCCTAACAGGCCTAAAACAAAACATACCAACAGACACACAACTACGCTAAACCCGAGAAAAAAATTAAACTAAAGGGAGGAGAAAGCCTAATAACACTCACACTTGTTAAATTTTTAGAAGAAACAAATTTTCCTGTCAAAAAATACTAGAAAAGTACTTGCTAATAGGAGCTTGCAAAATCTGTCAGCTACTTGAAACGCGGCAAACGAAATCTGAGGTCAGTCAGGGCTTGGCAGGGAATTATGGGTAAAGGGAGGAGCTAGGAGCTCGGATCCTAAAGCTTTTGAACTGCCGGCTCGGATCCGATGTCGGATCAGAATCCCACAGGTTGCAGACAAATGAAGTCTGCCTACTTCAGATCAACTATTATCCTTAAGAAATAGTGCACTTGCTACTTTTAAATAAAATGAAATTATACCCTGCACTATTAAATGCATTAAATATTAAGGCTGCTACCTCTTTTTCACTTCCAGTAATTTAGAAATATGTTTTACTGAACTGTTTGCCCTTGTACTTTTAAGCTGTGCATTTCCCTCAACAAAGAATATTTCAAAAGTAACGAGATTAATTGCCTTCACATGCAGACAGTTGTCTCTACCGAAAGTCAGTTAAGAGAAAAAAGGTAACTCTACACAGGCATGAAGGAATCTGCCAATTTCACTCAGAACAGAACATACAACTGCTTTCAGATGCGTACTTCTGGACTCCAATTGAACACTTGCTAAAGGGAAAAAAAAGCTAATATCACTGCATATGCAAGAAACTTAGCACTGCTCATGACTTTCCTCATTCTTATTTTTCAAGCCTACTTACAGAAAACTCTTGTTTTTAGATTAAGCCAAGGGCATTAATACAGACATTCACCGTTGCACAAATAAGAGGTAAAATCTCAACTTTACATATATAATCAGTGCACTTTTACACCCCACCCCAGCAACCCAAGATTACAGCGTATTAAACTTTTTATCCAGACTTTCTTCTCTTTTTTACATTATAATGCCTACAGTTCTTCCAACTAAAAAAAATCTCTACCACATACAATCAATGAAAACAATCTCTCACATTTAAAATATCCCTGATTACATACTACACAAAACTGCTTTACTATACATGTAGTATGTATCGCAAAATGTTTTATATAAATACTTTCAAGAACAAAACTGTTTACTTATGATTATCCCCCTCCTTTTAGTGTCCCTCTAAACATTAATGACAAAATGGGGTATATGCTTTAAAGTTCACCTCTAATTTTAAAAAAGAGAACAAAAAGTACAGTTTTGTACCTACCATAAATGTAGATGTTCGAAGATCCACATTGCTGCAGTCATAACTTATGGGTAGTCCGCTGTCCTCGGTCGGCCCGAATACCAAAGTATTAGGCTGACGTCGGTCATGGGCGCTCAGATCTGACATCAGAGCGTCAGGGTATTAAAGCGCATGACCGACGTCATATCCTCAGTCTTTTCTTGCCCCAGATGTCAGAAGGCCCTAAAAAGA
Source organism: Protopterus annectens (assembly GCF_019279795.1). NCBI lineage: Eukaryota > Metazoa > Chordata > Ceratodontiformes > Protopteridae > Protopterus > Protopterus annectens. Next base: position 350,541,976 of record NC_056739.1, read on the forward strand.
AAGGCCACCGCCAAAAATAGAATACTTCCCAAAAAGCATGTACAAATAACAGCTACCACCCAAACCATACAACCATTCCTAACTACAGAGGGAAGGAGGGAGGAGATTGGACTGCAGCAATGTGGATCTTCGAACATCTACATTTATGGTAGGTACAAAACTGTACTATGTTCTTCATCTCACATTGCTGCAGTCATAACTTATGGGTAGAATCCCAAAGCAGAGGTAAAGGGAGGCTGGCAAAATCATAAAGCATTGGGAGCTGCCAAAATGCCCTGTAAGATTGCAGTGGCAAATCCAGCCCTAGATTTGGAATAAAGGGGAAGATGGTAATGTTTAGAAAAAGTGTGCACTGAACTCCAAGTAGCTGCTTCCAAAATATCTTTAGTAGCTACCTCCCTTAAAAAGGCAGTAGAAGTGGCAGTAGCCCTAGTGGAGTGAGGTCCGATTCCAGCCGGAATCTCCTTACCATGATGAGAATAACAAAAAGCAATATAAAGACCAATCCACTTAGAAATAGTTTGTTTTGAAACAGGTTTCCCCTGAGAACCCAAAGCAAAAGAAACAAACAACTGCTGAGACTGTCTGAACCCTTTAGTCTTGCTCAAATAATAACGCAACTGCCTGTGAATATCCAAAGTATGCAAAATTTTCTCTCCTTTATTTTGGGGATCTGCATAAAAAGTAGGCAAATGAATTGATTGGTTCAAGGCTACATTTGAAACCACTTTAGGCATAAAAGTAGGGTTAGTACGCAGAGATACCCTATCCTTATGAAAAATTAGGAAGGGTTCAACTGCCATAAGAGCCTGTAATTCAGAAACCCTTCTAGCAGATGTAATGGCCAACAACAAAGCAGTCTTCCAAGACAAAAACTTTAACTCAGCAGTAGTTGCAGGTTCAAAAGGAGGTAAAGTAAGTTTTTCCAACACAAAATTGAGATCCCAGGCAGGAGTAGGAGCTCTACGTGGGGGTCTTATGTTCTTTGCCCCTCTAAGAAATTGCTTAAACAAAGGATGAGAGAATAATGGTGGGTCACAGTCATAGTGAGCAGAAATGGCTGCAGCATGAACTTTTATAGAGGAGAAAGACAAACTCTTGTCTAATAATTCTGTAAGATATTGAAGAGAAACATTTAAATCAGGCCTGGAAACATCAAAGCTCTTTGTTTTGCTCCAAATTAAAAATCTCCTCCATTTATCAGCATAAACTTTCCTTGTACTAGGCCTTCTGGCCTCCAAAATAACATTCAAAATTTGTTGTGGAAGCTGCGACCCTCCAGGTTCTAGAACAGAATACGCCAGGCTGTTAGATGCAGGGACTGAATCCTGACATTGAGGAAATGATTGCCCTCCTGAGACAAAAGGTGCAGAATTGAAGGCAAAGGCCATGGAGGCTCCCGTACTAAACTCCTCAGCAGAGGGTACCAGTGCTGTCGAGGCCAATCTGGAGCTATTAAAATCATGGAGGGCTTGTCTTGTCTGACCTTCACGAGTACCTTGGGGAGGAGAGGCAGAGGCGGAAAGGCATAGACGTGAAGATTGCTCCAACTGAATGATAGAGCATCCACTCTCCAAGCTGTGGGATGAAACACTTTTGTGCAAAACTTTGGCAACTGGAAATTTAGTGGGGAAGCGAACAGATCTATGTCTGGAGTCCCCCATATCACTGTCAATTTTCGAAATACATGAGGATCCAATTTCCACTCGTGGGGATCCACTATCTGTCTGCTCAAAACATCTGCTAAGGAGTTCTGTGCTCCTGGTAGAAACCTTGCCTGAAGATTGAGGTGTAAACTGAGAGCAGTCTCCCACAAAATCATTGCTTGTCTGCAAAGAGGGTACGAATGGGTTCCCCCTTGCTTGTTGATGTACCACATGACAGTTGTGTTGTCTGTTTGAATCAACACTTGCCCTGGGTGAAGTAAATCCTTGAAAGCCATCAGTGCAAATTGGACTGCTAACATCTCCTTCAAGTTGATATGTAAATGTTGAAGTCTGGCAGGCCACGTGTCTTGAACCCATTTTCCATTGAGATGTGCTCCCCAAGCCTTGTCCGAGGCATCTGTCGTTAAAATCTGACTCGCCTCTGGTCGGGTCACAGAGAGTCCCTTGTTTAGGTGACATTCCTGAGCCCACCACAAAAATTCCTTTTGAATGCAAGGTATTATTTGAATGACAGTGTCCAGATCTTGGCAGTGTTGTGTCCATACATTTTGAGATACCATTGTAGCTTCCTCATATGCAGTTTGGCATTGGGAAGCACCAGAATACAAGATGCCATGAACCCCAAGGCTTGAAGGACTGTCCTTGCAGTCAGCCTGGACCGTAGAGACAATTGATGGAAGTAAAGTGTTAGGTTCTTTTGCTTGTCCGGGGTCAAAAAGGCCATCTGGGAAGCTGTATTCAGTCTCACACCCAGAAAGCACATTTCCTGAGAGGGTACTAGACTGGACTTTGTTTCGTTCACAGAATACCCTAGGCACCTTAACACTGCCATCACATACTGTAGATGATGGAGGAGTTCGTACTTGTCTTGAGCAAGAATCAGGCAATCGTCCAAATAAGGATAAATTTGTATTCCTCTTAACCTTAAGAAGGCTATCACTGGAGCCAGAACCTTTGTGAACACCCTGGGCGCAGTAGATAAGCCAAAGGGCAATGCAGAGAACTGATAATGTAAAGTCCCAGCCCGAAAACGCAGGTATCTCCTGCAACTGGGCCTGATAGGAACATGAAGGTAAGCCTCTGAGATCCAGAGTTACCATCCAGTGATCTTTGCCCAACAGAGGTAGAAGTTGTTGCAACGTCAGCATTTTGAATTTTGGAATGTCCAGGTATGTGTTGAGGATAGATAAATCCAAAATCGGCCTCCAAGTGTTTCCTTTCTTTGGTACTAGAAACAGGTGAGAATAAAATCCTAGGCCCACTTCTGACAGAGGGACTTGTTGTATAGCCCCCATTTGAAGAAGTAAAGAAATCTGCTTGTGAGCCTCTAACCTTTGCTGAGGAGGAACGTCTGGCATGCCTTTGAAAGGAGGCAATGTATGGAAATAAAACTTGTAGCCTCGGTCTATAATGTCCAACACCCATTTGTCTTGGGTGATTAATAGCCAGTTTTGCTTGGAGTGTGCCAACTTTCCTCCCAAAGGAGCTGCCAGACAGGAAGAATCTGGCAGCTGAAGATGCAGGTCATTGGGCCTGTTTACGAAAGGACTGGCCCCTGCCCTCACCTGTAGATTGTGCAGGTGATCTCCATGTTCTAGGCCTGAAAGAACTCTGACCTCTGCCCCTACCAAGTCTAGATCTACCCCTAGACTGTAAATCAGAAGAAGGATAAGCCCATCCCTTAGTAGGCCAATTCCTGCTAAACTTAGGAGGCTGCACCTGCAAAAAATCTTTAACAGTCTGCATAGACTTAGCCTTGTCTTCCATTTTCTTCAAGACAGACTCCACAGGAGAACCAAACAAAACTTCAGATTGTAAAGGAGCATCCAAAATTCTAGTTTTAACATGCTCTGACAAATTCTGATCCTTAAGCCAGGCGTGCCTGCGAATAACTGAACCAGTGGCAGCCACCCTGGAAGAAGCCTGTAAAGCATCGAAACCACACTGCAAAGAATGCTTACCCACCTGTTCAGAGGCATGTACCAAATCCTGTAATTCCTTACACTCTATGCCCTCTGCCAAAGCATCCACTTTAGATTTTAGCTGAGTAAGGAGAAAATTCTGGTACTTTAACATATGAAACTGGCAATTCAAAGCCCTCATTGCTAAAGTGGAAGAGGTATACACTTTCTTACCCCATCTATCCAAAGCTCTAGCATCTTTATCCATAGGAACTGGATTCTTTACAACAGAAGCCCTGACACCCTTAGGTCCCTGGCTAATAGTTTCTGGGTCAGCCCTGGGACTCAGATACAGATATTTATGAGCTTCAGGCACTCTGTAATACCTATCTGGCTTAACTGGCGCAGGAGGCAAAGAGTCTGGATTAAGGGAAGCCTCGGAGAAAACGTCTTGAACAACATCCAAAACAGGAGGTATAGCCAAGGGCCTATGCTGTGGTAAAAACAAAAATTCCCTAAGCCTCTTTCGGGAATCTGAGAAATCCTGACCTTCCCATTTAAAATGCTCCCTCATAGAATGCAGGGTTTCCGAAAAAGAAAAATCCTCTGGAGGAGAAGCAGAAGGAGTGGAATCCTCTGCGTCTGAATCAGAAAAAGGAGGAAAATCCTGAATGTCTTCAGCCGAAGACTCTGAGTAATCTGAAGCCTGCTCCAAACTTTCCACCTCTGGCTCCACCCTAGGCCTCTTATCAGGAGGGGGCATAGAACCTCTGATTAAGGAAATTAAATCTTCTGCCATTTTAAGTATGTGTTTTTTAGGCACAGAACCTGCAGAACTAGGACTGACACCCGTGGAAGGCAAACCAGGCCTGCCTTTGGAAGGAGCCTTAGAGACAGAGGGAGAAGGCCTAACCACCTTAGGCAGGGAAGGGAGAACAGCAACCTGAGAAGCCCCCTCAGCCTGACCTGACTCCTGAGAGGCCACATCTTGCAAAATTAAAGCCTCCCCCTGAGACTCAACTGAAACCTCGGCTGGATCCACAGATTCCACCGTAGTTTCTAAAGAACCGGCGTCCGGAATGGACGACTCATCCTGCCTAGACTTTAAAGATTTTTCTTTGCGCTTCTTCATGTAGCGGCGTCAGAGGATCCGACGGCATATTATAATTACACCGCTTACCGAAGACAAGCCTAGCGCAATCTAACCTACGTTTAATGGTGCGCTTATTAAACCTAGCACAAAAGCGACACCCGACTACGTCGTGCTCAGGTCCCAAACAAGGAATACAAAGAGAGTGGTAATCCCTATGCGGTATCTGTTTCCCACAAGAAATAGAATTATTCACTTTTTCTGATATCCGGAATTAACTGAGGCAAGAAAAAACAAAAATATTCCCCAACGGGGTACTTAGCCCAACTTGGTTTCGGTCTGAAACTCAGTATACGAAAATTTCAGAATGCCGAACGGCACTTGCAAACGCTGCTTCTGCATTGGACCATGCGGCAAAAAAGACTGAGGATATGACGTCGGTCATGCGCTTTAATACCCTGACGCTCTGATGTCAGATCTGAGCGCCCATGACCGACGTCAGCCTAATACTTTGGTATTCGGGCCGACCGAGGACAGCGGACTACCCATAAGTTACAACTGCAGCAATGTGAGATGAACAACATCTCCAATCCTTCAGTTTTTTCTTGCAAAGCCATATTTCACAAATATGACCGATGCTTTATAGTCTCAAAATGATTCATGAATTTCACTGTTGCTGCTCTTCCTGTTCATCTCCACTTCCAAACCCCAGACTCTTGATCAAGTCCAAGGTACTCCCAATTCTTCTAAGTCAACTTGTGTATCTATTCTCTCTCTCAAGTATTTCCTTTGGAACAGTGGAAAGGATTCAATGGCAAAGTGTCTCTGGGAGCTTTGTTGTCAGAAGAATAAGTACAGTCCCCTTTTTGGATAAACGTTTATATTTCCTCTTTAGCCTGTTCTGCATCAAAAATGTCTTTGATCCTCCAGGAAATATGTATTCTGAAGACAGCTGGATAAAGCAGGTTTTGATTGTCACACCTGGCTTTCAACATTCCCTGATTGCTGGGATAAATTTGTTTTGCTTCTGCCTGGTGTACAGTGGATAATCATTTTCAAACACTCTACGGGCTTCAATTTTTAATACTTTTTCTTTTTGCTACAGGTTTGCCAAGATCATCTCTTTCTGCTGGTATGACTGCTTCTTTACTAATAAAGGTCTTGACTGCTTTCTCATGGCCAGGTTTGGAGCATACATGAGGTACCCATGATGTACCCTTTCAATTAACAAATCCTGCTGTGGAATACCAGTCCAGTTGATTATTTGTGCTTTCATAAAATTAATATAGTCGGTGTCATATAAACGGTCTCTACAGGACTGCAATCATTTTCTCTCAACATTTAAACAAATTGAACTATACAGTTCCCTACAAACCGGTGTCTACAGGACTGCAATCAGTTTCGCTCAACATTTAAACAGAGTAGGTTACACACACAAAAAACATTTGTTACGCTTTCACTTACAGTGCTTTGTAATTAAGCAGGTCACCATATTGGTCAGCCATAGGGCTCTTTGTTTCTACTTGAGTGGTTGCCTCCTTCCCCTGTAACTGAAGTAAACTGACTCTTACATTAAGAGCTGTAATACTTACCTTATAGCTTTAGGACACCTTAGGAAACCCTGTAAACTGCAATAGCCTGACATCTGAACAAGTAACCCTTGTAAAAATTCCCAAAATTGTATACTGTTGGTCTGTCTTTCCTGCTAAACATAAGTGAAATTACAGTGCTGAGTGCAAGTAACATTAAAAAAATAACACAGTGCTGAGTGCAGATTTTAGGCCCTTACATTCAACTTCTCTGGTGTGGTGTCTTGAGTCAATCAGGGTATTCCTTGTAACCACACCCACTGCCTTCTCTTTTCCCCCACCCCTCTTTCCTCAAACAGTACAGGCATCATTTTCAAATCTAGGTGCTTAGGATTTCCCTCTCTCTTCCCCCCCTCGGCTGACCTGGTGTGACTTGGTGTAAGTTTCTTCATTGTATGGATCTTTTACTGTTTTTTGTGTAACTGAATGACCTGCTGTTAAATTCTGGTTCTGCACAGACTGCTCTATTTTTTTCAGAGGCTCTATAAGTAGCTAGTGACTTTACTGAATTTCTGTGGTGATATTTGTGTTTAAACTTAACCTGTACCTAGAGAAAGTGTATAATCAGAGCTCCTCCTTGCTGCATGTGTTTTTTAATGTTTAAATTGCACACACACATTGAAAAAGTGCTTTTATGACTTTAATAACTTGGGCTAGCTATACCTGAAGTGCTTTTACTGGCAATTTTCCAGTTGTACAATTGTGAATAATTGATTTAGTTTTTCTGGTATATCTTTAAAATCTGGCAAGTGTTTATTTACTGCATTGCTCTCTTGCTTAGGTTTCTTAGCTATAAATCTTAGTTCATTCTGAAGTATGCTACTTTACCCCCCCCCCCCAAACCTTTCTGAATGCATTATTATACAACTGCCTGTTGTTGCCTTCATGCTTACCCTAGAATCTCTGCTTTTCTCTTTTCCTAGTTGAACTCTACAGTTCCCTACAAAACGGTGTCTACAGGACTGCAATCAGTTTCTCTCAACATTTAAACAGAGTAGGTTACACACACAAAAAGCATTTGTTAAGCTTTCACTTAGTGCTTTGTAATTAAGCAGGTCACCATATTGGTCAGCCATAGGGCTCTTTGTTTCTACTTGAGTGGTTGCCTCCTTCCCCTGTAACTGAAGTAAATTGACTCTTACATTAAGAGCTGTAATACTTACCTTATAGCTTTAGGACACCTTAGGAAACCTTGTAAACTGCAATAGCCCCGCTACGCTCAGGCTCTCTTTGCTCCCCTCCCTGCCCCCAATTCCCTCCCGACCCCAGTACCTCTAAATTTATAGTACTATAGCCACTCCCCCCACTTTCTAGATCCTATCTGCTTTCATCTGGGTTAATTCCACCCACCCCCATTCTACTACCTACATTTTAATAGCATCTATTAGCTTTCATCTGGCATTCTCCCATCTCCCTTCCAGTACCTTTACCTCACCACTCTATCTTCTGGTGTTGCATCACCAGGTAAAAAAGTTCCTTAACTCACTAGCTGAATCACAGATAATGATATACTCCTCTTTACTACCCCTCTTGTTCACACCATACCTCCTTACCTTGTATGAAAACCAGTTTCTCATGGGATTTCAGGTCCCAAAAGGCCATACTATTACCCCAGCTATAAATCCTTCCACCTTCAACCACACTTACAGTACCAGATCCTATCCAACATCTTGTTCAGTCTATCAACATCTCAACGTGACTTAAACCTTAGCATGGATATAAATAGGACGTGCTGGAGGGATAGATTTATCACCCAGAGACTCCCCATGCTGTGGAATAAAATCCCGGTCCATGTGAGGCAGAGCACCTCGCTGGCTCTGTTCAAGAGAAATCTTGACCGGTGGATGGGAGATCGTAGGTTTACCCCGGGAATCATCTCTGTGTCACTGCTGGACAGAGGCACAACAAACTAATGGGCACATTATTTCTAGCATAAGGGGTGGCGTAAGCCACATAACTTTGGGCTAGGCTTATAAATGCCTTAGGGCAGATAGCCTAGTATAAACCTATGAACCTATGAACCCCAGGCACATTAGCTCTAGATCCAAACACTACCACAAAGTAATAAACAAATTCCTGAAGTTCATCACCAAGTATAGACTCAACCTAATACTTGGTGGTGATATTCACCCCAACCCTGGCCCACTCACTTCAGATATACATACCCCCTCTACTTGTAATCTAAGCTATAAACCTACAATTAATAGGCCAACTAACTCTCTCCTAGTCTGTCATCTCAATATTAGAAGCATTAATAACAAGGTACATGAATTGCATGAACTTCTGGATGTCCACTCCCCTGAGATTCTCTGTTTATCTGAAACCTGGTTAAAACCTAACACTAAAGACAATGAAGTGTTACCACCTGGGTACAACATACACAGGCTGGATCGTGCTTCGAGGAAGGGGGTGGGGTAGCTGTACTCTAAGTCTGAGTTGAATGTCACCATAGATGTAATACAACCTCTTCAGATTAATAACTCAGATTATTGTCACCAAATTGCAACTTAATAAAAATAAATGCATTAATATCATCTGTATGTACATTCCCCCAGGTAACAATATATCTACATTTGAAGATATCCTGCACTGGCTATCATGTCACTACCCCCAAGAAACCCTACTACTTGAAGACTTTAACAGACTGGGGCACCCATATTAACCTGCATGCATTTACACAAATCATATCCACCCCTACCAGGATAGGTAAACTCAACCAAAAAGAAAGTATACTTGACTGGGTACTCAAACAGTCACCCCCAACTGTACACCTCTGGTACCCTCCTTAATGGCCTAAGCGATCACCTTCTCACATATGTAATTAAGCACAAAACCATTAATTCCCAACAACCCTTACTCAGAAAGGTTAGAAACAATAAAAACTTTGACCCTGCCAAATTCCAACAAGAACTAAACTCATGTAATTGGTCTATTCTAAAACACCTCCCCTTAGAGGAAGCAGTAGCATACTTTGACAACAAATTCCTTGAGATCCTTGATTTGCATGCACCTGTTCGTTCAAAGAGAACCAAGGCAAAAACTGCACCATGGCTTTCTATAGAGTCTAAACTCAAAATTACCCTTAGAAACAAAGCATGGGCTTTATGGCGTTCTTCTAAAGACCCTCAAGATCACATTAAATACAGGCAATCCAGGAACGAAACCAAAAAATCAATTTTACAAGACAAAAACAATACTACTGTAATTTACAGACAGTACATCAAAACAAACCTCAGAAGTTTTGGGCAGGTTTAAATAATCTACTACATCCTGGACAAAAGTCAACCCCAATCCCTGCTACTACTATTGATAAACCCCCTGAAGATGTTTCTGATAGTTTTAACCAATTCTTTACTGAGACAATTCAAGCCCTAGCTAGCCAACCTCCTAGCTCCCCTGGTCCTGAAAGTAGCACCCCTAGAAACCTACTTGCGTTCAGCTTCCAACCAGTCACTTCACTTATCCGTACCTTGATCAAAAAATTAAAACCCACTACACTTTCTGCTGATCAACTCCCTGCCGAGTACCTACAAAAATCAGCTGCTGCTATTGCTTACCCCGTCTCAATACTAATCAATCGAACCATAGTAGAAGCTAAAATTCCCACCATCTGGAATATCCTATGTAATCCCACTTCACAAAGGAGGCAGCTCTACTGAATTCTCCAATTATAGGCCAATAGCTATACTCTCTCCACTTGCAAAGATTATGGAAAAATGTATTCATAGACAACTCAGCATGGCTTCTGTCCTCATCACAGCACTACTTCAGCCCTCCTAACCTTTACTAACACCATAAACCATAATCGCAACAATAATTATATATCCTCAGCCCTCATTTTGGATCTTTCCAAGGCATTCGATATGATTGATCACCAACTTTTAAATCACACCCTGCAAACATTCTATCTACATACTGGAGCCCTCCAATGGTTTCAATCCTACCTGAATGGTCGACAGCAGGCTGTCCTCTGGCAGAACAAACTCTCTAACCTTCTACCTAACACCCTTGGAGTACCACAAGGCTCTATACTAGGGCCCTTGCTGTTCTCCATCTTCATTAACGACCTTTATACTGTCATCCCAAAAGTCAGCTGTATCCAATATGCTGATGACTCTACTCTGATTTGCTCAGCCACATCTCCAGTAGAGTTATGGTCAGCTACCCAGATCACCTTTAATACAATAGAAAACTGGCTTTCTGAACATCGTCTGATCCTAAATCCCAAAAAAACTAAAACGCTGTTATTTTCACCAAAACGTAGGTCTACCGCTTTCTCCTTTACCATAAAATCGAATGATGGCACAATAATCTCCCCTGACCCATCTACAAAACTATTAGATGTCATCATAGACAATAATCTAAAATTTGACTTACATGTTAACCAAACTATCAAAACCATCAATAAAAAACTAGAAAAAAAACTAGAATCACTTTACAGAATAAAAGCCTTCCTAACCCCTCCAACTAAAATTGCCATAGCTCGCTCTCACCTTCTATCAACCCTTCTGTATGCATCCCCTCTACTCTTGAATTTAAACAAGACTGTCCTTAAACTCTCAATTTGCTACAACCACATTGCCAGGTTTGCCACTGGGCTGCCTTTTAGGACACATCATTGCATCAATCTAAATCAGCTTGGGTGGCTTGAACTACCCAGCCTAATCCAGTACAACCAACTGATTATGGCCTATAAAATCCTCTATAATCCAGACAATACTCCTGCACTTAAAAATATTATCACCCCCTATAACAATCCTAGACCGCTTCTATCCTCTAACAAACTAATTCAGACTAGCAAAATTAATAACACAGCTGGTGATTCTCTCTTTGCGAACTCTAAGTAGATCCTGGAACTCTCTTCCAGCTATTACCTTACTTTCCACCTTAGGTCAATTCAAAACTAGACTCAAACATTTGTCACTTAACTGGATATGTCAATGTATCAAGCCTGGCTAACTCTCTCTAGAATGTGTAAAAATCTGTTAACCAGTTTACTGTGTAATTTAATTTAATCCTGACTTGTGCTCAGGATTAACTGTAACCTGTGGAACTTGTTTAACTTGCTTACTTATGTAATCTCTGTAAATAGTCTGTTTGTAATATGTAATGCTGGTATTATGTAATGCTGTATCTGCTTACCCTTGGAGCTTTTCTCCCCGGTCCTCCGCAGAAAATAGACATGCATCCAGTCGGACTATCCCAGTCAACAAATGTAAAATAAAATAAAATAAAAATATAGTCTGTTCTCTCCAGATTCACTGGAATAGCAGAAAGTCTTCGGTTTTCATTGAGAGCTCTGTCTTCTAACACTACCATTTTTTTGAAACGGCGTCTCTTGAAGACTAATGCTCAGCCATTCTTTTCTCCATTACACCTTCTGATTTTTACAGTTTTATCAATTCCAGGATTATTTCCACTCTGTTTTCTTTTCACCTTTAACAGTTTTTCTTTTACTTTCTCTAAATTTCTTCTTTGTTGGCATCCAGTCTACTTGCTAGCCAGTAACTGGATTTTACTCAAGCTGGCACAATTACTAGCTATTTCTCAGTTTAGTTTTCCTCATTAGGAAAGCTGAAATTACGCTCAGTGTGCAGCCATCTTGGAAGTCCCCAACTTTGACTAACTTGATCCACCAAATCATTCCTGCTGACATCTGGATTCTGTAATTTGTACTCATGGCTTTTTGTGAGGGCAGAACTCACAGCTTTCTGATCTTCCAAGCAAAGATTATTGTGCAACTTGCTGAGATAGTACACACAGTAGAGAAATCCAGAACATGTCTATAAAGTAAATCCACTCATCAGAACAGCACTGCTGGACAGGAAGTTATAAGCATATCCTAGCAATAAATAAAAAGCCATTAGCTAATGAAAACACTTAGTCATCCACCACAAGGTGGAGCTAATATGAAATTTCAAGAATTCTTTCTGCAGTCTCATAAAATTGACCCAAGGAACTCTCATTTGGACTTACTAAGCAGACAGAAAATTTTGAAGAGTTTCCAACATTGAGCTATGTATAACTTACCAAAAAATACAGGAGTGCTACATGTGAAAAATAAGGTGAAAGGTGACAGCTGAAAAATTGTTAACAGAGCTTAAAAATCAGTGAAACTCTTTGGAGTAAGTTATTAAAACCTACATTATGTGTAACTATCAGGCAGAAAAATGTGCTAATCACTAGAGGATGCTTGCTTCAGTGTTCTCATTTAAAGTGTGGAAGCAGGCATTTTTAGAAAATGGCATAACCTGCAGATGTTTTTCCAAGTGCTATAAGCACTTCACCCAAAAGTTTCCTGCTCCTTGAAGGCACAAGCAACATCCACCATAACTTGTCTCTTACCTGTTTATATTTGCTTAGTTAATTCCATGCCATTTCTAATGTCTTACCACAGCAGTATGTCAACATTTTTTTAAAATTCTGCCTGTAAGTACTACAGATCACTTTTTGTAAGACTGTAATTATGTTCTTTGTACTCTAGTCAAAACTTTGTATTTCACATAATGTATATTATTTTCTTTAATACTTTCAAAAAAGTGCAGATGTGTACACTTACCATAAATGTAGATGTTAAGAGTGTATTTATTGTTGCAGTAATCACATTTGGGCTATCCCTGCCAGGGTAGCCCTCAGTCGGCCCGAATATCAGAGGCTTAGTATTTCTGCGTTAGTTGCCATCGCTCCAGGACTGATGTCAGGTCGTCAGTGTTATAAAGTAAGGCAGACAACGCCATTACATCAGTTTTTCTTCTCTGTCAGGAGCCCCCACAAGAGGGAGCTAGGTTAAGGTGGAAGAACACCACCAGTAGAAAGTAAATACCAAAACATCCTTGTAAGGATAGAGACAGAGAGAGAGACAAGGGGGATGGTGGGAGAGAAACCAGGACTGCAACAGTGAACACACATGAACAGCTTCATTTATGGTAAGTGTACACAACTGTACATGTTTCACTGTTGCAGTCATCACATTTGGGTTGATTCCCAAAGCTGAAAAGGGTGGAGGCAGTCAAGATGATTGGGGGCTGGCTAGAATGCCGTGGAAGACTGCTATGGCAAAGCCTGCCCTGGATTTGGAGAAGATAGGCAGGTGGTAATGCTTGGTGAAGGTATGAACAGATGTCCATGTTGCAGCCTCCAGGATGTCCCTGGTGGGGACCCCTCTGAGGAAAGCTGCAAAGGTGGAGGTTGCTCTGGTAGAATGTGTCCTGACCCCCTGGGGGGAGGTTTCCCCTGCTGCCTTTAGCAGAAATGGATGCAGTGTGCTATCCATTTGGAAATGGTTAGTTTGGATATGGGCTTTCTCTCTGCTCCTGCAGCAAAGCTGACTAACAATTGATCAGTCTTCCTAAATGATTTAGCCCTGTCTAGGAAGAATCTGAGCTGTCTGTGCACATCTAGAGAGTGCAGAATCCTTCCCCCCTTGTTTTGTGGGTTAGGGAAAAAGGTGGGCAAATTAATGGATTGGTTGAGAGCCACACTGGACACCACTTTTGGCATGAAGGATGGGTTAGTCCTGAGGGAGACCCTGTCAGCGTGGAAAATGATGAAGGGGCTCCAGCAGCTGGAAAGGCCCCAAAAGTTCCTCACCAAAAGGATAAAGGGTCTCAAAAATATGTCTTATGCTGCCCGACTGAAAGAACTCCAGCTCTATTCAGTCTCATACCGCTTGCTCAGAGGTGACCTGTGCCTGACATATAAGGCCATGTCAAACCCAGATTTGATGAACATGCTTCACCTCAAAAAATCCAGATCCCTCAAAACCACAAGGGCGGGAGACTTAAATCTTGACACGGTTATAAATAGAACGTGCTGGAGGGACAGATTCATCACCAGAGACTCCCTATGCTGTGGAACAAAATCCCGGTGCATGTGAGGCAGAGCACCTCGCTGGCCTTGTTCAAGAGGAATCTTGACCAATGGATGGGAGATCGCAGATATACCCTAGGGATTACTGCAGTGTCACTGCTTGACAGAGGCACAGCAAAATAATAGGCATAGTTTTATTCAAACTAAAGGGGTGGCGAAAGCCACATAACTATGGGCTAGGCTTATAAATGCCCTTGGGCAGATAGCCTAGTATGAACCTATGAACAACCATTAGTGCTTGTAGCTTGGATACTCTTCTAGCTGAAGTGATGGCCAGAAACAAGGCTGTCTTCCAACAGAGGAACTTTAACTCTGCTGACGCTGCTGGTTCAAAGGGGCGCAGGATGAGTTTTTCCAAAACAAAGTTAAGGTCCCAAGCTGGGGTAGGTGCTCTTCTGGGTGGCCTCAAGTTGTTAGCCCCTCTTAGGAACTGTTTGAGGAGGGAGAAAAGAGGTGGCTCTGTGCTGAAATGAGCAGAGATGGCAGAGGCATGAATTTTAATGGAAGACAAGGATAGACCCCTGTGTAGTAGGTCAGCCAGGTAATCCAGGGTGAGAGGAAGGGAGGGCTGTGCAGTTCCAGCTCCCTTAGCCCGGATCCAGGTGCAAATCCTTTTCCACTTGTCAGCATAAGACATTCTAGTGCTAGGGCGTCTGGCCACACATATAACATCTATAACTTGTTTGCTTATATTGGCAGCTTATGCAGTGGTCATAGAATAAGCCAGGCTGCCAGATTGAGGGTCTGCAGTTGGGGATGTATGAATTCTCCATTACTCTGGGTCAGGAGTGTTGGGATCTGAGGGAGATGCCATGGTGGCAGTGGTGACAGGCTTCGCAGCAGAGGGTACCAGTGCTGGCATGGCCAGTCCGGGGCAATCAAGACTTTTATCAGTTTTTCGTCCCTTATTTTGAGCAGTACCCCTGTAATGAACTCTGGGGGGGGGATGCATAGACAGAGAGGTTGACCCACTGGAAGGATAGAGCATTCACTTTCCAGGCCTTGTTGTGAGGTTCTCTAGTGCAGAATTTGCTGAGCTGATGGTTGGAGTGGGAAGCAAAGAGGTTGACCTTCAGGGTGCCCCATTTCTGGGTTACAAGGGTGAAGGTTCTTTGGTCTAGCTGCCACTCGTGTGGGTCCAGAAGATGTTTGCTTAAGTTGTCTGCTGGACAGTTTAGAGAGCCTGGCAGGAATTGTGCTAGCAGGTGTAGTTGCATGGCTGAGGCTGTGTGCCAAAGGGTCATAGCGAGCCTACACAGAGGGTATGAGTGAGTCCCTCCCTGCTTGTTGATATATCACATCACAGTGGTATTGTCTGTTTTGATTAGTAGAGGCCCCAAGGAAAGTAGGGGTCTGAAGGCTGTCAGAGCTGGCTGAACAGCTATCATCTCTTTTTGGTTGATGTGCAGATGTATTTGGTTTGGGCTCCATTGGCCCTGAATGCACCTGCCACCCAGGTGTGCACCCCAGGCATAGTCTGATGCGTCTGTAGTGAAGGTCTGGGCGGCGTGGGTTTGTGAGAAGGGTAGTTCCTTGTTGTGGTTGCATGCTGCTGCCCACCAAAGGAAATCTTTCCTTAAGCAAGGTATCACTGGTATAAGAGTTTCCAGGTCTTGGGAGTGTTGACACCAAAGGCTTTTTAGGTACCACTGTAGTTTCCTCATATGCAGTCTGGAATGTGGAATGAGTACAATGCAAGAAGCCATGAATCCCAGAGCTTGCAGGATTTTTCTTGCAGATAACTGGGGTCTGGGGGCTAGTTGAGAGAAGTAGGTTGTTGGGTAGGTTTGTTTTTCTGGTGTGAGGAATGCCATCTGGGAATGCAGTGTCCAGGCTTGCTTCCAGGAACACAATTTTTTACATTGGTACTAGTTTGGATTTCTTTTTGTTGACAGTATACCCCAGGGAGGTCAGTAGGTCCTTTACAAAGGTCAGGTGCTTTAGCAGCTTTTCCTGTCTGCCTGAATCAGGCAGTCTAAGTATGGATAAATCTGAATATTTCTTTGTCTGCAAAAAGCAATGGCGGGAGCCATGCATTTTGTGAAAACTCTGGGAGCAGTGGATAAGCCAAAGGGAAGTGCAGAGAACTGAAAGTGCAGTGATTCCGCCCTGAAACGGAGATATTTCCTGCAAGATTCCCTGACTGTGATGTGTAGGTAAGCCTCTTTTAGGTCTAGGGTGGCTAATCAGCATCCTTGGAGAGCATAGATACCGACATTGCTGGAGGGTGAGCATTTTGAATTTTGGTATCACCAGGAAAGGGTTTAGAATGGATAGATCGAGGATGGGGTGCCAGGTGCCCTCTTTTTTGGGTACCAGGAAGAGTCTGGAGTAGAAACCTTGGCCTAACTGTTCTGCAGGAACATGCTCTATTGCCCTCACTGAGAGGGGGAAAGGACTTGCTTTTTGGCCTCTGCCCACTGGTTTGGGGGAAGATCTGGGAACACCTTTTGGGGTCGGTAGAGTGTGAAAATAAAATCTATGTCCCAGGGACACTATGTTGAAGACGCAGCAGTCATTGGTAATGGTGGCCCAGGTGCTTGCGTGGAAGGAGAGTTTTCCTCCTAGGGGCAAGAGCAGGTGGGCAGAAGGAATGGGTGGAAGTGTGAAGTCATTGTGAGTTCTTACCATGAGGGGGTGGCTTAGCACTCCCTGGTTTCGAAGAGAAGGAACTCCACTGCTTAGATAGTACAGTTGTGTACACCTACCATAAATGTAGATGTTCGAGTGTCTTCACTGTTGCAGTCATAACTGTAGGGTGCTCCTGCCGGCAGGCAGCCCAAGGTCGGCCAGAATCCCAAAGTCTGGGTCCGGCGTCGGCTGTATAAGCTAGTATCCTGACGTCAGTACGCCTTGGTACATAGCCCTCAGCCGACGCCATCTTCTCCAGCCTTTCTTGCCCTAGATGTCAGAAGTCCCCAACAAATCAAAAATGAATCCAACAAGGAAACACAAATACACCACAAATAAGAGAAAAGAGGGATAGGAGGGAGGAACCCGACTGCAACAGTGAAGACACTCGAACATCTACATTTATGGTAGGTGTACACAACTGTACTATGTTCTTCGTGTTTCACTGTTGCAGTCATAACTGTAGGGTGGAATCCCAAAGCAGTGTAGAGGGCAGGAGGCTTTAGATAGAAGAAGGCGAGGCAAGAATACCCTGCAAGACAGCAGAGGCAAAGCCTGCCCTAGACTTAGAAAACAAGGGGAGATTGTAGTGCTTGGAAAAAGTATGCACAGAACTCCAAGTGGCAGCTTCCAAGATATCCTTGGTAGGGACTCCTCTGAGGAAAGCTGTAGAAGTAGCAGCTGCTCTAGTAGAATGACTTCTAATGGTCCCTGGAAACTGTTTCCCATGATGAGTGTAACAAAATCTGATTCCATAAGCAATCCATTTGGAAACAGTTTGTTTAGAAATAGGTTTTCCAAGAGAACTGGAGGCAAAGGAAACGAACAATTGGTTAGACTTTCTGAAATCTTTAGTCTTGTCCAAGTAAAATCGTAACTGCCTGTGCACATCCAATGAATGCAAAATCCTTTCCCCTTTATTTTGAGGATTTGGAAAGAAAGTAGGAAGGTGAATTGTCTGATTTAAAGCCACTTTCGAAATCACCTTAGGCATGAAAGTAGGATTGGTCCTCAAGGATACTCTGTCCTGATGGAAAATAAGGTATGGTTCCACAGCCATGAGAGCTTGCAACTCTGAGACCCTTCTGGCAGAGGACAATGCTAGCAAAAGAACAGTCTTCCAGGATAGAAACTTAATATCTGAAGATGCAGCAGGCTCAAAAGGAGGCAAAGTAAGTTTTTCTAAAACATAATTAAGATCCCAGGCAGGGACAGGAGGGGTCCTTGGAGGCCACAAATTTTTAGCCCCTCTCAAGAACTGCTTCACCAAAGGATGTGAAAAAACAGGAGGATCAGAACTGTAATGCGCAGAGATAGCAGAAGCATGTATCTTAATGGAAGAAAAAGAAAGTCCTTTAGATAAAAGTTCCGAAAGGTAAAGCAAAATAGAGGAGAGATCAGGAACCTGAGGAACAGAGCCTCGGTCCTGCATCCAAATAGAAAACCTGTTCCATTTAGAGGCATAGGATTTCCTAGTGCTAGGCCGTCTAGCTTCCAAAAGAACATCCAAAACTTGTTTGGGAAGACTAGAGGAAATCAAATTCCTTTGAAGAGCCAAGCTGCCAGGCAAAGGGTCTTGAGATTGGAATGTAGTAACTGACCCTGATGCTGGGACAGAAGCGAAGGGTTCAGTGGGAGAATCCAAGGAGGCCTCGAGAACAGGAGCTTTAAGGTTGGATACCAAAACTGTCGAGGCCAATTTGGAGCAATCAAGATGAGGAACTTGGGCTTGTCCTGTTTTATCTTCAGTAGTACCGAGGCAGTAGAGGAAGAGGAGGGAAGGCATATGCTGAAAGGCTTCTCCAGCTGAAGGACAGGGCATCCACTCTCCATGCTGTTTTGTGGAAGGACCTGGTGCAAAAGCGAGGCAGCTGATGATTGAGATGGGATGCAAACAGATCTATCTGGGGACATCCCCAAACTGCAGTAATCCTGTTGAACAAGTTGGTGTCTAGCATCCATTCGTGAGGATCTGAAATGTTTCTGCTCAGGCTGTCTGCTAAGAGATTCTGTTTCCCTGGAATGAATTGAGCCTGGAGATGCAGATTCAAATTTAGAGCTGTGTCCCATAAACCCATAGCTAGTCTGCAAAGGGGGTATGAATGAGAACCCCCCCCTGCTTGTTGATGTACCACATGACAGTGGTGTTGTCTGTGCAAATTAGCAGAGGCCCTGGTTGTAAAAGGTTTTTGAAGGCTAAAAGGGCATTTTGAACTGCCAACATTTCCTTCAGATTGATGTGCCAGTGAAGATGGTCCTTTGTCCAGGTTCCCTGCTGGCAATTGTCTAGAAAGTGTGCTCCCCCAGCATAATCCGAGGCGTCCGTGGTTAGGATTTGAGTAGGTTGAGGGAGACTAAAAGGTTTTCCTTCGTTTAAAGTGCAAGCCCTGGACCACCAGAGGAACTCCTTCTGGAGGCAGGGGATCAGAGGAATCAGAATATCCAGATTGTGGTAATGCTGTGACCATACACTTTTCAGATACCATTGAAGCTTTCTCACGTGAAGCCTTACGTTTGGAATCAACAGAATGCAGGAAGCCATGTAGCCCAGAGCCTGCAGGAATTTCCTTGCAGTGAGCTGAGATAGAGTTGCCAAGGTGGTGAAAGTAGAAGCCAGCTGAGTTTGTTTTTCTGGAGTGAGGTAGGCCCTTTGTAAGGTTGTATTTAAGAGGGCTCCCAAGAATACCATTTGTTGAGAAGGGATCAAATGTGACTTTTATGTTCACTGAGAATCCCAGTAGTAGGAGAAGACGTTGAACAAAGTCCAGATGTTGAAGCAGAAGATCTTTGCTGTCTGCCTGAATAAGGCAGTCGTCCAAATAGGGGTAAATCTGGATCCCCTGAAGTCTGCAGTAAGCCACTACTGGTGCCAGGCACTTGGTGAAGATTCTGGGCGCAGTAGATAAACCAAAGGGCAGAACAGAGAATTGAAAGTGCCTCGAACCTGCCTTGAACCTGAGGAATTTCCTGCGTTCTTGTCTGATAGGGATATGCAAATAGGCTTCCTTTAAGTCCAATGTCACCATCCAGGCGTCCTGAGAGAGCATTGGAATTAGCTGTTGCAGAGTAAGCATCTTGAACTTTGGAATTTCCAAAAAGGTGTTTAACACAGAAAGGTCCAGAATAGGTCTCCATGAGTTTTGTTTTCTGGGAACCAGAAACCGCCTTGAATAAAACCTTTTTCCCATTTCTGAGAGTGGAACAGGCTTTATGGCTCTCATGGCCAGAAGAGCATCCACTTGAGTTAAGGCCTCTGACCATTGAAGTTTTGGCAGATCTGGCCAACCGTGAGTCCTTGGCAAAGTGTGAAAATGGAACTTGTAACCTTTTAAAATCACGTCCAAGACCCATCTGTCCTGGGTAATATGAGTCCAATTTCTGTAAAAAAGAGACAGTTTTCCTCCGAGAGGGGTGTCCAGGTGAAGGGGTCCTGAAGCCCAACCGAGAGAGTCATTGAGTTTGCTTTCTTTGAGATTGGGATCTGTCTTCTCCCCTTCTAGGTGAAGAAGCAGTCCATTGTCTAGATCTGTAAGAGGTCTGACCTTGACCACGACCTCTGGACCGTCTATATCTTCCCCTTTGAGGCCTGTCAGACGTGGGAAAGGACCAATTTTTTGAGGGCCAATTCCTGGAAAATCTAGGAGGCTGAACTTGCAAGAAATCTTTTACAGTCTGCATAGACTTTGCCTTTTCTTCCATCTTTTTAATAACTTCCTCAGCCTTGGAACCAAAAAGAACATCTTGTTGAACAGGGGCATCTAATAACTTAGCCTTAACCTGTTCAGGTAAACTTTGTTCACGAAGCCAGGCATGTCTCCTAATCACAGTACCAGAGGCAGCAGCCCTGCAAGAAGCATCCAAAGCATCAAAACCACAATGTAAGCTATGCTTGTTAACCTGTTCAGTAGCATGCAAAACATCCTGAAGTTCCTTATCCTCTGCACAAGAAGGATGGGAAGCAAGCTTTTGCTTTAAAACAGACAAAAGAAATTGCTGATATTTAAACATATGAAACTGGCAATTTATAGCCCTTACAGACAGGGTAGCAGAAGTATATACCTTTTTAACCCACCTGTCTAAAGCACGAGAATCCTTCTCAGAGGGAATAGGATTTTTAGAAGAAGCAACCTTAGCAGCCTTAGAGCCCTGAGAAATAGTTTCAGGATCTGCAGAAGGGTTTTTAAATAAAAATAAATGAGAGTCAGGAACCCTATAAAATCTATCAGGCTTAGAAGGAGCAGGAGGCATGGAATCAGGATTCAAATTAGCCTCAGAAAAAGCATCATCTACAATGTCTAAGACAGGAGGGATAGCTAAAGGCCTATGCTGAGGAAGAAGAAGAAATTCTCTAAGCCTCTTTTGGAAGCAGAATATTCCTGTCCTTCCCAATGAAAATGTTCCCTCATCTCATGCAAGGTTTCCCCAAAAGAAAAATCCTCAGGCGGAGAGGCCGAGGGCAAAGAATCCTCAGCATCCGAATCCTCATAAGGGGGAAAGGAATAGTCCTGATCAGAGGAAGAAACAGAAGATACAGAGGCCTGGTCAGAGGAATCCAGAGTAACATCCTGTCGAGGCCTTTTCTCAGGAGGGGGGTGAGAACCCCTAATCATTGTAAGCAAATCTTCAGCCATCCTCAATAATTGTTTTTGTGTCTTGGGAGTGGATTCAGAAGCAGCTTGAGCTGAAACTTTAGACTTAGTAGGAGTCTTTGTCTTTGCCTTTGCAATAATGATATGAGTAGGCCTGAAAACCCCCTCAGAAGCCGGTACCTGCACAGCGGTTCCGGACCCATCTGAAGGAGCGACGTCCGAAGGTCCTGCAGCAGTTAAAATATTGGGCCTTGATGGCTCCCCATGGGAGTCCGTATCGGCCATCGGTTCAGAAGTGGCGGACGACAGGGGCTGCAAAAGCGCCTCACTGACGACAGCTGAACCGGACGCTGGCTCCAGCTGCAACGAGTCCTGTTTGGACCTCGGAGGCCTGTCTTTGTCTTTGCGCTTCTTTTAAACTCCGGTAGTGTCCGACGACATTCTGTAATTGAAGCGTCTGCCAAAATAATTTAAAGCCCAATCGTACCTGCGCTTGATAGTACGAGAGTTGAACCTGGCACAGAACCGACAACAAGAAACGTCGTGGTCAGGGCCTAAGCAAGGTAGACAGTAAGAGTGGAAATCTTTATGAGGTATTTGTTTCCCACACGCTATACAATTATTAACTTTTTCTGACATTGGAGGAACAAGAAAAAAGATTCCCCAACGGGGCACTTAGCTTTGAGAAGAGAAGTAAGAACTTCGGACAGACAACAACCAAATACGCTGTTCGAAAATCGCCAACCGTTTTGCGAGCTGCTTTCCACCGCACGGCAAGAAAGACTGGAGAAGATGGCGTCGGCTGAGGGCTATGTACCAAGGCGTACTGACATCAGGATACTAGCTTATACAGCCGACGCCGGACCCAGACTTTGGGATTCTGGCCGACCTCGGGCTGCCTGCCGGCAGGAGCACCCTACAGTTATGACTGCAACAGTGAAACACGAAGAACATCTCTGCATTCCCTGGGGCTGCTGTCTGGGGGGGCCTGCTTCCCTGGGGTCTGGGTTCAGCTGACCTGGTGGCTGGACCTGCAAAAAGTCTTTATCTGCTTAGATTTAGCTTTTTCTTCCATCTTAAGACCTCCTCTGCCTTGGTGCCAAATACGTTGTCTTTGTGCAGTGGTGTGTCCAATAATTTGGATTTGACATGGTCTGGCAAGGGCTGTTCCTTTAGCCAAGCATGTCTAAGGACAGAACACCAGCGACTGCTGCCCTACAAAATGCTTCTAGGGCGTCAAAACCACATTGTAAGGTGTGCTTAGTTACTTGACTTGCAGAATGCATCAACTCTTGTAACTCTATTTTCTGCACAAGCAGGAAATGAAGATATTTTTTGTTTGAGGAGTTCCATGGTATGTTGCTGATATTTCAGCATATGGAACTGACAATGTAGTGCTCTAATAGCAAGAGTAGCGGAGGTGTATACTTTTTTACCCCATCTGTCTAATGCTCGGTAATCCCTATCTGAGGTGGTTGGATTATTAGCAGAAGTTGCTTTACTTCCTTTAGGTCCTTGAGAGATAACCTCAGGGTCAGCAGTAGGATTTGTGAATAGAAATTTGTGAGAATCAGGGACTCTATAGTACCTGTCTGGTTTCCTGGGAGCAGGAGGGAGGGTATAAGGAGTCAAACTGGATTCCATAAAAACATCCTCCACAACATCCAGGGCAGGAGGACTGGCCAGAGGTCTGTGCTGTGAAACATCTAGGAATTAACTGAGTCTCTCTTTTGACTGAGGGTAGTCCTGACATTCCCATTGGAAATGTTCCCTTAAGGTATGTAGGGTTTCCCCAAAGAAGAATTCCTTGGGTGGAGAGGCTGAAGGGATGGATTCCTCTGCATCAGAATCCTCATAAGCTGAGAGGGGTTGCATATCTTCATAATCAGATGCACCATAGTCATCGGACTCCTGTTCAGATAAAAACTACTGGGACAAATCTCTCTCTTTTGGAAGGGGTAAGCCTGGCTTCCCCTGATAAGCATTATAAGACCTTCCGCCATTTTAAGCATCTGAGACTGAGGCAAGGAAGCAGGTGCCTGAGATTGAGTCGTCGGTTTCTTGGGTGTGGTTCATACCCTGGGCCTAGAAACTTGGTAGTTTTTGAAGAACAGTAGACTCAAAAGTCAGTCTGTATCAAGAATTGGTAGTGCAAAATACTTCCTCAGAATCTGGTGCTTGCTCAGCAGCTCCGGACCCATCCAAGGTAGAGACATCTGCAGGATCCTTAAGTCGAAGTCTCTCTCAGCATTCCAGGCACTGAAAAGGTCTTGGTAGCGGCC